>NW_006204591.1:1317913-1326490 GCF_000334495.1 Tupaia belangeri chinensis
TTTTCCAAAAGCACATTATTCATTTATGAAGCTTACCCCTTGCTTCATCACAAAAGATGACATAGATACCTAAGCTCAAACACAATACAATTATGTATAAGGGAATTTTTTTTTTTGGAGAGGTTTTTGCTATAGGGTGTGTGCACTCGTGAGACAGAGAGACAGAGAGAAGAAAGCGAGAAATCACTCCCCCAGGGGGGATGGCCACGCTGCAATCCTTTCTCCTCCATTCTCCTCTCGGGATCTTGGTTATGCACACATATGCACCCGGTGTGAGTTTAAGCCACCAGGTGTGAAACTCAAACCACGGTTGGCTCCATGGGAGTTCAGCACCATAGCCATTACGCTAACTGCTGGCCCCTGAAGGAAATAATTTTGAGATCACAAATAATTTTTTGGTTACCCACTATTTGGCTTTTGATTTGAAAATGCCTTCTGCACAAACTTAAAAGTTCCTCTGCTCTAAGATTTTTTTCTGCCTTTTTTTAATTATCCAAAAGTGAAACTGATAGCTTTGTTCCATTATGGTTTTCCTTCCTCCTACTACAATCTGGGTATTTTTGAGGGGACGTTTCAAGACACCTTCTTCAAGTATTCCCTAAGGCTAAGGCAACAAGAACTGTTGCCTTAAAAATCTCTGTTTTTCAAGACTTGGAACAGTTGGAAACTTTTGAACAACACTTCATGCCAATGCTGCCCTTGATCTCTCTACAGTGCATGGGGCTTACACTTTGTGAGCCAAATTCACTCCCAGCGGACCTCTGCTGGAGAGCACAGGAAGAATTCTCCCTTCTTGTCTGCAGGGAGTCTTTCCAGCCAGAATGCATAAACCATTGAGAATATCTCCCATGGAGTGTGCTGAGAGGAAGATAATCCATTACCCTCCAGGCATTTGGCTGGGGTAGGAAGGACTGGGGACCCCTGCCTCCAATGATACTAATGGGAGTTACATTTGCAAAATTTCCCAAAAGCCTGATTCTGGAATATAGCTCTTTCTCCCCACAGGTTTTGCATTTCTCAGAAAGTAACATAAGAAGAGATAGAGAACCAGAATGTAAATCATGACCTTTAAGGAAATATATAAATCAAAAGAAGAGATAAATATATTCTCTTTCCGTAGCCTCTCTGAAAAGTTACATTAGCTAGATGAAGACAAACTCACGTGTCCCAGTTTCATAAATGCTTCCCACATTGGCTGGATAAAATTGGCCTTTCTAAGTGACCCTCCGCTTTAACACTTCAAAGTGAAGCCGAGAATTATTTTTATTATGGCCACAGTATTTGACGGCAGTCCAGAGAAAGCCAGTGAAACCCAGGACCAGAGCTAAAGCCTTCATAGAACAGAACGTTTGTACGCTGGTGCTGAGCACAGGCATGTCATTAAGCGAACGACGGCAGGGAGGCCTTCCTGGAGCTGACATTAAAACCGAAATCCATTCTGTAAAAGACAGACCTCGTGTATTTTTTTAAAAACCCAGAGCCCTGGCAGTGAAAGGGTAATAAAAATCATATATAAGAACATTATGGTGGTTAGATTGTTCCTCCGAACCCTTGATCCAGGCTTTGTATACGTCTACATAAATGCACAACTCTACTCAAAGCCAGGAAATTTTCTTATTGCTGGGGGCTGAAGGGAGGCCGACAATCTGATAGAGAAAGGGGCAAGTAATATGCATGCAGTTCACAGAAAATGGAATATGACTAGCATAGAAATATAGAAACAATACAGGACTGTCGTCACAAGTCAAGAAAATCAAACCAGAAAAAAAGAAAGTGTTGTCGGGCCTGTGAGACAAAGACGCGCTGGTTGGGTGACACAAAGTTGAAGGCGAAACAAAGGGTAAACTGTTCGGTGACACAAAAATGAAGTCAAGAAGTAGGATGTTTACTCACTGTGTATGGAAGTGTGAGTTGGTTCTGTATTTAGAGATATTTGGAGTGAAAATGGACTCAATCCAGGTTGGCAACTTTTTATTAGAATAAAAAATGTACTTCTCTTTTGGTCCAGCAACTCCACTTCCAGGGATTTACAAATGGATATGCTTGCACATACACAAAAACAAAGATGCACACAGCAGCAAGCTTTCAATAATTAAAGCGATTGACATGTCTAGGGTTGTCAATATTAAATATGGTGCTTTATTTATTTGTTTGTTTATTTGTTTATTTATTTATTTTGGAGAGGTTTTTACTATAGGGTGCGTGCACTTGCCAGAAAGACAGAGAGAGACAGAGACATAGAAAGCGAGAAATCCCTCCCCCAGGTGGGATGGCCACGTGCAATCCCTTCTCCTCCATTCTCCTCTCGGGATTCTGGGCATGCACATGTGCCCAGCATGAGTTTAAGCCACTGAGTCTGGGACTCGAACCGCAATCAACTACATGGGAGTCCAGTGACATAGCCATTATGCTAACTGCTGGTCCCTGGTGCATCATTTAGTGGAATACTTGGGTTACACTAAATATAATAAGGTAGATCAATGACTGAGTACTAACTTGGAAAGATCTTCAAATAATAATGTTAAGTCTGTTTCTTTTTGTTTTTTGTTTTTTGGGTTTTTTTTTTTTTGAGAGGTTTTTCGCTATAGGGCACGTGCGCTCGCCAGACAGACAAACAGAGACATAGAGACAGAAAGCGAGAAATCACCCCCCAGGGGGGATAGCCAGGCCGCAATCCCTTCTCCTCCATTCTCCTCTCGGGATCTTGGGCACGCACGCACATGCGCCCGGCGTGAGTTCTAAGCCACCGGGTCCAGGACGCGAACTGCGGTCGGCTACGTGGGAGTCCAGCGACATAGCCATTACACTAACTGCTGGTTCCCAAGTCTGTTTTTTAAAAGTACAGTAATAGGGGCTAGCAGGTGGCATGGTGGTTAAGGCTCCCACATGGCTGACCACAGTTTGAGTTCTAGACCTGGCCACTTGATAACCATGACAGGTGTGCTTGTGTGCCTGCCCAAAATTCCAGGAGAAGAACAGAGGAGAAGGGATTGCAGAGTGGTCATTTTTCCCAGGAGGCAATTTCTTTTTTTTCCCCTCTCACTGGAGAGTGCGTGCGCCCTATAGCAAAAACCATAAAAAAAAAAAAAAAGTAAGAAGAAAGAAAAAAGAGCAAACCAAAAGAAACAGAGAGAGCTACCTCAGAGATGTTGTGGGTTCAGTTCCAGACCACCAAAATAAAGCAAATATTACAATAAAACAAGTCACTTTTTTGTTTTTCTAGTATATAACAGTTATATTTATACCATACTGTAGTCCATTAAGTATACAATGATGTCTAAACAATGTACATACATCAATTTTTTTAAAAAACCTGTATGCAAAAAAGTGGTAACAAGTGATTGAGCCTTTAGTGAGTCATAATCTTCCTGCCTTGATGTTGATGGGTGCTACCTATTCAGAGTGGTGGCTGCGGCAGTATTTAAAAATGAGACAGGGACCAGCAATTAGTGTAATGGCTCTGTCACTGGACTCCCACGTAGTCGATCGCGGTTTGAGTCCTGGACCCGGTGGCTTAAACTCACGCCAGGCACATGTGCGTGCGTGCCCAAGATCCCGAGAGGAGAATGGAGGAGAAGGGATGGCTGCATGGCCATCCCCCCTAGGGGGTGATTTCTCGCTTTCTGTCTCTCTGTCTGTCTGGCAAGCGCATGCGCCCTATAGCAAAAACCTCTCCAATAAATAAATAAATAAATAAATAAGACAACAATGAACTTTGCTGCACCAATTGACTCCTTCTTTCATGAAGGATTTCGCTGTCGCCTGTGATGCTGTTTGGTAACATTTTACCTACTGTCAAACTTTGTCAGTATTGGAATCAATCCTCTCCAACCCTGCTGCTGCTTTATTAACTAAGTTTATTTAAGATTCTAAATCTTTTGTCTGTCACTTGAACAGTGTTCCAGCATCTCCACCAGGAGATTCCATTTCAAGTCAGCACTTCCTTCACTCATCCATAAGGAGCACCTTCTCAGCTTTGTCCATTCATAGAACGCGAGCAGAACAGTTTAGCATAATTCTTAAGGACTCTAGCATTTGTGGAATGGCCATTGAGGACTGGCTGCAACTTAGTCACAAGCCACAACAGATCCTCAAGAGAAATTCCTTCTGTCCTTTGCAGTTTGGAAGGCAGATGTTGACTTCCTCCATAGCTGTAACATTTTAAATTACTTCTCCCCATAGAAGGCTGTTTTATCTGCCTTGAAAATCTATGGTGTAGTGTAGCCACTTTCATGAAGTATCTTAGCTAGATCGTCTAGATAACTTGCTACAGCTTTTACATCAGTTCTTACTGCTTTACTTTGCACTTTGAACTTTATGAGGACAAGTTCTTTCCTTCAGCTTCATGAACCAACCTCTTCTAGCATCAGACTCTTTTCTGTAGCTTCTTTACCTCTCTCAGTAATTATAGAATTAAAGAGAGTTACAGCCTTGGTCTGGATTAGGTTCTGTTTTAAGGGAATGTTGTGGCTGGTTTGATCTTCTGTCTAGACCACGAAAAGTTTCTCCCTATCAACAATAAAGCTGTTTGATTTTCTTATCATTCATGTGTTCTCTGGGGTAACACTTTTTATCCTCCATAACAGGATCTCACTGTGTAGTAATCCTGCCTTAGCCTCTCAAGTCACTGGGATTACAGGCCTTTGCTTTCATGCCCAGTTTTTAGATTGGACTAGGAATCAAATCAGGGCCTCCCATGTGGTCTTAGCCTATGGAGCATGGTGTCTTAGCAGCATGTGCCACCATAGGTGGGACTGGAATAGCACTTATAATTTCCTTTAACAATCTTCTTTGTATTTACAACTTGCCTATGGGCATTAGAGGCCCAGCTTCCAGCATATCTCAGATTTGATGTGCCTTCCTCACTAAGCTTAATCATTTCTAGCTATTGATGTAAAGTGAGAGATGTTCAACTGTTCCTTTTACTTGAACTTCTAGAAGCCATTGTAGGGTTATTAATTGACCTAATTTCAGTATTTTCGTGTCTCAGAGAATAAGGAGGCCCAGGGAAAAATAGGGAGATGAAGGAATGGCCAGTTGGTGAAACAGTCAGAACACACACAACATTTATCAGTTAAATTTGCCGTTTCATTTGGGCACAGGTCTTGGTGCCCCAC
The DNA here is from genome assembly GCF_000334495.1 of Tupaia belangeri chinensis. Taxonomy (NCBI): domain Eukaryota; kingdom Metazoa; phylum Chordata; class Mammalia; order Scandentia; family Tupaiidae; genus Tupaia; species Tupaia belangeri. The sequence goes on from NW_006204591.1 coordinate 1,323,031, forward strand.
AACAATTATGAGAGCAACATAAAAGGTCCCTGATTGCAGATTACCATGACAGATATGATAATAGTGAAAAAATTTGAAATGAATGGAGAATATCAAAATGTGACACCAAGACATGACTTGAGCATACACCCTGTTGGAAAAATGTCTCAGACTCGTTCACAAAGGGTGGCCATAAACCTTCAATTTGTACAATTTGTAAAAAATTTAATCTCTGGGAATACAATAAAACGAAGCACAGTAAAATAAGATATGCCTATGCAAATGCTTACATATACATAACGAAATTCTGGAAAAATACATTAAAAAGTGTTCATGATTGAGACCAGCAGTTAGCGTAATGGCTATGTCGCTGGACTCGCACATAGTGGAGCGTGGTTCGTGTCCCAGTCCTGGTGGCTTAAACTCACACTGGGCGCATGTGCATGCGTGCCCAAGATCCCGAAAGGAGAATGGAGAAGGGATTGCGGCGTGGCCATCCCCCCGGGGGGTGATTTCTCGCTTTCTGTCTCTCTGTCTCTCTCTGTCTGTCTGGCGAGGGCACGCGCCCTATAGCGAAAACCTCTCAAAAAAAAATTAATAATGGTTTCTTCTGTAAAAGCAGACACATCAACCATCAGGATAGAAAGTACAAAACTAAACCCACATATTTATGCTCTCTTGATCTTTGACTAAGGGACTAGAACATACAATAAAGAAAGGATAGTCTCGTTGATAAGTAGTTCTGAGAAAACTGGATACCCACATGCCAAAGAATGAAGTAGACTATTTTTTTACACCATAAAATAAATCAGCTCAAAATGGTTAAAGATAAATATAAGATGCAAAACTGCTAAACTACTAGAATAAAACATATGGAAAAAAACATTGATCTGAGTAATTAATGTTTAATATGACCCCAAAAGTCAAATATTTTAATTTATGACCTCCAACGCAAAAGCAATAAAACCAAATTTAGACAAATGGAATGACATCAACTTAAAATGATTCTGTACAGCAAAGAAAAAAATAACAAAGTAAACAATCTACAGAATGGGACAAAATATTTACAAGTCACATGTTTGATAAGGGATTAATAGCCAAAATACATAAGTAACTCAAACTCAATTGCAAGAAAACAAGTAACCCAATTTTTAAATAGGATCTGAAGAGATATTCTCAAAGACATACAAGTTGACAATGGGTACATGAAAAACTATTCAGCATCACTTATCATTAGAAAAATGCAAATTAAGACCATAAGGAGAGATCACTGAACGCCTGTAAGTATGACTTTGATCAAGAAGATGAATGTTAAGTATTGGTAAAGTTGTGGAGAACCATCATAAACTTTTGGTGGGAATGTATATTAGTATAGCCATTATGGAAAAGCAGTATGGAAATTCCTCTAAAAGTAAAAAACAGAACTACCATATGATCAGTAATCCTACTTCTGGGCATGTATCCAAAGAGTTTTTAAATCAGTTTGTTGAAGAGGTATCTGCACTCACAGGATTAGTGCAGCAGTATTTATGACAGGCCAGGTAAAGAATCACCTAAGTGCCCATCAAAGGATAAATGAATAAAGCAAATGATGCATATGTACACAACAGAATACTACTTAGTTTTAAAAATGGAGGAAATCTTGTAATTTGCAGCGATGTTAATGAATCTGAAGGACTTTTTGCTATGTGAAATAAGTAAGACACAGAAAGAAAATTTCTGCATGAATTCACTTGTTACGTGGGATCTAGAAAAGATGAAGTTATAGCAGCACAGAATGCAATTATGGTTACCAGAAGCTCAGAGTAGAGGGAATGGGGAGTGGTCAATCAAAGGGTACAAATTTATAAGCAGACAAGAGAAATAGGCTTTGAGATCTACCACACAGTATGGTGACTATGATCAATAACAATGGATTTTGTTTGTTTGTTTGCTTCAAAATAACTAAACAAGGAATCAGCAGATGGCATAATGGTTATGTCACTGGACTCCCATGTAGTCAACCATGGTTTGAGTCCTGGACCCAGTGACTTAAAACTCAAATCAGCAGCATGTGCATGCATGTCCAAAATCCTGAGAGAGGCATGGAGGAGAAAGGATTGTAGTGTGGCCATAGCCCCTGGGGGATGATTTCTCACTTTCTGTTTCTGTCTCTGTCTCTTCAACAAGTGCACATGCCCTGTAGCAAAAATCTCTTTAAATAAATAAATAAAAATAAATAAATTTTTCGAATGTCTCACCATAAAACATTATGGATATGTTTATTATCTTGATTTAATCATTACACGTTGTATACACCTATCAAAACATCACATTATCTACCATAAATGCATACAATTATGATTTCTCAATCAAAAATAATATTAATTAAAAAGAAGAAAATAATAGTAATGATTACCTTTGAGACAGGGACTGTTACTTGCATTTGATTGTACATGATGAGCATCCCTAATCCAAGAATCTCAAATCTGAAATGCTCCAAAAATCAAAACTTTTTGAAGGGCCACATGACACCACAAGTGGAAAATTTTACATCTGACCTCAAGTGATGGGCCTCAAATACTGTAATGCAAAAATACTGTGTAAAATTTCCATCAGGCTATATGTATAAGGTTGATATGAATCATAAGTGAATTTTATGTTTAGAATTGGCTTCTATTCCCAAGATATCTCATTATGTACATGCAAATATTCCAAAATTCACCCCACCAAAATTACAATCTGAAACACTTCTTGTCCCAAGCAGTTGGGGTGGGGATATTTAACCTATATTCCTTTTTGTAAAGTTTGAAATCATTTATGATTTTTTTTTACAGCTGTGGAAAATGCAATGCGAGTCAGGTAGATGTGAAGATAGACCCAAAGATCCCCATGGTTCTTTTGTTTCAGTAGCTGAAAACAAATAAGAGATCTTCAGTGAACTGTCATTACAGAGGTGAGCTGTAGTTTAAGGAGCTTTGAAGGACAAGCTTAACCATGCATATATTGTATTTTACTTCTGGAAAGCCTTTTATAGGAGAAAGTTTTCTCTTTTTTAATATTTATTTATTTTTATGTTAAGTTCTTTTATACATTCAATCACATTATTTAGCTTGCAAAGTGAATATTCCAACATGTGTACAATTCTCCCCAGTCCAGTTGATAATACTATAATACTATAACATTAACTTCAACAGATAATACCCCATTTCTTTGTCCTGTTAATGCTTTGTCTATTTTTCTTCTAAATGTCCTTCCTCGGACTCTACTCCTTCACCTACCCTTTTCCCACACTATATCTGTTATTCACAACCATTTACTGTGTTTTTATATCCTTTAGTCATTCATTTTTAGTCATAGAGTGTGGACACTCGGTATATATTAAGTGGAGACATTCAACGTCTTTCCTTCATAGCCTGGCTTACTTCACTCAGCAGTTAATCTTCCATATTCATCCAATTTCTGTCAAAAGCCAGGGTCTTTTTCTTTTTTATGGCTGAGT
>NW_006204591.1:1328095-1344645 GCF_000334495.1 Tupaia belangeri chinensis
TGCCCGCCGCCCATAAGAAAAAAAAAAAAAAAAAAAGAGAGAGAGAAAGAGGAAATGACACTCATAGACAGTGGTGTTCCAGACTTTTCTTTTTCAGCTTATTTTTTTTAATTTTTCCATAAGCCAAAAAGAGAGAGAAAAAACAGAGACAGTATTCTCAAAAGGGTTTTGTCATTGCAGTCTACCTCCAGATTCAGATGGTCCTAGATTATGGGCAAGTGTGATCCTGGTGTACACCAAGAGGTCTTCAAACGCAAACCTGGAACATTCCCTTATGGGTCAACCTCTCAAAGCATTGTATTTTACCACTATCCCACTGTCTGGCCCCAACAGATTTTAAATACATCTTGTACTACTTTTTCTTTGCTGTTATTCTTAAATTGCCTTAAATTCTGATTTTCTTTCTTTCGTTTTGTTTTTTTTTTGAAGATTTTTCTCATAGAGTGCATGAACTCACCAGAGAGAGAGAGAGAGAGAGAGACAGAAACAGAGAGAAGGAAAATGAGAAATCGCCCCCTGGGAGGATGGCCATGCTGAAATCCCCTCTCCTCCGATCTCCTCTCAGGATTTTAGGCATGGACGCACACCTACCCACCATGATATTTTAAGTCACTGGGTCTGGGATTCGAACCATGGTCAGTCACACGAGAGAGAGAGAGAGAGAGAAAGGGAGAAATCAGCCCCTGTCTGCCCCAGGAGATGGCCATGCTGCAATCCTTTCTCTTCCATTCTCCTCCTAGGATCTTGGGCATGCCACACATGTGCCCAGCATGAGTTTCAAGCCACCAGGTCCAGGACTTGAACCACAGTCAGTCATGTGGGAGTCCAGTGATATAGCCACTATGCCATCTGCTGGCCCTGGCCCCTGATTTTCTTAACAAAACAAACAAAAATAAATAAATAAATAGAGGCCTCTCATTTGGAACTTTTCCTCACTAACTTTTCTTCTTTCAAAACTGTTCTGCCCTGTGGGGTGTCTGTGTAGTCAGTCTGTCCCAGGATCACCAGGTCCCTCGGTGCTGCCTTTGATGTGAATGCTTCCATGCCCTCTGACCTTTGAGTAGATAAATGTGTATTTTATGATCACTGTCTCACCTAGCTCCGGAGAAACACCTGCCTTTCATTTAAAGGCCTTTTTAAGTAAGACAAATGCAGCCTGAACAGAGTTCGGAACATTTTATTTCGCCTCCCTCTGAATTCACAGGAGGAAGCTTTTTATGCATCTTACAGGTCATTTCCAAGAATCTCTGGTACTAAAATACCACAGATCTGTGCTAACTCTGTTGTCCTGGGGATGAAACTGTGCTTCATTTGGGTAGAAACGGCATCGTACATCTGGAAACGCTGTCTTTGATGTACCAGTCATTCCCATGATGAACTATAAGCAATTGTGGTTCACATGACACTTAAAAATCTGTACCATAACTTCTTTTAACACTTAAAACGATGAGTTAATTTTAGCATTTGTCCAGGAAGTCATTTAAACAGTGCAAGAGACCTGCTGCTATCCCAGTCCCATCTCACACCGTACCCACGTATGAACTTCATGTCCAGGACTCCAAACAGTCAGAGAGAGGAAAACTAGCCAAGTATGCAGCTGTTTGCATGGTACCAGTTCAGTCATGCAGAGATAAAATATTCAGGCTTGGATTGTATTTCCTTGTATTTATACATGAATATTTTGGCTTTGTGTAATGTATCATTGATCCATTCTATTATGATGTTACCCTACAAAAGGGATTGATTTGGATTTAAGTAAGCCATCAGAAACCCTTCGTAGTGAGGCTTCCTTCCTGGGAAGTACAGTAGGAAAAACATTATGAAATTTCTGTATATGAAAGAGGTTATAGATCATAACTTCATTCATTCATTCATTCTAGCACCACTGATGCTTGTTGGTATGTTTATCTTCTCACAGAATGTCAAAGTTTCCTTTTACCCACACTCCATGATTTTGCTTGTCTTCAGAATGTGGGTAACAGGTTAGCAATGCAGAGCTCTCAGCAAAAGCCCACGACGTGGCATCTTCAAAGGTCTTATATGTTAGTGGACTGAGAGCTAATGCACTAACTTCATCACCCTAACCAGTGAAAACCAGCTCAGTAGGTATATTTTGGTTAAGAATAAACGGCTTACTACCACAATGCCAGCAGCTTCTGGGCAAAAGCCAAGAAAGGAAATAGCTAAGAAGGCAAGTTTACAATCGCCAAGAAGTGTAATTTCTTCAACCTGCTTTTGTGTGTGTGTGGCCATTTTAGTGAAATTTAACAAACAAGCACGACTACACATGGCATTTCGTAGAAGCGTGGGATCTTTTTTAATTGTAAGAAATCTTAAAGATCAATTTAATTTACTCACCTCGCTGATTGGACTGAGTAAACAAGATCGTCGGTGGGTAAGTGACTTATACCACATCAGACAGCTGCTGGAAGATTAGACACGGTTCATAAAAGAGGCTGTTACAAAGCAGAGTGAATGGCATCGAATAGTTTATAGAGAAGTAACGATAACGCAAGGTTGAAAGACTGCTAAAATATGAAACCTCTAATACCTCTTTCTAGTTTTCACTGCTATTTAAAAATATATTCATAGAGGTAGACAGATGTCAGTGCCGTGTAAATACCTCACTCTGAGAGACTAACCTGCATAGTAAGGTTTGAGATTCGTGTCCGGAGACCTCCCGGAGTACACTGGACATGCATGTGCCCAGGATCCCGCCAAGGCTGGAGGGGGAGCACAGTTCTGACACTCTCTTGAAGGTGCTGTCTCTGCTGCTTCCTCTTCCTCTGCCTCTCTTACTCGTGGAAGAAATATATAGATAAATAGATACCAAAGGTAAGGCTGAAAATAATTTAGCACTTGTAAATGTACCAACTGTAATAGAATTATTTCAGTTCTAGGTGTTTTAAAAATAAGATCAAACAATAAGGAAAATGGAAACACAAAATAAAACAAAAAACTAGGTCAAGTGTACCAACTGTAAGTATAAATATCTTGGTAAAAACACTTTTTGGTAAAAACACTTTTTTCAAAAGACTTTTTTTTTTATTTTAGTTTTTTGCTATAAGGAACATCATTGCGTGTACATGAAAAAAAGAGAGAGAGAAAATGAGAAATGAGAAATCAACCCCTCTGGGAGATGAACACACCACAGTCTCTTCTCCTTTCTCCACTCCAGATTTCTGAGCACTCACATATGTGGGCAGCCTGTTTTTAAGCTGCCAGGTCTGGGACACGAACCATGGAGTTGGTCACGTGGGATCCAGTCACCTTAACCACCATATCACCTGCTGACCCAAAAAGACAATTGCTTTATTTTTTTTTTTTTGAGAGATTTTCACTGTAGGGCGCGTGCGCTCGCCAGACAGACAGAGAGAGACATAGAGACAGAAAGCGAGAAATCACCCCCCAGGGGGGATGGCCACGCCGCAATCCCTTCTCCTCCATTCTCCTCTCGGGATCTTGGGCACGCACGCACACGCGCCCGGCGTGAGTTTTAAGCCACCGGGTCCGGGACACGAACCGTGGTCGACTACGTGGGAGTCCAGCGACATAGCCATTACGCTAACTGCTGGTTCCCAAGACAATTGCTTTTTAAAGTGAGGGAAACACACACACACACACACACACCTTAAATCCAGATATATGGTGCTAATAAGGAATATACCTAAACTAAAAAGACAGAAGTTTTCAAATAAATCACAGGCAGTTAAGAGAGTTGATAATAGCATGAGGACAAACCAATAGGCCAAGGAACAGAACCAAGAGTCCAGAAACACACTCACGTGGTTGCTTGATTTATGACAAGGGTAACACTCATAGTGCAATAGGAACAGTATAGATTGTTCAGTAAATGGTGCCGGGGTAATTGAATAGTCATTTAATAACCTCACACCATACACAAAAATAATCCTAAACAAATGACAAATTTAAGTATGAAAGGTAAAATGTTACAGCAACAATGAAAAAAAATGCAGAATATCTTCATAACCTTGAGGTGATCTAAGTTTTCTTCAACAGATTTCCCCAAAAGCAAGCACAGTAACTATAGAAGAAAAAAAAAGAAATACATCATTAAAATTAAGAACTTCTATTCATTACAAACACCATTATGAGAGTGAAAAGGTGAAGCATAGAGTGGGAAAAGATAGTTGTCATATGCATGTTCACAAAAGGCATGCACGGAGGATAAACAATTCCCATAATTAAAGCAAACAATCCAAAAGAAAACACGGAAAAAAGCCTTTAACAGATACTTCACAGAAAGAATATTCAGTTGGAAGACAGCAGTAAAAAAGTGTTTACTATTACTATAGCTTAGTGAAATTCAAATTGATCCCACTACATATCTGTTAGGATGACAAAAATTAAGACTGACAACCCCAAATGCTATAGACAAAACTCTATTGTTGCTGGGAATGAGATCGCTACAAGTGATCTAGAAAACTATTTGAAACTCTCTCTAAATCGGAGTATTAGCATATCCAATAACCCAGCAATTACAATCCAACTTTAAATCAACCTGAAATGCACATACAAATATGTGCGCGTGGAAGATTGTGTGAAAGTGTTTATAGCAACACTATGCAATTGCCAAAAACTAGAAATAATCCGGATGTACATTTCAAGCAAAATGGATAAATTGTGCTATATTCAACAAAATGAGTTTTTATTCAGGAATGAGAATGGATGTGCCATTTCTACATGCAAGCATATGAATGAATATCACAAGCATAAAGATGACTGACGGAAGTCAAGGACAAAATATCAATAGTACAAGTTAGACGAATTCCTTTATATATGGTACAAAACCAACTAAAGCTAATCTATGGTGTTAGAAAATGTGTACTTTGGATGTAGGGTTGGGATTGGGAGGAGATTTGAGGGGACCTCCTGGGATGTTGACGTTGTCACTGATTTCTTGATCCGGGAACTAGTTACCTTGGGGTGTTTGCCATGCAAAATTAATCAAGCTATATATTCTCATTTCTGTATGTATATTCTATACGTCACTGTACATTTTTTTTAAATGTATAGCAAATTAAAGGCAATGTTTTCAAGCAAAAATAAACAAAATGCAAGCAGAGGTAGTAATCAAACAAGACAGGGCAATTTCATGACATAAATGAATGAATGACATGAACATATGAATCAAAGAATGTTATTTTATCTTGATGACAGGTCAATCTACCATAAAACTAAAACCCCTATGCTTCAAAATAGTATCATTATAATGAGTAAAATATTCAAAGGAAAAAATATTTACCAAAAACATATTGCTGGAGTACATATCGAGCAAATACACAATTATAAACATATAGATAAAAATTCATGACAGGAGAGGCAGAGCCTACGACTGCTCAAATGTCTCACTAAGGTGAATTGCACCATTGCCACCTCCTTAGTCAGAAAACCTGTACCTTAATGTGACTTTTACTCATATGACTAGCCAGCTACTTTATGGGTGGTCCAATGCATGCACTCGTTTTAGAGGAGAAGTGACACTTTGTCCTTACTATATATGACATATTTGGAATAGGAGGTGGCATGGCAGAGATGTGGCTGCATTGAGTAGGCCAAGGCGGCATGAAATGTTTCCGGATTCCTGGAAGCATTGATTCCTCCCCAAGGCCATCTTTGACCATCTTAGTCCATGGGTGTCTACGGCTTGTCATGTTAAGACCTTGATCATCCGCTCATGACCAAAATGAACGAGTGGAAACACTAGTTCTAACAAGAATCTCCGTCATAGCATTGCCCCGTCCATTACTTAGTGTATGAAGCTTGATGGGCTCAGCACCACTTTCCTGCCCTACGTGCAGGAAAAAACCCAGAATCAAAGAATGTCAGTGCCTACATTTTCATGGGCACTTGGCCTAATTTTCTTGTGCTGTCTGGGAAAGGAAATCTGGAGGGTCCCACCTACACAAACTCACAACTTTGTTTATTTTCTTTTCAAGTCTGCTCTGAGTCCAAGTCATGGGTGAGATGAATAGCCCATTTATTGCCCTGGGTTAGGACATCACGGTCTGTCATTGCGCAACATGTTTTTGATGTGCACACTTGGATGCTAAATGAAGAGCACTAAGACCGGTGGAGTGGGAGAAATGACACAAACAGCCAGTGGGAGTAAATGGCTTGGTTTGAAGGCTGATTTAAAAGATGACAGGGTCATAGTAGACTCTTCCCTGAATATCAGCAGGCAATGGCTGTAAGAAAATAAACAATTCTAGAATAAAATATATGGGAGCTAGCACCCAGGATGCATTAAATAAAACTGACATAATTTAATCAGTTATGGTTCACTTATGATCCTGACAACCAAAGGGGACTTTGTAAATACAGTGAAGAGTCAAAGAAGATGCTAAATGATGTTGCCAAGTGAAATGGAATCGTTGTTATAAAAATGTATAATGAGACCCATCTGCCCAGCCGCCATTCTAAGAGAACAAAAACTAAATGCAAATGCCCTAGTTGGAGTGAGGGCAAGATTGTATTATTAATAACTTACACAGACCTATGAACATGTCTAGTAGAGACACTTCTTGAGCTCAGTCAGATGAAGAACTAGAGAAAGTTTTAGGGCCCTCTGAGGAGTGGGTAGAGCTGGAGTCAGGGTCACGTTCAGGGCAGACCAAAACAGAGGACCAGTATAACTGAACAACACAAATTCCAGGAGGATTACGGACTGGTTGACAGTAGCTTTTCCCCTCAAGCTCAGGATAAAGGAGTTTACCAGCCTCTGAATCCCACTTCCATGCCTCCACGTCTCCCTCTGCAATACATGAACATCTTATTTTTAACTAGATGCCATTCAAACAGATGACTTTTTTTCTTGTCTTCATCACTAGGAACTGTTGTTTCTCCTTAACAACTGATTCATTTGTGCCTTATGGACCTGTGACTTCTGGAACGTACTCTATTTCTTCTTTGTTTCAATTGCTGGTCAACTCCAAACCAATTTTATGATTCAACCTTACCAAAAGTTTTCCAGAACTTCATTTTCTTTAGTGCCCTTGGTGGAGTCATCTCATGCTGGCTGTTTTATGTGCCTGCCCTCTCCTTCCTTTTTTTTTTTTTTAATCTCTCTCACTTGTGTTTATTTTATGTTATCTTGCATGATGTGTAGATCTTTTAAATAACCTTAATTTTTTGTAGTTTATTTATTTCTCTCATGAGAGAGAGAGAGAGAGACCAAAAAATTAGCACCCTCAACCTGGTTACATGCTGCTGACCCTGTCCAGCCAACCAGGACTGTAGGCACACCACACACATTTAGAGTGTAGACCACCTCGAGACTGAACCCTGATCCTCCATGTGATCCCAGAATCACAGTTCTCTGTCACTGTAGCTGGGCCACCACCTTAAATAACTTGACACAAGGCCTGGGATAAATAAATGACGCCAGAGTGACTTTTAATCATTAGTTTGTGGGACCAGTGGATGGTATAATGGTTATGTCTCTGGACTCCCACATAGTTGACTGCAGTTTGAGTCCCAGATCTGGTGGCTTGAAACTCACACCAGGTGAGTGTCCATGTGTGCCAAAAATACTGAAAGAATGGAGAAGGGATTGCAGTGTGGTCTTCCCTGGGGGAGGGGGGTAATTGGGGGTGCTTTCTCGCTTTCTGTTTCTCTGCCTCTCTCTGCCTCTCTGGTGAGCACAGGTGCCCTATAGCAAAAATCACTCAATAATAATAACAATTGTGGTTTACTTTGATTTAAATTATCCCCCGGAAATCCATGTGTTGGGACTTGATTGTCCTGACTGTATTGTCAAAGTATTCCATGTCAACTTAGTTTTCTCATGCTGTCCCAGGGTAAGGCCTAGGGGGCAGTGCTTTGTTCATGGCGACTGTGACATGGAAGCAGCAGTCTCATGAATAGTCAATCATGTCTTGTGAAGCCCAGTAAGTTCTTCCAGCTCTTTTGAAAACGGTTAGTTCTCTTGTGAGTTGGCTGCTAGACAAGAGATTAGGGACCAGCAGGTGGCGTTGTCGTTAAGGAACTGGCTCCCCAGTGGTCAACTGCATGGTTTGAGGCTCAGACCCAGCTTGGAAAACGCTGGGCATGCATGTCTGCATGTGTGTCTAGAATCCCAAGAGGAAAATGAAGAAGGAGGATTGTGCCTTGGCCATTTCTCTTGGGTATGTGTGTGTGGGGGGAAGGGGTGATGAGTTCTCAATTTCCCTCTCTCTTTAGGTCTTTCTGTCTCTCTTCAGTAAGCACATGTGCCCTATGGCCAAATCTTAAAAAGAGAGGGGGGGGGGATTAATCAGGACTTCTTCCTCTCTGCTCATGCCTGCCACCCTTGTGCTTCTGCCGGCCATGCTGAGAGCTCAGACTTCGGACTTCCCAGTCACCAGAATTTAAGTTTGTAAATAAACTATCTCCTTTATAAAATCGCCCCGGCTCAGGTATTTCTGTTAACACAAAAACAGCTAAAACATGATTTATAAAATATGATTTGCCAGCAGTTAGTGTAATGGCTATGTCGCTGGACTCCCATGTAGTCGACTGTGGTTCATGTCCCGGACCCAGCAACTTAAACCCACGCCGGGCGCGTGTGCGTGTGTGCCCAAGATCCCGAGAGGAGAATGGAGGAGACGGGATTGCGGCGTGGCCATCCCCATGAGTGGTGATTTCTCGCTTTCTGTCTCTCTGTCTGTCTGGTGACCACATGCGCCCTATAGCAAAAACCTTATATATATATATATATATATGTTAAATGCCTTGTCATGTCAACTTAGTGAAGAAAGACACTTTTTCCCCTAGGTTGTTGCCATAGGACCTGTGGAACTCTCTGGAGAGAGAGACAAGAGACAGAGACAAGGAAAGTGAATGATCTCCCCCCCCCCCCCCCGGAGGGATGGCCACACCACAATCCCTTCTCCTCAATTATTCTTTGGGGATTTTAGACACTCATACCCATGTGCTTGGCATGAGATTCAAGCCACCAGGTCCAGGTCTTGAATTACAGTCCAGCACCTTCCACCACACTACCCGTTGGCCCTGGAAAGACATTTTCAACAAGATCAACAGGTACAAAAATACTAAGGTGGACTTGAAATAAAGATTTCAAATTTCTTGCTCTAACCACTGGTCGCACTCCTCACCAGGTAAGAAAAATATTTCAGAGCTATATCCAAATAAGCCCCTCTGTTCAATCAACTCAGGAGCAAGGAAAACATCGGGAATTCACAGATTTTTCACCTACACTTGTAGAGTCCCCTACTTTGTATGGGCTCTGTGATTGCTCATGTTTACAGCTCTGTACGAAGATGGGTATTCTTCACCAGTGGCTTCTGACTCCTGAATACTCAGCTCACACATCCTGGTGCTTGTGTTCACTACCACGTTCAATAGGTCAGTTCCCACAATAGCCACCAGAGGGCACCACCCACCCAGATCATTCAAAGTTGCGCGTCTCCAGCGTGGGTGGCACGAGCTTGGCTCCTGGCTTGAGTGTGTGTCTCTGTATACACTGACTAGAGCTTTTTTGTTTAATACTCGTCTGATCTTACAGTTTTAAACATTTTTCTTTATTCATGCAGGAGCACATGGGCATGCATGAGAGAGGAGAGAGACACAAACGCTCCACAGGATCTGGTCTTGCAATCTCCTTTGAATAGTCCTCCAGTCCATTGGTTTCGGGGTGCTCACGTGCAAACCTGGTGCATTTCAGGCTGACTGGGCCAGGGATTCAAACAGAGTCGTCATGTGGGATTCAGCTTCTCTTGAGCGGTGTATTCCCACTGTCCACAAAGCCAGCTCTGGCTGGTACTTTTTTCAAACTTCCTTATTTTTAAGGTTTATGTTTTGCTTTTTTATGAGAACGAGAGGCAGAAAGAGAGAGAGAGAAACACCCTCAACAGAGTCTCAGGCTCTGACTCTCTCAGCCTTCCAGCCAGCCAGGGTCATGGCTGCTTGTGCCCAGTGCCTACGTGTGAACCACGCTCGGGCTCTTCCAGATGGCTGCAGCTTCGCTTGAGCGGTGCATTACAACTGCACCACGAACTGGTCCCCCATTTTAATTTTTTAAGAAGTTTTTGCCTCAGGGCACATACACTCGCTGGAGAAAGAGGTCAGAGACAATGAGATGCAAAATGAGAAATCACCACACTGCGATTCCTTCTCCATTCTTTTCCCAAGATCTTGGGCACCCACATATATGTGCCCAGTATGAGTTTCAAGCCATCTGGTTCAGGACTCAAACTGTGGTCCACCACGTGGGAGTCCAGCGATGTAACCACTATGCAATCTGCTGCCTCCCATTATCATTTTAAATCAGATATTATTGGGCCAGCAGGTGGCATGGTGGTTGGGGTGCTGGATTCCCACATGGCCGACCATGGTTCAAGCCCTGGACCCAATGGCTTGAGATTCACGCCAGGTACGTGTATGTGCTTAGGGTCCCAGGAGGGTGTGAGGGGGAACAAAGGAGAGAGGACTGTGGCACGGTCGTCTCCACTGAGGATGATCTCTCACTTTCCCTCTCATTGTCTCTCTGGCTTTCTGGCTAGCATACCTGCAAAAAGCTTAAAGCAAACAAAGAACAACAAAAATAGATAATATTGAACTTCCTCCCCAGCTACCAAAAGCAACAATGCCAGTAGTGCTTTTACACAATGTCCTGCTAAATAAACACTTAGGAAGTTGTTTTTATTATCGTCATTCATAATCCATTTTTCTAAAAAGAGAGAACCTTCTTCTGCTGTGATATTCTTCCTAACATATATATCTTACTCAGGTTTTTTTTTTTTCATTTAATAAAAATCCAATGGAGGGTTATTACCCCATTCTCAGAAGTAATTCTGCCTTGAGTCCGAGTGGAGCGAGCGAGCCGAGCGGTTGTGTGTACCTTGTCGGTAACTGGTAGCGCTTGCAGCATGGCTGACCAACTGACTGAAGAGCAGATTGCAGGTAATGGCACAATTGACTTCCCTGAATTTCTGACAGGGATGGCAAGAAAAACTAAAGACACAGACAGTGAAGAAGAAATTAGAGAAGCATTCCGTGTGTTCGATAAGGATGGCCATGGCTGTATTAGTGCAGCAGAACTTCGCCATGTGATGGCAAACCTTGGAGAGAAGTTAACAGATGAAGAAGTGGATGAAATGATCGGGGAAGCAGATATTGATGGGGACGGTCAAGTAACCTAGGAAGAGTTTGTACACATGATGACAGCAAAGTGAAGACCATTGTACAGAATGTGTTAAATTTCTCGTACAAAATTGTTTATTTACCTTTTCTTTGTTTGTACCTTATCTGTTAAAGGTTTCTCCCTCCTGTCAAAAAGATATGCATGTACAGTAACTAGGACTCATTCCTCCATGTTTTCTTCCTTACCTTACTGTCATTGTCCTGAGACCTTATTTTAGAAAATTGATCAAGTAACATGTTGCATGTGGCTTACTCTGGATATATCGAAGCCCTTCTGCACATCTAAACTTAGATGGAGTTGGTCAAATGAGGGAACATCTAGGTTATGCCTTTTTTAAGTAGTTTTCTTTAGGAACTGTCAGCATGTTGTTGAAGTGTGGAGTTGTAACTCTGTGTGGACTACAGACAGTCAACAATATGTACTTAAAAGTTGCACTATTGCAAAACGGGTGTATTATCCAGGTACTCGTACACTATTTTTTTGTACTGCTGGTCCTGTACCAGAAACATTTTCTTTTATTGTTACTTGCTTTTTAAACTTTGTTTAGCCACTTAAAGAAAATCTGCTTATGGCATAATTTGCCCCAAATCCATTCCAAGTTGTATATTTGCTTTCCAATAAAAAAATTACAATTAAAAAAAAAACAGAAGTAATTCTGCCTTTAATTTTGTGGTTAATTCCAGTACAGTATATCTACTGAAATACACACATATATACACACACACTTTTGGCTAAGTGCATTTAACACTTTTTTTATTCTTATTTTTGGTTAAATACAGGATTGCAGTACAGAGGTTTAAAAAGTTCATGGAAGCTCATGTTATTTAAAAACGATCTGTTTCAATGTTTGACCAAAATAAAAACACTTTCATTTCATTTTTCCATAAACTTTGTGACGTCCCCTTGCGTACACCCTCTCTACATCATCAACAAAATGTATTTTTGGGAAATATACACCGTATGCGTACTTTTTCAACAGAGGCCTAGAGGAGATATTCTGAAAAATACTGCACGTTGTAGCTCCCAGCACACAACGACAGACTTCTCATCAATGCTAGGCTTGCTGGCAGCCACAGACGTCGAAGCGTGCTCACTCCAGGGACAAATGGGTCCTCTCTTTCTCTAATTAGTTGCTCATGAATTCAGTTGAGGATGGTTACATAAATCTTTCTTCAGTTTAAACTGTTTCTGTGTACTTTGCACAAGTGAATATAGTCAAGGTTGTTTAAAAAGAAAATAGACTTTAGACATTTCTTTACCGATTTTAAAAGTCAAAGGTAGAGGAGTAAAGGACGGTAGGTTCCGAGGCCACACGGTGGCGCTATCTCACCGTATTGAAACCGCTCTAGCCGTCCGCCAGAGGGGATTGCTTCTGAAAACCAGCAAGACCATGAACGGAATGATTTGCCTTCTGTGTATTACTCCAATTGGAACGCAAGCATCCCAGAGTTTAACACTTAGAATGAACTGCTATAACCCATCTAAGCAATAAAGTAGCACTAAAATGCAAATGTAAAGAGTCCGAGGAAATCGTTGTGACAAGTGGTAGGAAATTATACATAAATGTCCCATCGTAACTCACGCTACTGCGTTTAATAGCAATCTCGCAAGCGCTCTGCGGCTGCACGAGGCTCGTGCACTTTAATTATTATATTTTGTTCTCTTTAGGATCTAGCAAAGTCAGCAAAGAAATCTCATTTGACAGTGAAGGGAACTAAAACCCTCCCTGCACCTAGAGCTTGCAGCATCTTCTGTAGCGCTGAGAGGCATTTTGTGTCCTGACGCCTTACTGACGCTGGTGAGCGAGGCCAAGCCCAGCAGGCACTGTACCCAGGAACTCTGGCTTCGAGTTTTCCCCACACCCCACCCAGGCGGATAGGGCCCTACCCTAGGTTTCCATTTATTCCCCAGTGACCAGAGAAGTCTAGCCTCTCCCGTGCTGATCTTGAAGACCCATCTTCCTCTCACCATCCCAGAATCCCAGAGGAAGCTGCTTTCCATCCCAGAAACGTACAGTGATTTATTATCTGCACCCTGCGGCTGTGAAGCTCAAATTGCTTCCTGTATCTAGTCCCCTGTGATTGGGAAGCTGCAGAAAACAAAACACCATCCACTCATTTCTTATTCATAGAGAAGGCAATGTATAATATGATTACGTACGTGATGGATTGGATCCGACAGACAGTATGAAAGGCAAGCCGGAGAACATTAACTAGGGAATGGATTTTTCAATGGTATTCAATGCCTCTCGTAGTCAACAGTAAGGGGGCGGGGTGGGGGGTGGAGGCAAATGCAAAGAGACACATAAATAACTTCCAGGAACAAACTTTAAAATAAATTCCACGTTCAGGCAAAGGCTCACTAGGCATTCGTTCTATGCCGCGGAGTTTGCTGTGCTTGGTACACCTGATCTCTTTTCATTAGCCTTATTTTACAGATTTTAAGAAAAAAGAGAGAGGGGTTCCAGGAAGGAAGATTACCTCCCAGTTCACAAACTGGTAAGTGCTGAGCAGGATTTGAACCCAGATTTGAACCTAGCACAGCACTCCTCAATTCTTTTTTTATTAATTGAGAGAGAGATTTTTTTGCTACAGGGTGTGTGCACTCACCAGAGACAGAGAGAGACATAGAGACATAAGTGAGAAATCATCCTCCATGGGGCATGGCCACGTCGCAATCCTTTCTCCTCCATTCTCTCAAGATTTTGGGCACGCACTCACATGTGCTGGGCATGAGTTTTAAGCCGCTGGGTCTGGGACTCGAACTGCAGTCCACTAAATGGGAGTCCAACTATGTAGCCACTACGCCATCTGCTGGTCCCCCCCATACCTCAATTCTCACCTGTGAGCTACGGTGCCTTCCAGCCTGCGTCCAGGACACACTCTCAGATAAAGGTCAGGACCTACCTGCAGGGCCATGGGGTGCGTTCAGCTGCTGGCCACTCCGAGTGGGTGGCACCTGAGACTAGCCGCGGACTGCGAAGGAGCCAAGGGACTTGCACCTCAGGGTCCTTCCCCAGACAGGCTTGTGTCCGTTCTGGGAGGAGTCACGGAGTGTTCTAGGGGAAGGGAGGATGCCAGGGTGCAATCAGAGCAGAGCTAATCAAGACTGCTGGTAAACCACCTGAAGGGATCCTCAGGTGAGACAGGACTTACACCTGCAAGGTTTCAGTCATTTTTTGGTGACATCTTTTTTCATTCCAAATTAAGAAGCACTTTTTTAGAGGTTTTTGCTATTGGGGCGTGTGCGCTCGCCAGAAAGACAGAGAAACAGAAAGCGAGAAATCACCCCCCAGGGGGGATGGCCACGCTGCAATCGCTTCTCCTCCATTCTCCTCTTGGGATCTTGGGCATGCACGCACATGCGCCCCATGTGAGTTTAAGCCACTGGGTCTGGGACTCAAACCACGATCGACTACATGGGAATCCAGCGACATAGCCATTATGCTAAGTGCTGGTCCCAAAATGTGCTTTTATACCTTATTTTGCATTTATAATTTCATACTCTTTCTTAAAAGGATTATTTAATTTTATTTATTATTGTCATTTTCTTCCATTTGCTATAGGGCATGTGTGCTCACCAGAGAGAGAAAGTGAGATGGCAAGCTACCTGTCGGGGACTCGAACGGCAGTTGACTATGTGGGAGTCCAGCACAGTAACCACCATGCCACCTGCTGGCCCCATGGTCTTTTTTTTTTTAAAGAGAGCACCCCAAATAGTATACATTTCAGGCTTCCCAAAAGTGTGATCTTCCTTTTCCAGTTATTTAATATTTTGCCCTCAACCCCTAAAAGGCAGAAACAATTTCTTATCGATCTTCAGGCTGGCATTGCTAGGCATAATGCCTGAAGCATAGTTTTCCTAGAAAAAGGAAAGAGAAAGAAGAAAGGGAGGGGGGAAGGATGGGGTTGCGTGCAGTTAGTCGGTGCGCACTGGCAAGAGCACTGGTTAGAAAACCCACAACCTTCTAACTAGACCGAGGCCCTCCTTATAACCAGGGTCCTAGCACACAGTCGGTCTCCAGCTTATGGTGGTCCAGCCTAGGGGTTTTCAACTTTACGGTGACACAGACGCCACACACACTCAGCAGAACCAGAACTCCGAATTTCCAATTCCAAACTTTCCCCAGGTGAGCCGGCCGTGACTGGATTGTCTCTGTCTCGCAGTCTGGCAGACAGGAGACCAGCCGGGGGAGCACGCTGGGGACGTGAGGGTCAATGCCCCTGCTCAGCACAGGCTGTGCTGCCGGCATTTTTGGATACTGTATTTTGGGTTTCAAAAATAGTCTTAATGGCTATGTCGCTGGACTCTCATGTAGTTGACCGCGGTTCGCGTCCCAGACCCGGTGGCTTAAAACTCACTCCAGGCGCGTGTGCGTGTGTGCCCAAGATCCCGAGAAAAGAACGGAGGAGAAGGGATTGCGGCGTGGCCATCCCCCCTGGGGGGTGATTTCTCGCTTCCTATCTTTCTGTCTCTCTGTCTCTCTCTGTCTGTCTGACAAGCGCACGCGCCCTAGAGCAAAAAACTCTCTTTAAAAAAAAAAAATCACCAAGTCTGTGAAACTCTCATTTCTACTCACGGCCTTTCAACTGTCGTTGGGTGTATCCTGTGTCTGGACCCAGTGCCCCTGGGAGTTGAGGAGCATCTCTAGACGGGAGCTTCCATAAGTCATCCAATAATAAGCCGAAGGGCTCAAGTTGCCGTGACTGGAGGGCTGAGGACGAGGTCTAGCTTTGCTCCTGACCTCTTTGGGCCTTGGGAGGAACACTGACGTGAATCCTCTGGTTATGTTAACAGGGACGACTGGGCGTGTGTTGTTTCACCCTCATGGTGTCCCCCACAGTTAGAGGATTTTGAAATTCTTTAAACAATTCAACCACGTATTCTGGAAGTTTCTTACAGCACCCCTAGTCACAGGAGTCCTCAAGTCGCTTTGGCTGCTCTTGTCTACAGAGCAGTGGAGTTTGGGTCCTTTAAGGGTCACTCGGAGTGGGTGTCTGCTGGGGTGGGGGGTTCTAGCCACACACACTACTTGGGTCCACCATTAGGCCTGACTGTACTGTGAGGTCGTCAGTGAGAACCTCATTTTAAACCTCAGCAGTATCATCTTCGCTTTGAAGAAGTTCTGACAGAATATTGGGGTTCAGGCTCCTGTCAACCTGGGGTATCAGAGTCACAGTAAGTGAAATGACAAGGTGAAAAAATGTTTTAAAACCTTTGGACGTCAAGTTCAGAAAACGAGCAAATTTTTTTTTTTTTGAGAGGTTTTTGCTATAGGGCGTGTGCACTCGCCAGAAAGAGAGAGACAGAGAGACAGAAAGCGAGAGATCACCCCCCAGGGGGGGAGGGCCACGCCGCAATCCCTTCTCCTCCATCCTCCTCTCGG
>NW_006204591.1:1347614-1391934 GCF_000334495.1 Tupaia belangeri chinensis
CTCTTGGGATCTTGGGCACGCACGCACATGCGCCCCATGTGAGTTTAAGCCACTGGGTCTGGGACTCAAACCACGATCGACTACATGGGAATCCAGCGACATAGCCATTATGCTAAGTGCTGGTCCCAAAATGTGCTTTTATACCTTATTTTGCATTTATAATTTCATACTCTTTCTTAAAAGGATTATTTAATTTTATTTATTATTGTCATTTTCTTCCATTTGCTATAGGGCATGTGTGCTCACCAGAGAGAGAAAGTGAGATGGCAAGCTACCTGTCGGGGACTCGAACGGCAGTTGACTATGTGGGAGTCCAGCACAGTAACCACCATGCCACCTGCTGGCCCCATGGTCTTTTTTTTTTTAAAGAGAGCACCCCAAATAGTATACATTTCAGGCTTCCCAAAAGTGTGATCTTCCTTTTCCAGTTATTTAATATTTTGCCCTCAACCCCTAAAAGGCAGAAACAATTTCTTATCGATCTTCAGGCTGGCATTGCTAGGCATAATGCCTGAAGCATAGTTTTCCTAGAAAAAGGAAAGAGAAAGAAGAAAGGGAGGGGGGAAGGATGGGGTTGCGTGCAGTTAGTCGGTGCGCACTGGCAAGAGCACTGGTTAGAAAACCCACAACCTTCTAACTAGACCGAGGCCCTCCTTATAACCAGGGTCCTAGCACACAGTCGGTCTCCAGCTTATGGTGGTCCAGCCTAGGGGTTTTCAACTTTACGGTGACACAGACGCCACACACACTCAGCAGAACCAGAACTCCGAATTTCCAATTCCAAACTTTCCCCAGGTGAGCCGGCCGTGACTGGATTGTCTCTGTCTCGCAGTCTGGCAGACAGGAGACCAGCCGGGGGAGCACGCTGGGGACGTGAGGGTCAATGCCCCTGCTCAGCACAGGCTGTGCTGCCGGCATTTTTGGATACTGTATTTTGGGTTTCAAAAATAGTCTTAATGGCTATGTCGCTGGACTCTCATGTAGTTGACCGCGGTTCGCGTCCCAGACCCGGTGGCTTAAAACTCACTCCAGGCGCGTGTGCGTGTGTGCCCAAGATCCCGAGAAAAGAACGGAGGAGAAGGGATTGCGGCGTGGCCATCCCCCCTGGGGGGTGATTTCTCGCTTCCTATCTTTCTGTCTCTCTGTCTCTCTCTGTCTGTCTGACAAGCGCACGCGCCCTAGAGCAAAAAACTCTCTTTAAAAAAAAAAAATCACCAAGTCTGTGAAACTCTCATTTCTACTCACGGCCTTTCAACTGTCGTTGGGTGTATCCTGTGTCTGGACCCAGTGCCCCTGGGAGTTGAGGAGCATCTCTAGACGGGAGCTTCCATAAGTCATCCAATAATAAGCCGAAGGGCTCAAGTTGCCGTGACTGGAGGGCTGAGGACGAGGTCTAGCTTTGCTCCTGACCTCTTTGGGCCTTGGGAGGAACACTGACGTGAATCCTCTGGTTATGTTAACAGGGACGACTGGGCGTGTGTTGTTTCACCCTCATGGTGTCCCCCACAGTTAGAGGATTTTGAAATTCTTTAAACAATTCAACCACGTATTCTGGAAGTTTCTTACAGCACCCCTAGTCACAGGAGTCCTCAAGTCGCTTTGGCTGCTCTTGTCTACAGAGCAGTGGAGTTTGGGTCCTTTAAGGGTCACTCGGAGTGGGTGTCTGCTGGGGTGGGGGGTTCTAGCCACACACACTACTTGGGTCCACCATTAGGCCTGACTGTACTGTGAGGTCGTCAGTGAGAACCTCATTTTAAACCTCAGCAGTATCATCTTCGCTTTGAAGAAGTTCTGACAGAATATTGGGGTTCAGGCTCCTGTCAACCTGGGGTATCAGAGTCACAGTAAGTGAAATGACAAGGTGAAAAAATGTTTTAAAACCTTTGGACGTCAAGTTCAGAAAACGAGCAAATTTTTTTTTTTTTGAGAGGTTTTTGCTATAGGGCGTGTGCACTCGCCAGAAAGACAGAGAGACAGAAAGCGAGAAATCACCCCCCAGGGGGGGAGGGCCACGCCGCAATCCCTTCTCCTCCATCCTCCTCTCGGATCTTGGGCACGCACGTTGGCATTAGTTTAAGCCACCAGGTCCAGGACTCAAACCGCGACAGACCACATGGGAGTCCAGCAACATAACCATTACGCTAACTGCTGGTCCCCGAAAATGAGCAAATATTTACAAAGTAATTTCCTCTCAATTTCTTGTTATGAAATATACATGTTTTATAGCCTTAAGGCAGAGGCTGCTCTTAAAGCCGTCCCCATGAAGAGAAAAGAAAAGGGGGGATTTTGTAAATGTGAGGGTACAGTGAAAGGGTAGCGGAATTTCTTCATCTGGTGTGTGTTCATATAATGCAGAAATAAAGAAGTGTGCATTTGTCCTATTAAGCCTATAAATCCTAAGGAAACCCAGCTGCTCCCAGGCCTTGAGCTTTGTGCAAATTTACTGTTCCCAGTATTTGACCTTCCAGGCCCTTTGTTTATTTGTTGCCCTGAGCTGATGTGGACTGAAAATCAGAACTACTTCAATAGCTCTCATCTAGAATTAAATCTTGTGGTCGTTTGTTATAATTAAATGCTAAAAGAAACGTTGGCTCCTCCAGCCTTAAATAAACTTGTACTTTTCTGGACACAGAAGACATCCTTTGCAAAAGAACTCTCATTTCTGAAATTATCATCCAGGCTGCTGTGGCTCAATGTTTGAGCACTATGTTGGAGACAGACGTACAGTTGAAGCCCGTGAGCGGATGCAAAGTCTCACAAATGTGCTCCTCGAAGACAAGGTTTAACTCCATAGGGTAGCGTTGACTCCGTTCCCTTCTTTCCTCCTTTCGATAAAAAGCCATCCTCAAAGGCTTTCCAGGATTACTAATTGCATGGTGTCACCTATTGACAGAAAAAAAGCCATTAGAAAACAGTCTCTCGCAGTCTGAAATTTAAGCAGGCTTCCCCAAGCTCTTACGATGACACACGCATGCATTTATAGGACGACTCCTGTCCCTTTGGGATTAACTAAATGGTCTGGGGTGGGTGAGAACAAAGGGCACTTGCGAGGTAGCTCACTGCCCTCTGGAAGCACGATGTCCCAGGGAGGTTTCTAAGGTCCAGTTTAGAAACAAGAACAGCAAATCTTCTCTATTTTTCCAGCAGAATTGTGTCTATTTTTCATGCAGCAAGTCTCATCAGGGCATTCAAAAATTTCAGATATTCCTAGCCAAAATAAGTAATTAATTTCTTAACAACTAAGAGAAAAAAACATGGAAGTAGATGGGGCCAGCAGATGGAGTAGAAGTTCTGTCATTGGACTCACGCAGGGCTGACCACAGTTCAAGTCCCAGGCCCAGTGGTTTGAAACTCATGCTGGGCTCGTGAAGGGGGCGGGGGATTTCTCACTCTCCCTTCTCACTATCTCTGTCTCTTTCTCTCTCTCCAATGAGGCCATGAACCCAAAGGCAAAAATCTCTTAAAAAAAAAGGAAGCAGCTTTGAATTCTCTTTGCTGAGGGGCTGAGTGTTCCTATTCCGGAGAAGAGCCAGAAGTTCACGGGTGTTGGAATGCGGAGGTGCGGATTCGAAGGAAGAGGGTGTGTGCCTCCGGAAGGAAAGGGATGTGGCTGAAGGAGAAACTTCATTCTAAAGAGCTGCAGTGGTTCCTCAAACCCACTTCCCCAGCCAGTTCCCTCCTGGGCTTTTATTCTTAAAAAGCAAGTTTATTAGTGCCTGTCTTCTGTGTGCTATGAAACAAAATGACCACCAGGGGGCAATGTGGTGCAAAATAAGACTATGATCCCATAGCGAAAGCGCTGACATGGTAACGAAGATAAATAAAAGTATCAGGAAGAAGTGTGCTGGTATGTGTCCCAATATCACTTCTCCATATCTATATACCTCCTCCCCTCACAAAAATGCTAAAAATTAGCTGAATGAGAAACTAATCCCCACTTTTTTTTTCCTCTTTATTCCTCAGAGTTGGAAGGAATTTTGGCCAATACAGAACGTTGGAATAGGCTGATTTCTGAAATCCCTCACTACTCATGAGCCCAACGTGTAGAACCAGAGCAGTGACTCGACTAGGGCTCATATTCCCCCAGGGAACATCGGGCACCGTCTGGAGATACTTTGAGTTGTCACAGCTCAGGGTGGGACAATGAGACATCCCAGCCTCTGGAAGTCAGAAGCCAAGGACAGTGTTCAACATGGACACAAGGCCGTCCAACAGGAAAGATCTGTCCAATCCAGAACATGTCCAATCCAGAACATGCACAATGGGGTGGGGGGGTGTTGAGGAACCCTGGTCCAGGTCCAGGCTGGTATGTAGGCTTTTGCAGTATTTTTTAACAGACATGATTCGGTCTTTCCGCCAAGCACACTCTTCTTATCACCAATGTGCACCCCTGCGCACTACGCATGTTTCCCTAACAGACTTGCTCAGTCTGATTGAGACAGAGAGACCACCTCGCAGACTCCTGCAGCACACAGGAACTCATTCCCTGCCAGGAATCTACCCGCTGGGGCCTGGACCCAGGAGCCCTCCACAGTGAATTGATTCCGGAGCCCTGCCCCAGCTGCTTTGTTCTAGACACTGCTTCTAGGTACTCTGCCCTGGATCTGGCCTCAACCACTTTCCAACTGTGTGACCTTGAGAAGTCGCTCACCCTCACGTATGAAATAGAAGTGGTAATGGAGCCTGCCTCCTAGGGGTTTTGTGGGGAGTAAATGAGCTGATACTGGACAGCTTGCTGGTTCAGAAGGGTACTATTCATTTTCCCCTCTTCATCCCATGGTACATGATTCAGCCTTAGTTTCTCCTCTAAAAAGATTTAACCCAAGTGCATATGCAACGTCTGCTCTTGTCTCATTACTTGTAATTAAAAAAAAATTCTTCTTGTATATGTGTCATTATTACATGCCTCATCTTAGTATTAGCTCTTTTGATGGCTTCGCTCTGAGGCAGTGCGGAGGAGCAATCTTAACCACTAGACCCAGATGGCCTGAGATTGAACCCTGTGCTGCCATTACCTGGAGAGCTGATCTTGAACAAGTTACTTAACCTCTCTGTGCCTTGGTTTTCCCATCTCTAATATGGGTCCAACAGCAGCACCTTTCACCGTAAAGATAAAATTAATTAATATTGCTAAAGTGATGGAAGCAGTACCTGCCCCATAGTAAGTTCCAAGTAAGGTGCGAGTAAGTGAAACCAAAGCTGATGAGGTTAGTAGCACCTTCCCAGCACCTAAAAATGCCATCCAAATGCTCCAGAGTAACAAATGATGTCAAGGTTGAGGCTAAACTCATACTTCAGTGACCCCCAAGGTCATCCATCCACGGCTGTGGGCTGGCAGGGAGAGCTTTCTCTGCATCTAAGAACATTCGCATGGCAGGAGTTCCACATTCCACCCAGTCCTTGAATTTTGCTAAGGAGGCAACTTGAGTTGGAGTCACTGGTGCACAACACAGAAGCGGACCAAGGCCTGCTGGTCTAGACCACAGCCGGCAGCCTTTTCTACTACACTTAGCAACTGCAATCGATAACCACAGTATTGATCTGACATTGTTATTAACCTTCTCCATGGCTTGCAATCAGGCTCCCCCGCATCCTGAAACAGCATAGTATGTCTTATTGTTTGGTCCTCTGAGAATGTTTGACATCTCGAGGGACACTCAATCCAAAGTACCTAGAAAATGTTAGCTGTTTTTTGTTGTTGTTGTTGCTTTCTATCAGTGGATTTCCCCTTGACTAGAACACCATTAATATCAATGAAAGGAAAGAAATTTAGTGACTACCATGTAACTAGACATTACAGAATTTTTTTTTTATATCTGCTGTTCTCCAAGCTTTACCACATTAACTTTTTGTTGCCCCAGGGAATTTCTTACTCTGTGATATAACTATGTATTTATTCATCTGTCTCCTCATTGCATAAAATCTTAAGGACAAGTGTGTCATCAACAACCATGTGTCGTCGATAGACAGGCACACAGTCAGTCTCTGTAAATGTTTGCAGCTCCTTTAGCTGGTGGCGCACTGTGGACCTGAGCCCACTAGGAAACTGTTGACCAGAGTGTGGCAGGTGGATCACTATAGAAATTATTCTAGGTAGAAAAAAAGAGTTGACTTTAGGCAGGCCATAGACAAGGCAGCAATGTCTTAATCCATTTCCTGTTTCTAGAACAAGAAGTACCTGAGACTGGGTAATTTATAAAGAATTGATTTATTCAGCTCCCACTTCTGGAGGCTGGGAGGTTCAAGATAGGGCAGCCACATCTGGTGACTTCCAATACTTTGTGTTGCATTAAAACAGAGTGAAGAAATAGAAGGGTAACAGGGTTTGTGCAAACGAAGCAAAACACAAGAGACAAACTCACTTTACAGTTACCTGCTCTTGCCATAACTAATCCAGTCCCACAAGGCAGGAGCTCACTGAGAACAATGAAAACAGCACTAATCCACTCATGAAGGTGGCGTGTCTATGACCCATACGTCTCCCATCAGGCCTCACGTCGTCAAGGGTCCACCTCCCAACTCTGCTGCATTGGCAATCGATTTCTTTCTTTCTTTCTTTCTTTCTTTTTTTTTTTTGAGAGGTTTTTGCTATAGGGCGTGTGCGCTTGCCAGACAGACAGAGAGAGACAGAGAGACAGAAAGCGAGAAATCACCCACCAGGGGGGATGGCCACACCACAATCCCTTCTCCTCCGTTCTCCTCTCGGGATCTTGGGCATGCACGCACACGCGCCCGGAGTGAGTTTTAAGCCACCGGGTCTGGGATGTGAACCACGGTCAACTACGTGGGAGTCCAGAGACATAGCCATTACGCTAACTGCTGGTCCTGGCAATCCGATTTCAGTATGAGTTTCAAAAGGAGCAATCCATATTCAAACCACGGCAGCACTGACTCATACAGGGAGAAAGTTCTTCCTCATCCAGTAATCCTTGGATCTTTCCAACTTCTTGGTGGAAAAAGTCTCCTTTTAGTATTAATATATCTGCAACTTCTCCCTCTCTCCTCCCATCATCTTTTGGACAAACTGAATAAACCTAAGGCTGAGAATGTCTAATAGGAAAGAATACGTACCTAGAATTTAATGCATCTGTTTATGGCCATCTCTTCTTCACAGCAAATGGTGACCTCTGTCTTCCATGTGCCACTGCTGTGGCAGAGGCCGCTGTGCTCAGGAAGCACCTCCCATGCTCTTCTTCACTCCCTGATCCCTTCGCAGGTCGGAGGGACCATGTGACGTCTTCAGCACTGAAATGTGAGTGGAAGCATCTATGTCACTTCTGGGCTGACGCTCTGAAGAGCCAGTATGCAGCCCTCCCAACACTCTTCCACTGCATCAGTGACCTTGGAAGCCACATTTGGAGATGGTAGCATTACATGATGACAGTAACTGAGGTCTAAGTGTTATCATCTATCTTCTAGAAAAGCTGCCCTGGGGCTGGATAGTAGTGCAGCAGTAATACAATGCTCTGCAAGGCTGACACACATGGGAAGGTTATGGGTTCATGTCCCGAGACCTCCTTGAACACGATGGGCATGTATGTACCCACAATTCAAGGATGGCTAAAGCCAGGGGTGGATCATGGCATGAAGATCCATGTGGGTCTACCTGTCTCTCTGTCTTTCACTAAAGGAAGAAAATAAATACATAAATAAATGAATAAAAAAAAAAACTGCCCTGGAATGTCATCCAACTGGCATTGCACTTATATAAATGAAAATTAAATCTTTGCTGTGTTAAATCTCTATTAAATCAGGATTTTTTTAATGGCAACAAAGACTCTCCTGTTTTCTCAAATACAATATATTTTTTCATTGTTCTAAATGATAAAATAAGTGACTGAGTTTAAGGAAAATGTTAACTCAAGGTAGTCCAGCATATAACAGAGATTCTGACAGTAGTACTCACACGCTACTCGATATTGGGTGGTCACATAGCTCATACTCCAGAAGAGCTGAAAGCTACCACACAACTGCCCAAACGAGGTCCCCCAAAGAGACCAGGACCAGGCGGGAGCTAAAAATAGAACAAAATGAAATAGTTTCAGGGCTCACATGTGAGCCTTTGCCTCCATGACAACCAGCTGAATTAACTGACTCTGAAAAGTGGAAGCGGTATAATTAGAATCATTAGTAGCTAGAGGAAAAGACTGAAAATGCTCTGCTCTTGCAGGGCTGGTGGGACATACTCTATCATTGCTGTTTGGAAATTCGGCGTGCCTATCACCCTGCCCCTTCTGTAATAAAATGCGTGACTCAGTGCCGAGGACTTCACGGCCAGTTTGTCCTTTTCCAGTCCTCGTGTTCCCACCTGGAACTGAAGTCAGTATTTGTCCATTCCATTGCACCGGACAGGGAATGGATGTGCACAGTTTACATCTCAGGATGCTGTATGGGGTATGGGGTTGTTGGAAAAGCCATGATGTATTTTTCATGTTTGTTTATACAAAAACGCACCATGGCTTTTCTAATGACCCAATGGTACCAATCAGAAGTTATACCTGGTAGTCAAGGGAACCAGGTATCACACGGCTGATCATGGACTGGATCCCATCCCCGTCACCTTAAAAAAAAAAACACACCTGGCTGGGCCATCAGGTGGCGTGGTGGTTACTGCACTGGATCTCACATGGCCAACTCTGTGGTTCAAGTCCCAGATGCAGCAACTTGAAAAACAGGATGGGCAAGTGTGAGTGCATGCCCAAAATCCTTAGAGGAGAGTGGAGGAGAAAGGATTGCTTTCTCACTGTCCCGCCCTGTCTTTATCCCTCTCCAATGAGCACACATACTCTATGGCAAAAATCTTTAAAAAAGTGAAACAAAAAAAAGAACATACCCAGCACATATACAGGTGTACCCCAAGTCCCCAAAAGATGGAGAAATGGGGAAGGAGGAATTGCAACACGGCTGTGCCCCTTTGAAGGCTGCTTTCTCAATGTCCCTCTCTGGCAAGTGCATGTGACCTCTGGCCATTTAACAAATAAAAATAAAAAACAGAGCTAAACCGATTGGAAGTGGGAAACGAGGCCCGTAGAGTATATTGCCTCCAAATGATTTCTTTTCTCAAAGAAAGGTCTGACTGGGATTGACTTTGAGACTTAGATATCTCTAGGCCCAAGTGACAAAATAGGAAAAAACACAAGTCATTGGGGAATTTAGTTAGTTGTTGCCTTTGAGGAAGTTGCCAGAGCCCTCTGTCCCTGTGTTTTCCATTTCCTAAATATAAGTGTTTGCAGTGACTTCAACCAGACAACTGTCACTGTTCCAGGAGGAGAGCTGGGCGCAGCAGTGCTGGGAAACGCAGGTTCATGGTAGCTACAGACCCTGGCGTGCTTACCACACGGAAGCTGCTGGGAAATTGATTTAACCCTCGGAAGGGACACGTGCAGACACTACTATGCAATTATCCCCCTTTGTGGATGAGAAAACCAAGACTCAATTGCAGCAGGTTGGTCACTTTCTAGAAGTCACTTGGTGTCCAAGTGGTGGGGCCAGAACTCGAAGTCAAGAGTGTGTGCTCATGGAGGCTCTGGCCATCCCTCATTCCTGCCTCCCAGAAGGAGCACAGCACTAGAGAAGGGCGAGGTGCGGCCGGGTAGGACTCCTGGGTAGGGTTCTCTCACTGTCCTGCAGGCCCATGTCGTTAAACTGCATTCTAGCACATGGAGTTAATCCTCGCAGGGGAGAGAGAGAAGAGGCAGCAAGCCCTGCAGGCATGTTCCGCGCTGCTTAGCAACAGGAGAAAACAAGCCTGCTTTAGAGAGAAGGGGAAATGAGCTTCAGGAGTCGGGAGGAAGAAGTGAAGGAGGAGGAGGAGGAGGAACTGGGCCCTGCCAAATCTGAGGTTGGAGCAGAGACGGGCACCTGGCCACTGGCCCCTGGAAGCAACTGGGAGGATTGTGCGTGAGGGGGAGTATGCTCATGGCCAAGTGCTTTCCCTTTAGGCAAGAAAGCTCTGCAAAGCGCTTTGGCATCCGAGCCTGCGTGGTATCTCTGTGGGGCTTTCTCCTCAGCTCTGTGGACGGTCTGGGTGACACTGGGATTTGGAAATTTTTAACTTGGATATTATTCGCATAGCTCAATGGTCCCCAGTCTTTCTTGGCACCAGGGACTGGCTTCATGGAAGACGATTTTTCCGTGGAAGGGGGGTGGTGGGTGTGATGTAGATAGTTTGGGGATGATTCAAGCACATGCTATTTTTTTCTTTTTTTTTTTAGCTTGCTATAGGGCGTGGGCATTTACTAGTGAGAGACAGAAAGAGAAAATGTGAAAAACCACCCCTAGGGGGAATGTCCATGCTACAATTCCTTCTCCCTTCTCCTCTCAGGACTTTTGGACACTCATGTACACATGTCCAGCATATTTTCAAGGTGCCAGTTCTGGACTTGAACCACGCTGTCTGCCATGTGGCATCCAGCTGCCTTAATCTCCATGCTACCTGCTGGCCCTCAAGAGCATTACATTTATTGTATACTTTGTTTTTATTATTATTGCATTGCAATATACAATAAAATAATTATACAGCTTGCCATAATGCAGAATTCAGTGGGCACCTGAGTTCGTTTTCCTGCAACAAGAAGCAATCGCATTCAAAGCCAAACTGGAGTGGTGTGGGGGGAATAGTGAGCGAACACTGGGATTTTGACATGTTTCAGTGTGAGCCTCTAATGCCACCACTGACCTGGCAGGAGGTAAGCTCAAGCAGTAGGCCAGTCATGGG
Source organism: Tupaia belangeri chinensis (assembly GCF_000334495.1). Classification (NCBI taxonomy): domain Eukaryota; kingdom Metazoa; phylum Chordata; class Mammalia; order Scandentia; family Tupaiidae; genus Tupaia; species Tupaia belangeri. The sequence continues at coordinate 1,358,332 of NW_006204591.1, forward strand.
GAACACCTGTAGATACAGATGACGCTTCAGTCACTTGCCTGTCACTCACTTCTTGCTGTGTGTCCCAGTTCCTAACAGGCCACAGACTGGCTTCAGGGCTTGGGGACCCCTGACTTAGCTCATCGGAATGCCTTCCTCTGCTGTACCTGGCCTTGAGGCTTATGAAATGCCAGGGCCAAGCAAGGCAGAAAATGAAAATACCACATCACCCTATTTGAACTTAACCTTGGCCCACAGGCTGCCTTTAGATGGGAAGGGCGGGTGCCAGCCCTCAAAGAGGCAGAAACGGGCCCTAGAAAGAGCTTATCTCAGCTCTTCAAAGGAGACAATGTCAGATGAACAGGAAGCCCTACGGAAGACCCCCTCCATTCCAAAGAAAATGAATGAGGGCATTTCAAGTTTCCAGCTGCAATGTGTGAGGAGGTGAAATACATACACTTATCCTTCTTCGCGGAAGGGTCTGTTATATAAATAGCAAAGTACAGAGAAGCTGTTCTCCAAATGCCCTTATGAAAATGTTATTGTGGGGCCAGCCTCATAGCCCAATGGTTAAGGGAGACCTAGATCCCACATGCCAACCTCAGTTCAAATCCTAGCCCCAGTGCCTGAAAAACACTGGGGGCATGTGTCTCCCAAATCCTGACAGGATGGACAAATGGAGAAAGTATTGTGGTATGACCACACCCCACTGAGTGGTGTTTTCTCTTCTCTCCTTCTCTTTGTCTCTTTGTCTCTCTGTCTCTTTCTGATGAGTGTGTATGTCCTCTGGCAATTGGAAAAAAAAGAGAGAACGAAAATATTGGCCCAGACACAGACATGGTGGTTGAGGAGGCTGGAACCCACATGGCTGAGTGTTCAGTTCAAGTCCTGAATCTGGTAGCCCGAAAAACACACCAGGCACTCGCACATGAGCACCCAAAATTCCAAAAGAAGGGAGAAATGGAGACGGGATTGGATCATGCCCATCTCCCATGTGTCATGGCTTTCTAATGACCCAACGGTACCAATCAGAAGTTATACCTGGTAGTCAAGGGATGCCACAATCTTGTACCCATGTGTGTGTAGGGGTGCTGTCTCGCTTCCTCTCTCTCTTTCTCTCTGATGAGCACACACCCGCTGGGAAAATTTTTAAAAGAAAAACATATTATTATGTTGTGTTAGGGGTGATAATGGTACTGAAGTTAAGAGGCATTTTGAAATAAGGAAAATTAAAATGATGCCTGGGATATGCTTAAAATAAAAAAAAAACTCAACAAATGTGGCAAATAATTGAAAAAATTTTAAGTATGTTTGTTTTTTTCATGATAGAATATGCACACACATGCACAAAAAAGAAAGAGAAGCACCCTCGCCAGGATTGTCATGCCACAATTCTACCCCCAGCCTTCCAGTTTGTCAGGATCTTGGCTGCCTGCGTGTGCATCCAGCCTGCCTTGGGTTGACTGGGCCAGGGATTTGAACCCACAGTTGGCCATGTGACTTCAAGCACTGAAGAGCAGCATGGCACCACCTGTGTTACTGAGGCTAGGCCAACTGATAATCGTTAATCTGGGTGATGAAGCTATGAGTCTTGTACCCTTCCTGCTATTGCACAACTCCTGTTACGAGTGCATTCGAAATTTTTCATGAAGAAGAAAATAAATCATGAAACAGATGCCAAAAAACCTGCAATTTGCTCAGGATGTATTCCTTTTGTTTAAATAACTTCAGAACCTCTCAAAATCTTCTGAAAATCTTCAGGCCTAAAATTTCTCTATGCTCTGATAGTCACTAGCCATTTTATACAGATTAACTAATAGGGTGATATTTTGTTGAATGTAAGGAATTCAGAGAATGACAAATTAAGGAAAGGTTTGTTTCTGGAACAACAAGCTGGATCCCAGGAAACTGGAGTCTATCCAAGTGCAGTTACTACATGGAGAGATTGAGGGAGGTTGGTAAGAACGTCTTCCCAAGGGAGTTCTCTGATAGAAACTCCCAGAGTACCATGGATGAAACCCCAGACTAGGTGCACACAGGCACTAGTTGCATGCCTTTAGACATGCTGTTTGTATATTCATTCATCAAACATCTGAAGCACAAGGGTAGGGGAGAAACACCAGCAGCCCCATCCGGCTGTGGAGTTGCCCAGTGTCTCTGGGGGAGGATGGTCACTACACAAGCCAGTACTATTTAGTACAGCCCAAGCAATGAGTGTGCACTATGGGAAGGCACTGTGGGGCCATCCAGGCTCCAGTGGGATCCAGAAAGCTGAAGAGCTCGGCAGACTTAGAAAAGAGATGGGACTGCCCAAGGATGGAACCACGTCCCTTCATTAGTGCAGACATAATGCCCACCCTCGTGGAGCAGATGCGCTGGGACATGGGGACATAGAGGGCTGTGGGAGGGAGTAAAGCTGGAGGAGTACCCTAGACTCAGGTCATTCGACCCAAGATTAACCAACCCCTCCCTGGTGCAGGTGATGGGCTAGGGGTTGGGAAACAGCAGGAAATAAGGCAGGAAAAGAATCTGCCTTGGCAGAAAACGCATGGGCGCAGTGTGAGAAAAGGTGACAGGACACAAGAAAGCAGCAAATGAGATCCATGAAGTGCAGCGCTTACGGCACAGCAAGTGCGGAGGCGAAATCTCGCTGTGGTTGGGAGGACGAGGAGGCAGCGTTTGGTTTGAACATTTGAACCATGTTCTGAAGAAAACAAGGAAAAAAAACTTGCCGGCAGCTGAGGAGAAAGCATTCCAGAAAACACTCTTCAGGTCCTGATGACTACCTTAGTTCATTCATGCTGCTCTAACAAAATATCCAAGGCTGGGTGATTTAGAAATAAGACGAATTTCTTTCCCACGGTTCTGGAGACTGGGCAATGCAAGATCTAGACACCAGCTCTCTGGGTGTCTGTAAGGGGCCTGACTCTGGTTTCAGGGTGGCATCTTGAACACTGTGTCCTCACACTGCTGAAGGGCAAACAAGGCCCCGGGAGCTCCCTTCAACCTCTTTTATGACAGCACTAATCCTCTTTGTGAGGGCTCTGATTCCAAGGCTTAATCACTTCCTTAATGCCACCATTATTGGTAATTAGGTTTCAAGATACTTGGGGAGACACATTTAGACTGCAGCAATACCAAGGGGAAAAGCTTTGTCCTCGCAGCTACCGAGATCATGGGTTTTAATCTGAAGGCCTCAGCAACACATTTTAGCTTTTCAAAGAACTGCTTTGGAAACCAGTGGGGACACAACTACCAAGTTCCAAGGGGAAGGGATATAAATGAGAAGCAGGCACTGGTAGGGGCCCTGCTGTGTGAGGCCAGCTAGAGAGGAGGGCAACAGGGTGGGGCTATAGTGACTGCTCTGATCTTCACAGAGAGGAAGGGGTGGGGGCATGAGAGTTGGTCACTTGTCCAAAATGCCTATCCTGGGTACATGTCCTCCCCCCAGGTTCCACCGCTCTCACTAGGACAAGAAGGACACCTACGATAATCTTGGCACATGAAGGGTTGCTCCTCACGCCCGGAGCTGCGTTTCTCTCCACGTGTCCTAGAGGCAAGGCCCCGTTCCATGAAGAAGGATGGACCTCCCAACACCAGCTGGCAATCCTTCTTATTCTAAAAGATTTTTTTTTTCTAAAATGACATATAGCAATGACAATTTCAGCGTGCAGGAGAAGGCCATTGCATCCATTAATTAACCAAAGAGCCATATTTTGCTTTGTTACGCAGGTGGGCTGTACAGTCATTCGTATGCATTCTACTCCATTAGGCTAATTTGTTTTCAGATATAAATTAAACCTGCTGCCCCATATCCACCGTGCCGCCTTCCCACAGAAACATCCCATTCTGTGTTTAATGAGTTGGCCGCTTTCATAGAGGCAGAAGATATTTCTTTGATTTAATAGTCAAGTTCGAAAAGAAAAACTGCCCACGACTGCACAGAAAGAATTAAGGAGCACAATACAGAGTGGTATGTAAAAGAGCCCTATGCCTGGGGCAGGTCCAGTGTCTTAACTGCTTCTCGATGAGGTGTTTGTCATCAGACTTTCTGCATCAAGAAGTACTTGGCCACTGGAAGAATCCAAGAGGAATTCTATTGCCCCTTGGGCTGTATCTAGGAATGCTAAAATATTAGGAATCTCCTTGAGGTGCCAGAAGCACCCTGGCAGGCAGGGCTAGGTAATGTAGGAGAATAAGCCCTCTCCATCACCGTAATTGCACAGGACGACAGAAAGTCTCTTCCCCTCAACGCACCCATCTGCTAGCATGCCACAACTACCACTCTATCAGGGGACTCCATTAAGTGAAGACAGTGGCTTTTTACAAAGAATTATTTATTAAATTTTATTTATTGTTATAATCGTAATTTGCAATAGGGCACACATGCTCACCAGAAAGAGATAGAAAGAAAAAGAAAGTGAGAAAGCAAGCCACCAGGTCCGGGACTTGAACCACAGTTGGTCATGAGGGAGTCCAGCACCTTAACCACCACACCACTTGTTAACTCCAAAGTAGTGGGTTTTGACTAGGAGTCAGCAAGACAGAGTATTCAATTTGTGGGATTCAGTACAAATGAAAAAATGAGACTCCTGTTTAAAAAGTAAGGAGCGAAGTGAAGAACTAAAATAAAATTTTTTCTTTCTTCTCCAATCTGTACCTCAACTTACATTTTTTAACGTGTTATTTAATGTCATACTAAGTAAAGAAAACTTAACGTTTTAAATTATTATGAATTATTATTGTTCTTTATACTATGCAATGCAGGTTTTAAGGGTAAATATAAGAGCATTTAACTCATAGAAGACATCACGAAAAGCACACGATTGTATTTCGTACACGTCTGTGTATTTCATTCTTTTCCAGTTACATTTTTTAACGTGTTATTTAATGTCATACTAAGTAAAGAAAACTTAACGTTTTAAATTATTATGAATTATTATTGTTCTTTATACTATGCAATGCAGGTTTTAAGGGTAAATATAAGAGCATTTAACTCATAGAAGACATCACGAAAAGCACACGATTGTATTTCGTACACGTCTGTGTATTTCATTCTTTTCCAGAACAGTGGGGCAGAAGACATCACGAAAAGCACACAATTTGTATTTTGTACACGTCTGTGTATTTCATTCTTTTCCAGAACAGTGGGGATGCTGCACAAACAAGCCCACACACTTCCTTTTTTTTTTTAGTGAGTTTTTTTTGCGCTGCACAAACAAGTTCACAGACTTCCTTTTTTTTGGGTGAGGTTTTTTTTTGTGATAGGGTGCGTGCGCTCACCAGCAGAGAGAAAGAAAGTGAGAAATCATCCCCCAGGGAGGAGGGCGACACGGCAATCCCTTCTCCTCCATTCTCCTCTCGGGATCTTGGGCACGCATGCACACGCACCTGGCATGAGTTTTAAGCCAACAGGTCCAGGATGCGAACCGCAGTCGACTACATGGGAGTCCAGCAACATAGCCATTACGCTAACTGCTGGTTCCAAGCTTGCACACTTCCTGATACACCCAGGTTCCACCAACGCTGTCTGCCTTTATCTTACTGAGGATAAGGCGAGACTAAAAGGAAAAGGAGCTATATCTTACCTTCTTTTTTCTTTTCTGTCGTCATTTCCAAGGACAGCATTTGCCTAATACAAGGTCTTACCAGGTGTTAGATGGGAGATGACCAGTTCCTTGGTGGTTCGTCTGTTTTAGAATACCTTTGCCTTCTGCATTCGAAGCAAGTTCTGCTTTGGATAGAAAGCTCTGCTTCTTAGGGCTATCAGCACCCTCAACGCTCAAATGTAGACGTGACACGCTTACCTCGTACTCACTTTGAGTCTTGCTCAACTCCCACACATCTCAGATCCATTGGCTTTCTGAGGCCATGGAGTATCTTGAAAGTTGTATATCAATAGGCATCAAGGACCAGCAGACACACCTGCTTCCTTGTCCCATAGAACTTCACCTCTAAACCCCAAGTCAAGGAAACACATCTTGAGAATTTCAAGATAGCAATAACACACGTTAAACTGAGCACCTGTCCTTCTAAGGTGACCTGCTATGGTTTCACAGACACATCTATGAAGCTGGGCCTGTGTAGTAGAACCGTTAAGACACTTCCTCAAATCCACTTTGCAGAGCAGAAGCAGCACTGAAGATTCTTATTTGATCTTATTCTTATTTGTGGGTGAAACCTGTGCATGGGTGTGTGTGTGTGTGTGTGTGTGTGTGTGAAGTGAATTGTAAAGAAATTGCACAAATATTGAGTGCATAGTTGGATGAATTTTCACAAAGTGAATGCACTCTATTACCAGCATCCAAATCAAGTAGAACGTTCTAGCACTTCAATAGCTCTTGCCCCATCCCAGTCACTACCTCCTTGAAGGTATTCTGACATCAAATGCTATGGGTTAGTTTTGCCTGTCTTACATTTCCATAATTAGAAGCATACAGTAAGCTTTCTTCCTTGTGTGGCTTCGTTCCTACAACACTGGGCTGTGAGGGTCATCCACGCCATTACTTCTCATTGTCGTATGGCCTGCCCTTGATGAAAACACACCATTTATTTATTCTACTGTCGCTGGATATTTCTGGTTGCTTCTAGATTTTATCTACAATGAAGAGGGCTGCTGTAAACACATCCGTACATGCCATCCGCTACACTTACATACACTTGTCTCACAAGAGTGGAATTGCTATGCCAGTGTGGATACTTATGTTTAGCTTTAGTACAGAGCATGTGCACTCTCAAAAGCTTTTCTCCTGAGCTCCTCCTACTCCCGCACCTCCCATGAAATCTGCTCATTCATTTTCTGATAGATAGAGAGACATTTTGCCCTTCCTTCTGACAAAGGATGACAGAGTCCGGCTGGGCATTTTCACAGACCTGGGGGGTCCAGAGGCCCAAAGCATAGCTGTGGCATGTAAGAAAACCCTCTGAATGCCCCCCTTCCTGGCCAGCCATCCCAGTGCAGGCCCCCAAACAGCTGGGAGTACAGATAAAATCTCTCTTTTGGCAAAAGAGAGGAAGCGCTTTGGGCAAAATATGAACACCACTTAGTATCGCAATTCATGGCAAGTAAAGAGAGAGTAAAAACCTCTCACTGCTCTTTGTCTCTTGATGTCCTGAAACCTCCTTCTCATTGTAATGAAAGGAATAATCCTAACCTTGGTAAATTCATTTTTCTTAAGTTTATGTATTTAATTCTCCCATAAGAGAAAGAGGAAAACAGAGACAGAGAGACAGCTGCCCCCAGCAGGATCTCTATGCCAAAGTCCACCCCGAGTCCCAGTGCCCTGGAACACAGACATGCACGTGTGCTTAGGGAGGTCCCAAGATGTGAACCCAGGACCCCCCCCCGTATGTCCAGCCATACCACCACTGTGCCAGCAGTGGTCCCTTGCCAAGTCTGTGTGCCTCACATTACTAATCCCTTTGCTCCTGATGAAAGAATGCGTTGTTTTCATGATCTGTGAACCCCTTAGACAACATTTTCACTGCCCTGAGAGGATGGTTGTGGAATAGTCAATGGCTTAAAGGAGAACAGATACCAGAGGACAAAGATTTCAGTGCTGAGATGCAGCGTGAGAAACAAGGGCTTTCAGGGAGGGTATGTGCATGAGTTGCGGGGAGGTCAAAGGGGAAATGAGGATCATTCTCATAAAAGGTTAGCCCTCTCTACAGTCATGTCATCCGCACTGCCAGGCCTATTCTGACCGTCTGCACAGTTAATGGGGCCTATCATATCCAAGTTATGCTGTAGCCATTCATGACCCTGTTCTCACAAGCTGTCCAAGCTCTAGGAAATACTAGATGGGATGTGATAGGACACTGCCAGTTGCAAAAACCAAAGCTCAAAGAACTGAAAAACGACCTATTTAGACAGAATAAAAGGGAGAATTGACGGAGAGAATCTAATGGTACCCAGTTAAGTACGCCAGGCTTTTCCTGGGTCTAGAAGCAGGAAGAAGACAGTCCCCTAAACCAAAGCAGTGACTTGCATGTCTCTCCAGAGTGGGACAGCCCCCCATCTCTGTTTCTCTTGGTATCTCTGATTCATAGTGAAACGACCTTCTCACTTTCCTACTCTGTACACAGAGTGAAAATGGTGACCCCAGACTCCAGAGCTTTGCCATCTTCAATCTCTAGCACAACCAAATGACTGGCCAACATGCCAACTCCTGGGAGAAGGTTCTATCACCCAGCTGCTGTCAGGAGTTGGCCAGCATGCTGGGGTCAGATGAAGGAAGCATGGCTCAGGTTACAGTCATTCATGTGGTGGTGGGGAGGGCAGAGAAATTCTCCAAGAAAGGGACTTGGCCTCAAAAGATATACTAGAAGTCATTGCCTACGGGGGAAAAATTACCTGCTTCTAATTCAGAAAATATTTTTAGCTCTTCTGACCATTAATTCTGTTATAGACACTTGGACGTCAGAATCTGGATGAAAAATAAATAAATAAATAAAGGGCCCAGACTCTGTGACACAATCAGTTCCAAACAGGATTGTGGAGCTGGAAGCCACATGACAACTGTGTTTACAATCCTCAACCTGGCTGGTATGAAAATAGTGTGTGTGTGTGTGTGTTTGTGCACGTGCGCGTACGCCTGGACCCCTGGGGGGCTCAAGACCTGGAGAAAGGGGATCACAGCATGACCAAAGCCTGTGGCGGGATCTTCTCTCTCTCGTTCTCTTTTTCTCTCAAGTGGTAGGTACGCATGTACATGCGTTGTAATGAACGGGGAACAAGAGAAGAACGGGAAGAGCATATCAATGACTTTAAAATGATCTGGGGATAAACTGTAGAGCCTGCAGATAAATCCAGATGACTGCCTTACTGTTCTCTCTCCTTTTGCATGGCTGGAATGTATGTGGGAGAATAAACAACAACTAACTCTGCAAATTCTCTTTATGGCATGAAGACGAAAAGAGCAGACTTCCGGTACACAACGCACAAGCGCACGGCACACACAGGAGAGGCCAAAGACGGTGGCACAAAGGAAGAAAGACAAGGTGGAAAGGTGAGGAATGGAAAGAGATCCGATAGCAGGAAAGCTGGTCAAATTAATGAGACAATGCAAGCCTTGACATTCCTGATGAATGTCAGCATCTAAGCGCAAGCTGGACCTTCTGAGGTTACAACTTCCATTCAAACCTCAGCCCAGGATGGCAACCCGAAACCAAGGCCATGGGCGGGGAGCATGTGTGAGCCCAGCATGGATTAGTGGCCTGGCTTTGGGCGGCCCTTCCAGCCGGCTGCTTCCTCCCTGTGTCCCATTCCCCAGAAGCCAGGTGCACTCTGGGGGCTGCAACAATACCAAGTAATTAAGACAAAATGTTCTTGGCTGTGTCTGAGGCATATTCTTTTATGACAAGAACAAAAGCTTAGCTGATGAACTAATTTTTGGTGGGAAAACGGCAGCGTCTATTATTAAACAAATGTTTAGGATTTTTGTTTGTTTGTTTTTCAATATCCTCATTATAATTTCAGTTCAGATACTCTAAAGCCCATGTTTCCTAATTCATTATCACTTGCTATGGTCCTCAGGGATATCATAATTGAATGTTACTGGCATCATTATCATCTTCACCAACAAGCGAGTCTTCCTGAACTAAATCAGGCAAAGCCCATTCACTGGCCCACTTTGCTCCACAGGCGAGGTGCCAGCACGGAGTTCATCTCAGGATAGAAAGGTGGCATGCTTCTCTGGCTGGTGACACTGACTACTGCTTGCTGGCCCAATGCGAATGAGCTGCATGTGGTTAACTCTGAACATCTTCAGAAAGAGTTGAAGCACAGGGAGAGTAGGAGAACAGGAAAGAAAAATATGAGGCTCCTGAGGGATTGCCCCCTAAGTGACCGGATCATATTTCCATTGGAGCAAAAATAGATGAGCTTATGGGAGACAGGGATCTACATACTTGGTTGAAAACCAGGAAATTCCACGATGAGATGTGGAAATTCTATTAAAAACAAATCCCTAGATGGACTGCTTACAACTTCTCCTTCTCACATCCAAAACAGGGAGATAAAAATGATCATTGATGTATTTTAGGGCTACAGGGACACACAGAAATGATCTAAATCTGAGAGACAAGCAGATGTCATGTTGGTTATGTTATTGGACTTCCACGTAGTAGACCGCAGTGTGAGTCCTAGACCCAGCAGCTTAAAACTCACGCTGGGCATGTGTGCGCTCATGCCCAAAATCCTGAGAGGAGACTGGAGGAGAAGGGATATTGTGGCGTGGCCATACCTTGGAGGGGTGATTTCTTGCTTTCTGTCTCTCTATGTCTCTCTGGTGAACACATGCACAAAAATCTCTCTAAAAAAAGAATAATAAAAAAAGAAATTATCTAAATCCAACCCATGGGAGGCTCAAAGGGGTAAAATAGAGTGGTACCTCAATGCAACATTAAAGTTTTTGTTTTTTTTTTTAATTGGCTGCATCCTTCAAAGGTTAACACCCAAATACAGAGTGCATAGATCTTGGCTTCTGGTTACTTCTTCTGAGCGCCTCTGAAGTCCCTGAACTTGAAGCCTTGACTGCTTCATTTAGAAAACGGGAATGGTAATATTACTGAGATAAAGCATACAAATACTAACAGAACACTTGGCACCCAGTCTTAGCTGAATTTCATTCTTCTTTGGCATTTATAAAGGAAACAGACCATTTATTTTGAACTCACTGTGCTATTAAGAAGCTAAGTGGCTAAAAGGATAGAAATCTTCTGATGGAGTCTCACCATGTTGGAGAAGACAGGAAAGGTGGGAAGTCCCTCAGGTGAGCAACTACATGTTTCTGACGACACTGGGCCAAGAACTTGGGGCAATTTTGCCTCCGTGGCTGAAATTCACACACCACTGGGAGTCTGCCAATACCTTGAAGGCATAAGTCCTCTTTGACCCATAGATCATATTTCACCTCAAACACTGTTGCCATCCCCAAAACCATGACTGTTCTGAGGAACCAGGAGGCAATCCTTCCACTTCTTGCACAGGCCTCACTTTTCCCTAGCTCAGTTCTTGGCAGAAAAAAACAACTGTTCCACCATTTCTTTTGCTGTTGTCTGCCCCTTTCTTGTTTACTGCCATAGATAATTAAGGAGATATTCCCAACTGAATCAATCATCTACAGACTGAATACACTGAATACACTGAATTGCATCTCCCGCCCCAAAATTCATGTGTTAAAGTCCTAACCACAGTACCTCAGAATGTGAGCTCATTTGGAAAATGGAGTTATTGCAGATAGAAGGTTAAGATGAGGTCATTTTGGCCCCTACTCCAATGACTAGCTTCCTTATCTAAGGGGGACATTTGGACACAGACATGTCCGCTGGGAGGACACCACATGAAGATGATGGTAGAGATAGGGTGAGGCATCGACAAGCCAAGAAGCATCACAGATTGCCAACAAACAGCTGGAAGCCAGGTCTGAAGGTGGTGCACTGGAATGGATCCTCTCGCACTGCCCTGGAAGAAACCAGCCCTGCTGACATCTTGATCTTGGACTTCGAGCCTCCAGAATCATAAGACAGTACATTTCTGTTGTCGAAGCCACCCAGTTTGTGTGTGTTTGTTTATGACAGTCTTAGTGAACTAATATGAATGGCACCCACTTCTTCATGAAAATAAAATCCTCTCTTGTCTCCTTGGCCTTGTCCAAGACCACTAAAAATTGAGAAAATTGAGCATCCCCATCCCCTCTTTCCTGCCACCTTCTACACACTCTGTCCCATCTATACCTAAGCGGGTTTGGTGCTGTCTGTGAATCTAAGTCCCATTTTGTAGGAGGCTGTGCACCAGCGAGTCTGCTGAGGCTATTTTTCATGAGTCTCTTACTATTGCCATCTTAGGCTCAGAGAGCAAACAATTACAAAGGCCACAATTGGCTCTCCTTCAAAAATCTCACCTTCAAAACCATACTCTGATTGGCCACTCCCCATAGCAAATCGGTGAGCTTAGAATCCCTCAGCTTTGCATATCCGGGCACCTCATGATTGGTCCACAAAGCAACCAATTATAACCCACCTTTTGCTATCCTTCATTCAACCAATCATGGCCCACCAATGTGTATATAAGCACGATCCCTGGCCCATAATCGCCAGACGACCCTGAAGACCCTGAAGAGTTGTGACACCGTGCTGTCTCCAGACGACCCTGAGCTGCGACACCGCACCATCTCCAGACGACCCTGAGCTGTGACGCCGCGCCGTCTCCAGAAGACCCTGAGCTGTGACGCCGCGTAGTCTCTGGACGACCCTGAGCTGTGGCGACATCGTGTCAGCTCCAGATGACCCTGAACACTGTGTCGTCTCTGTGCTGCCTACAATAAAGAGACGACCCTGAAGAGACACTGCGTCGTCTCCGTGCTGTGATAGTGCACCGTTCGTCCCGTCTTTCACTCCTTCCCTCAGGAAACCTGTTCGACTGTCCCGCGGGGCCGGGACACCATTTACCTCTAAACTTCAAGCCAGAAAGCAATTAGCACAAAGTGGGGTGTGGGTGGGATAAAGTTAGATCATCATGACCAAGGTCTCATCTCTCACCTCTGGCCTTCCCTAATCCGAAGGCAACTGCAGTGTGAGAGATGATAACACAGATTGTGCATTTTTGCTGCCTTTCTCAGCTCCCTTATAAGGAAAAACTATGCCCCTCAAAGTCTTGCAGGCCGGGGAGCAATTGTGCGTCTGATCTTTTGGATGGACGCCTAATGGCATTTTCCTTCTTAAGTGAAAATAGAAAAAAGTTCAAAGAGGGAGGAAAATGTAAGAAATTAAACATTCTCTGTCTCTTTCTTTGACTTGGTCTCTCTTACATACATACCCTATACCCATACATGCACATTCGTTTCCACTGGCATGTGCCTCCTTTCTACAATGTGCTGTCATGAGAATCGAAGCATTGGTGTCTATCCCCGGGGGTAATGATGATAAAAATGCCAAGGTCAGCAGCTTCCTTAGCCACTGAGCCTGTTCACTCTGGGGACAGCAGATAATCATTTACCTGGTGGCACTAGTTGCCCATACTTCAATTCATGCCTCACAGTGTCACTGGAATGCCTCTTATCTCACGAAAACACTTGTCTTATTGTGTCTTTCTGGTGCAGAAAGAAATTCATAAATTATTACAGTGCTTTGGATTTTTTTTTTTTAATCTCAGTTATGATTTTGGGGCAGGGGAAGAAGTTACTAAAGAATGAGGACTAAGAAAAAAATGAAACCATCAGTGTGTATCTAAAAATACCTTGTTTCATGTCCAAGAAAGCAAAACCTTGCACTTCAGTATATTCAGAGATCTATGATAAAAAGTAATTATCCTATGGTAACTCCCTTTATAATAAAATTAGTGCTTTTAAAAAGTTTCTTAAAATTTTTGCAAGGGGGCCAGCAGTTAGCGTAATGGCTATGTTGCTGGACTCGCACGTAGTCGACCACAGTTCAAGTCCCAGACCTGGTGGCTTAAACTCACGCCGGGTGCGTGTGCATGCCCAAGATCCCAAGAGGAGAATGGAGGAGAAGGGATTGCGGCCATTGCCCCTGGGGGGTGATTTCCTCACTTTCTATCTCTCTGTCTCTCTCTGTCTCTATGGAGAGCGCGTGCACCTTATAGCAAAAACCTCTCAAAAAAAAATTCTTTTTGCAAGTGCCCTGTAGAAAATTTAAAAACTAATAATAATAATAAATAAAATGAAATAAATAACTCTTTGTATAAAATTATCCTAGCATGTATTGAGAACCTACTACGTGAAATGCACTTCGCCAGAGCATGAGAATACCAAAATAAAGAAGACGTTATCCCAGATTAATTTTAATCAATCTGAAATCTACAGATAGTACGTGAAGGGAAGAAATCTGTTTTCTTTTTTGAAATGTTTACTTTTTTGAGAACTATATTAAAGATAGAAAAAGTAGAATCATATTATATGCCTACTCAAATGTACCATTTTATAGCATCTTCTTCTGGTTTTCAACCAGGACTATGTAAACAAGTATTTGGGCAGAATTACAGCTATTCAGTTATTTGCCCTAACACACAAACGTATATCACTTTTGAGAACATGACTGGCATGTGTCTCAGTGGGAAAAGCTTGCACAGCTGCCTTGAAGCACTCATCAGTAAGCAGGTATCTTGGAACTTTACTTCAAGCTAGCCAGGCCCTGTGGAGACACAGAGAAATACAAGATAGAATTCTTGTCCTTAGGGAGCTAACAAACCAGTGGGAAGAACTAACCCTACAACACACAACAATGACCCATTCACGTCAAGACAGAATGAAGTATTTATGACTGGGAGATGGTCTCCGTGTCATTCGTTAAATATTTAAGAATCAATAATGTAACACTGGATAGTGTCCTTTATATATTGCACAAATTAGGGAAAAAAAAAAAAAACAGAAAATAAAGGCCAAGCAATCCAAACTTAAGCATTTTTTTAAAGCATGTATTTCTTTCATGAGAGAGAGAGGGGTACCCCAAACAGGACCATCATACTGTGACCCATCTCCAGCCTTGCCCAGCCTGCATCATGGGCACGTGCATACACCCAGAATACACAGGGAGACCTCAAGACACAAACCTGGGATCTTTCCATGCAGGCCCAGCGTCACAGAGTTGTGTCAACTGCTGCACTACTGGCTGGACTGGAAGCAGGATTTGGGTGTTGTATTTAGGAAAAAAAAATATTCATAGTGATTTTTTTTTTTTCTGCGCATACACTCACCATAGATAGAGTCAAAGAGAGACAGTGAGAGAGAAAGTGAGAAATCGGCCCCCAAGGGGACGACCACACTGCCATCCCTTCTCCTCCATTCTCCTCCTGGGATTTTGGTCACACATACGCACACATCCTTTCAATCACCAAGTCCAGAACTCAACCCCAGTCAGCCACGTGGGAGTCCCTGCCTTAACCACCAAGCTACCTGCTGGCCACTTCATGGTGACGGAATGCCTCTTATCTCACGAAAACACTTGTCTTATTGTGTCTTTCTGGTGCAGAAAGAAATTCATAAATTATTACAGTGCTTTGGATTTTTTTTTTTTAATCTCAGTTATGATTTTGGGGCAGGGGAAGAAGTTACTAAAGAATGAGGACTAAGAAAAAAATGAAACCATCAGTGTGTATCTAAAAATACCTTGTTTCATGTCCAAGAAAGCAAAACCTTGCACTTCAGTATATTCAGAGATCTATGATAAAAAGTAATTATCCTATGGTAACTCCCTTTATAATAAAATTAGTGCTTTTAAAAAGTTTCTTAAAATTTTTGCAAGGGGGCCAGCAGTTAGCGTAATGGCTATGTTGCTGGACTCGCACGTAGTCGACCACAGTTCAAGTCCCAGACCTGGTGGCTTAAACTCACGCCGGGTGCGTGTGCATGCCCAAGATCCCAAGAGGAGAATGGAGGAGAAGGGATTGCGGCCATTGCCCCTGGGGGGTGATTTCCTCACTTTCTATCTCTCTGTCTCTCTCTGTCTCTATGGAGAGCGCGTGCACCTTATAGCAAAAACCTCTCAAAAAAAAATTCTTTTTGCAAGTGCCCTGTAGAAAATTTAAAAACTAATAATAATAATAAATAAAATGAAATAAATAACTCTTTGTATAAAATTATCCTAGCATGTATTGAGAACCTACTACGTGAAATGCACTTCGCCAGAGCATGAGAATACCAAAATAAAGAAGACGTTATCCCAGATTAATTTTAATCAATCTGAAATCTACAGATAGTACGTGAAGGGAAGAAATCTGTTTTCTTTTTTGAAATGTTTACTTTTTTGAGAACTATATTAAAGATAGAAAAAGTAGAATCATATTATATGCCTACTCAAATGTACCATTTTATAGCATCTTCTTCTGGTTTTCAACCAGGACTATGTAAACAAGTATTTGGGCAGAATTACAGCTATTCAGTTATTTGCCCTAACACACAAACGTATATCACTTTTGAGAACATGACTGGCATGTGTCTCAGTGGGAAAAGCTTGCACAGCTGCCTTGAAGCACTCATCAGTAAGCAGGTATCTTGGAACTTTACTTCAAGCTAGCCAGGCCCTGTGGAGACACAGAGAAATACAAGATAGAATTCTTGTCCTTAGGGAGCTAACAAACCAGTGGGAAGAACTAACCCTACAACACACAACAATGACCCATTCACGTCAAGACAGAATGAAGTATTTATGACTGGGAGATGGTCTCCGTGTCATTCGTTAAATATTTAAGAATCAATAATGTAACACTGGATAGTGTCCTTTATATATTGCACAAATTAGGGAAAAAAAAAAAAACAGAAAATAAAGGCCAAGCAATCCAAACTTAAGCATTTTTTTAAAGCATGTATTTCTTTCATGAGAGAGAGAGGGGTACCCCAAACAGGACCATCATACTGTGACCCATCTCCAGCCTTGCCCAGCCTGCATCATGGGCACGTGCATACACCCAGAATACACAGGGAGACCTCAAGACACAAACCTGGGATCTTTCCATGCGGGCCCAGCGTCACAGAGTTGTGTTAACTGCTGCACTACTGGCTGGACTGGAAGCAGGATTTGGGTGTTGTATTTAGGAAAAAAAAAATATTCATAGTGATTTTTTTTTTTTCTGCGCATACACTCACCATAGATTATTCATAGTGATTTTTTTTTCTGCGCATACACTCACCATAGATAGAGTCAAAGAGAGACAGTGAGAGAGAAAGTGAGAAATCGGCCCCCAAGGGGACGACCACACTGCCATCCCTTCTCCTCCATTCTCCTCCTGGGATTTTGGGCACACATATGCACACATCCTTTCAATCGCCAAGTCCAGAACTCAACCCCAGTCAGGCACGTGGGAGTCCCTGCCTTAACCACCAAGCTGCACACATCCTTTCAATCACCAAGTCCAGAACTCAACCCCAGTCAGCCACGTGGGAGTCCCTGCCTTAACCACCAAGCTACCTGCTGGCCACTTCATGGTGACTCTTAAGAACAACCTTCTGATGTTAGGGAGGGGTGATATCACGTGACGTGGTGAACTAACAAGATTAACAGTAAGTCTCACTTCAAACCCACTCCAATACCTCTCCATCCAGGAAACTTGATAAAATACGTAACTTCTCTTTGCCTCAGTTTTCTCGTTTCTAATTTGAGAATGTGATAGTACCTACCTCTGAAGGTAGGTATTATGAGAATGGGAAATAAAAAAAAAATGTGTAGAATCACCACAGAACTTTACACAGTACACAATTCTTTACTTTTTTTATTAATTCATGATAGAGTATATGTGCACACATGTGAGAGTGTGCAGAAGAGAAGAAAGGAAAAGAAAGAGAGAGAGATGAGCACCCTCCATGGGGTCTGGTCTGGCCACACCAAGCTCTCCTTCCTCCAGTCCTCCTCCAGCCTATCAGATCTTGGGCACTTCACGTGTCCAGCATGTTCCAGGCTGACCTGGTAGGGATTTGAACTCACCATGTGAGATTGGTTTTCCTTAAGCAGCTCATTATAGTTGTGCCACGTAGCTGGCTTGAAAAGTACACAATTTTTCACTCGTCTTCACTTTAACGTTTTGAAATGTTATCTAAATGTAATTCAATTTATAGAGCTCTTCATTACAAAAGAAATCTCATATTCATTTTTTTGCAAAAGTTTTCCCCCCATGTTTTACATAATGTTCGTGTGAAGATAAAGTTAAATAAAAAATATGTACATTGAAAAATATATATATATATGCGTATCCCTAATTTGTGCAAATATAAACTATTACACAAATATAACTTAAGAACTCTTGTCCAGGCCCGGCTGAGGTAGCACACTGTGGTTAACACTGCTACTCGGCAGGCTAAAGCCACATGCTCAGGTTCACTTTCCAGCCAACACTAAAAAGCTAGACACAGAGGCACATGCCTGTAGTCTCAGCTGCTCAGGAGGCTGAGACGAGAGGACCATGACATAGCAAGACCTTGTCTTATAAAAATAAAAGAACATCTGTCCATGTGTGCAAACTCTGACTCTGTCCATCATTGTGTTGTTAGCAGAAATACCCGAGACTAAACTTACATTTATGAAGAAATAAAGGTCTATTTGACTCCTGATTCCGGTGGCTGGAAAGTCTACGGAAGTAGGGAGGGCTGGCATCAGTCCAGCCTACCTCACAACATAGCTGACAAGCAGAGAGGATGGTGGAGCTGCAGGGAGTAACCTGGGGGCAGCCATGTAACTTTTATAACAACCTGCTCTCAAAAAATAACCCTTTACCAGGAGAACGAGAACCCACTTGATCTCTTGCAAAACAGTCCTAATCCTTTCAGGAGGCTGATCCCACACCCTGATGCCATCACATGGGGATCAGAGCCCTAAACATGAGTCTTTGGGGAACAAATCATTATCCTGACCTTAACACTCTCCTAAAACACACCCAGTCAAATCAAGAAAATTTCTTATTCAGTACATGTAATAAATGCTGCTCCTAATAGAACATGACAGACTGGGAGACCACTTCTGAGATTAGACTGATTTCTGCACTGGGTGACCTTTCTCACTTTCTCATTACTCACTCTGAGGGAAGCTGGCTACCATGTTGAAAGCTGCCAGTGGAGAGGCCCTAATGGCAAGGAACTTCAGTCTTTGACCAATGGGAACCTAAGACCCCTGGCTGTTACATGAGGAAGCTGAAAGTATTCTCCTCCAGTCAAGTCTTAAATAACTGCTGCTTTGACCAACACCTTATTACAACCTTCTAGAAAACCCTGAGCCAGAGCCACTTAACTAAGTCCCTGGATTCACCCACAGAAACTATGAGTTAATAAATATTTGTCATTGTATGCTACTGAGTTTTAGCATAATTTGTTATGTAGCAATACATGCCACCTATCCGAAACTACCAATACATGTTTCCTCTAAGAAAGCTTCTGTAACTATAAAGATACACATAGGTGAAAAACAAATAGTTGGAGGGGCTAGATAGTGACACAGTAGGGTAACTGGAGCAATCCCACATGGAAAGGTTCCTGGTTCAAGTCTGTAGACCTCCCTGAGTATGTTGGCATCTTTGTCCATGATCATGGCTGGCTGAAGGCGAGGGGTAGAGTACAGCTTTAGGACCCTGTTGGGATAGTGTCTCTTACTCTGTCTAGCCACTATGGAGTAAATAAATACATAAACTTATACCCAAAATTGGAAGATATGTACAAACAAAAGCATTTTCTCCAATGGAAACTGCAGGGACTATTTATTTACCAGGGATAGAAGAAATATCTGCACTCTCACGTTTATTGTAGTATTAGTCACAATAATTGAGTTGTCTTTGATAGATGAATGAAAATGTACATATACACAATGGTAAATCTGAAATCTAAGGTAGTCAACTTTACACAGGGAGAGAATAGAATGTTGATTTTCAGAGGTTGGGAGGAGGAAGATATAAGAAAATGTTGGCCAAAGGATACAAAGATTCATTTATGCAAGATAAGTAAGTTCTGATCTAATGTATAGCATGGAAACTATGGTTAACCATATATATATTTTTATATTTGACATTTGGGGTAAATCTTAAGAATTCTCATCACACACAGTAGAAAAGAAAATGGTAACTGTAGGAGATGATTAATGTGTTAATTAGGTTGATTAAAGTGTGCACACACGTGTGTGTGTGTGTGTGTGTGTGTGTGTGTATAAACATCAGATTGTATACTCTTTCGTTTTTTTGAGAAAGAGAAAGATTTTTGCTATAGGGTGTGTGAGCTTTCTGGAAAGACAGAGACAGAAAGCAAGAAATCACCCTCCAGGGGGGATGGACACGCCACAATCCTTTTTCCTCCATTCTCCTCTTGGGATCTTAGGCACACACGCCCAGCTTGAGTTTTAAGCTACCAGGTCCGGGACTTAAACCATGGTCAACTATGTGGCAGTCCAATGATGTAACCATTAGGACATCTGCTGGTCCCCAGATTGTGTACTTTTAATAGACATAATTTTTATTTGTCAATTATACCTCAATACAACTGAAACACATAAATATCATAAATTCATTACACTGAAAGACAAAAACAATAAAATCAATAACATTAGATGCATGTTCTTTGCAAAGATCAATAAAATGGATAAGTCTTTAGCTAGACTGATAAAAATAAGAGGGAAGAAATGAAATTTTAGTATCAGGAATGAAAGATGGGGACATTATTGTAGATGCTACTGATATTTTAAAAAAATAATAAGGGAATAGTCCAAAGAACTTGATAACAATAAGATTGATAGCTTGAAAGAAATGGGCAACTTTCTTAGTTACCGAAGCTCATTCAAGGATGTCAGAATTATCTGAAAAACCTGGGACCAGCAGATGGCACAGTAGCTATGTTGCTGGACTCCCATGTGGTCAACCACAGTTTATACACACACACACACACACACACACACGTGTGTGCGCACCCGGTGGCTTAAACTCACACCAGGCCTATGTGTGTGTGCCCAAGATCCCAAGAGGAGAATGGAGGAGAAGGGATTGCGGCATGACCATCCCCCCAGGGGGTGATTTCTTGCTTTCTGTCTCTCTGTCTCTCTCTGTCTTTCTAGCAAGCACACACACCCTATAGCAAAAACCAAAGACCCCCCCCCTATAGCAAAAACCTTCCCCCCCCCAAAAAAAAAAAAAAAAAAAGAGAATTATCTGAAGAACTTTATTTATAAAATAAATAAATTTAAATTTATTTATAAAATAAACTTAATATTAAATGAATTTAATATTAAATAAACTTAATAACAAAAAGTAAAATAAAAACCTTTTACAAATAAGAAAATTTCAAGCAAAGAAGACATCACTGGTGAATCTATCAATACATAAGGAAGAAATAATACCAACTATGAACAAGCTTTTCTAGAAAATAGAAATGAAAGGAACCGTTTTCAACTCACTTTATGAGATCAGTAAACTATGAAACAAAGCCCCAAAACAAAAAAGAAATCTATATACAAATTCATTACAAACATAAATGCAAAAATCTTAATAAAATATGAAGAAGTAGAAACCTGTAGTATGCAAAACTGATATCATAACTAAGTGAGATTTATCCTGGAAATGCAAAGTTGGCTTAAGACTCAAAAAATCAATAAATTTAATCCATTCTATCAACAGACTGAAAAGGAAAAAACCATCTTATCATTTGAATAATGCAGAAAAGCAGTTGATAACATCCAACCTCTTTTCACAGAAACAACCACCAAAATTCTCAGCAAGCTATAAATTCCTCAATCTGATGGAAAGTTTTGATGCAAACTCTTGAGCTGATATTGTACTTAATAAGGAAGATTAAATATTTTCTTCCTAAGATTGGCAATGAGACAAGAAAGTCTTCTTTGACCACTTCTGTTTAACACCATGTGGCTATTTTTAGAAGGTGCAATGAAGCAAGAAAAAGTTACAAAGGGCCTACCAATGAAAAGGAAGAAAGAAAATTATCTTTATGACAGATAATATGATTAAAAATATCAACTATCCAAAAGAACTTAACAAAAAGCCAAAGTTACTAGAACTAAGTAAGTTTAACAAGTTCACAAGATACATAGTCAGTGTATAAAATGCAATATATTTCTTCATACTGGAAATGCACAACTAAAATCCAAATATGTTTAAATATATCGATTAGGGCCAGTTCCTTTAGTTACAGTGAGAAGATGGCCATCTATGAGGAAGCAGCCCCATACCAGATACCGCAACTGCTGGAGCATTGATCTTGGACTTCCCAGTCTCCAGAATGATGAGAAATAACTTTCTGTTATTTATAGGCTACCCCAATTATGGTATTCTGTTGTAGCAGCCTGAATGGACTAAGAACCCAAATCAAAATCTCAGCAGGCATTTTTTTAATAGCAATAACAAACTGATTCTAAAAATAATAGCCCTAAAAAAAGATTTAAATTTCACTAAAGACACACTCCATTTCTTTGGAGTATATAAAGAGATTCTCAATACCATCCATTGTTAGGAAATGCAGATTTAAACCAAAGGAGATAATGCTACCCACCATTAGATGGGAAAGAAAGAAAATAAGAAAAGAAAGAAGAAAACAAGCGTAGCAAGTATGTAGAACAATTGGAAATCTCATATGTTGCTGGCAAGAATGCAAAACAGTACAGACACCTTGGAACACAGTTGGGCAGTTTCTTGCAAAATTAAACATGTACATACCAAATAGTCACACAAAGACCTATACATTAATGTTTTAGCTGCTTGCTTTAACCATAACCTAAAACTGAAGACGACCCAAAGGTCTAAGAGCTGGCGAATGGATAAATGATGCGTGGCATGTCCATACAATGCAGTGCTATTCAGTAACGGACATGGGTGAACTGATGGATGCACACACACACACACACACACACACACTACTGTGCACTGTGTGATCACACGTATATGCCAGTCTAAACAGGCAAAATGGTAGGGAGAGAAATCAGATTGGTGATCTCCAGGGCTTGGAAACTGACTGCAAAGAAGCATTAAGAACTCACTGTGGTCATGGAACTGTTCCATATCTTGACTGTGGGGCTGGCTCTATGAGAGTAAGAATTTGTGAAAACGGATGACTGTACTAGACTGATGGAACTCAAAAAGGGTAAATTTTACTGAAAGTAAATTAGACCTCCATAAATATTATTTTGAAGAAAGAAAATGGAGCAAGAAAGAAGAAGAATATGACAGTTAAAGACACTGCATGATCTTAGATTGGACCAGGATATGATTGGGTCTGGCGTTACATTTGAATTCGGATTGTGGACTGGATTTATCAGTGTTAACTTTTCTGATTGTGATCATTGTATTATTGTTATTTAAGAGAACGTCCCATTTTTAGGTAATGCAACTGAATACTTTGGGATAAGGTATATGCCACCTGCAGTGTACTTTCAGATGGTTAAAAGAGACAGAAAATGATAAAGCAAACAGCAAAATCCTAACAGAAAAATGGGGCAAAGGAGAAATGGAATTTTTATAAAATATTCTTGCAACTTTTGGATAGGTTTAAAATTACAAGGTTTTTCTTCAAATAACTGAATGAAACAGAGGATAATAATTGGTGATATCAAAAAGGTAGAGGAGGGACCAGCAGTTAGCATAATGGCTATGTCGATGGACTCCCATGTAATCGCCCACTGTTCAAGTCCCGGACCCGGTGGCTTAAACTCACGCCGGGCACATGTGTGTGCGTGCCCAAGATCCCGAGAGGAGAATGGAGGAGAAGGGATTGCGGTGTGGCCATCACCCCCCCCCGCCCTCAGGGGGTGATTTCTCGCTTTCTGTCTCTCTCTGTCTGGTGAGAGCACACGCCCTATAGCAAAAACCGCTAAAAAAAATAAATAAATAAAGGTAGAGGAAAAACAGTTTGTTTGTTTTTTAAGTTCCCCCCTGCCATGGGGCACATATAGAGAGACAGAGGGAGGGAAAGTGAGAAATCACTACCCAAGGGGTTGACCACACTGCAATCCTTTTTCCTTCATTCTCCTCTCGAGATTTTGGGCACACACACACACACACACAAGCACACACACGCCCAGTGTGATTTTCAAGCCACTATGTCGAAGACTCAAACCATGGCTGGCCATGTGGCAGTCCAGCACCTTAACCACCACACCACCTACTGATCCCAAGGAGTCTTTCAAAATTAAAGAAAATATGAATCTGAAATCCACTGAAAAGTGAGTCCAGAGCTCACGCTGGCTCAGAGAATATATTTAGCCCAAGGACATACTTTGTCCTATGTCCTCCTTTGTAGTCTTTCCTGAGAAATGGGGAGAAACAGTGGGTACAAGCAAGAAGACACACGAGTAGCTACTTTTTTAACATCTGCTAAGCACGCCTAAAGAAGAAATAGAAACTGAGCAATGCAGCAAGGGAGCCAAACACTCAGAAAAATGAGAAAATACCAAATGAACCAAATTGTTCAAAAGACAAAACAGCGCCAGCATATGGCTTGGTGGTTAAGGTGCTGGACTCCCACATGCATGGCTGACCCTGGTTCGTCCCAGACTCAGCGGCTTGAAGATCATGCCGGATATGCGTGCATGCATGCCCCAAACCCCGAGAGGAGCATAGAGAAGAAGGGATTGTGGTGTGGGGGCCAACTCTCCTGGGGGTGATTTCTCACTTTTCCTCTTGCTATCTCTCTCTGGTGAGTGCATGCGCAAAAACCTATGGCAAAAACCTAAAAAGTGAACAAACAAAACTCTCCGTACCTCCATCCCAATGTACACACAAAATTAGAATGTTAGGTGTAGTTCCCAATTTGAAAGAGAAAAGATTACTCAATAGGGTCAAAAGGTCATTTATAACATCTAGAAAAGGGGTATGGGGTCAGCCCCACAGTGGAGTGTTTAAGTGCTGTGCATTGGGAGCTGGATCCCACACGGCCACCCACGTTTGAATCCCAGCCCCAGTGGCTTGAAGGACACACCAGGCACAGGAGGATATATGCTCAAAATCCTGATGGGATAGAAAAATAGAGAAGGGATTGTGGCATGACCACAGTCCACTGCTGGGGGAAGTTCTCTTTCTCTCTCTCTCTCTCTCGCCCTCATTTTCTCTGTCTGTGAAGGCCATATGGCCCTTTGGCAATTAAAAAAAAAATAGAAAATGGGCAGGGAGCACAGGGCAAGGAGCAGAGAAGACAAAAAGTACAGTTGATCTTGGGGCCAGCAGTTAGCATAATGGCTATGTTGCTGGACTTCCATGTAGTCGACTGCGGTTCAAGTCCCGGACCCAATGGCTTGAACTCATGCCGGGCGCGTGTGCATGCTTGCCCAAGATTCCAAGAGGAAAATGGAGGAGAAGGGATTCCATTGTGGTCATCCCCCTGGGGGGGTGATTTCTCACTTTCTGTCTCTCTGTCTCTCTCTGTCTTTCTGGCAAGCGCACATGCCCTATAGCAAAAACCAATAAAAAAAATATAATAAAGAAAGAAAGAAACAAAGAAACAAAAAAAGTACAGTTGATCTTCACTATACAGAATTCCATATTGGGAATTCACCTTGTCATCAAACTTTGTCCATACCCCAGAAGCAGCACGCACAGTTATCCACGGCCCTGTGAAAGGCAGTTTGACACTGGAGTTACACGTGCTCTTTCCCAGTTGAGGCCAAATGAGGCCCACTCTGCCTTCCTGTGTCAGCTCCTCTGCTGTAAGCTAGCATCCTTTCCACAGTCTATGTAGTGCCATGTTTTTGCATTTTTGTTGGTGATTCGTTGTTTTATAATAGCCCCAGTAAGTACTGCCTGCTGTTCCCAAGTATGGCAACTGTGATGTGTCTTATGAAGAAAGTACATTAGACAAGCTTTGTTGAGTGATGAGTGATGGCACTGTTGGTCATGGGCTCAATGCTGACAAATTAACAATACATATTAAACATGGTGTCTTTAAAGAGAAGCACACATAAAATAATGGTAGGTGTGTGTATGTGTGTGTTTGTGTACATTGATTGGGATGGAGGTGAGGAGAGTTTTGTTTGTGTGTGTGTGTGATAAATTCATGAAAATATTGTGACCAGAGGTTTGCAAAACCAGAACCCCCATTTTCCTCTAGGAATAATGCATTAGTATTTGCTAATCCAGTGTTCATAGCACTGACCTTGAATAACAATAATCAACTGTATTTAAGATGGACTTGGGGCCAGCAGAAGGGCACTGGACTCCCATATTGCTAACCGTGGTTTGAGTCCCAGACCCGGCACCTTGCTTTCTCACTTTCCCTTTTTCTCTCTCTGTCCCTCTCTAGTCAAATTAAAACAAATGAATAAATACATAAAGTTAAATAAAATAATCCTTTTTTAAAAAATGGACTAGAGACCAGCAGTTAGCATAATGGCTATGTCACTGGACTCCCATGTAGCATGTGCGTGCCCAAGATCCCGAGAGGAGAAGGATTGTGGCATGGCCATCCCCCATGGGGGGTTGATTTCTTGCTTTCTGTCTCTCTTTCTCTTTCTGTCTTTATGGTGAACGCACGTGCCCTATAGCAAAAACCTCTCCAAAAAAAAAGTTATTGTAATTCTCTAACATAAAAAAGTCATAGAAGGATACTACAGTTGGGACAGAAGGAAATAAGAGAGAAGTAGGTTTCCATAGCATCCGTGTTCTTACACCAAGTGACAGCAGCTGTAGGGGAAGCTTCGCTTGATCAAAACTGGGACTTGGATGTCCCAGTTGGCCACAGATGGTCTCAGTGCACAAGAGTACTGCCCTGTCTCAGCATTCACGATGGCACAGAGCTAGCCTTCTCAGCCTCTCATCAGTAGGGAAGAAATGTCTTGGATTTACACAGAGAATGCTGTTGCTTCAAATGCTGGTGTGTGACAATTTATTTCCATCTAGCATCTGATACCACTTCACAGCCAAATTATAAAGCCATGTTTTTGTGTCTCTTAGAAATCACACCACCTGTAGCTGAAATTTACTCAACCAGATAGAAAGGGATATTTAGCTAATCTGCACCAAGATAAAGCAACCAGATATCAGGAAACTGCATATTTTTCCCTAATTTCAGTAATTAACATAGTTATATTTAATCTCCCAATACCTCAGTCTCCCTGTGCAAAATGAAAAGAATACTATTTGTCACATGACTGAAAAGGCTGAAAAGACCTGAAATCCCTATGGAGGAAAATGATTGTACACAAAGTACCTTTTTAAGTAAAACAAGAGTAAAAGGACACTCGAAGATGCTGTTAATAAGTTAAGGGAAGGGGAAGCACCTTTAGTTCCAAGTGGAAGGATGAAGTAACTGATACTAAGAAATAATAACAATAGGAAAGCCTGCAAAATTCAAGTATGTACACGTTTTAATCACAAGAAAGTATTTCAAAAGCTATCCTTTGACACTAAATGATAGGAGAGCCTCAATGAACCAGAATAGGGTCAGGGGGTCAGGCTGACTTGCTGTAATCTCATTATCTGACCTCCTTGATTGGTTAGGGCTTAAGCAGCAATACCTTGTTCCCGAAATTCCTAAAACCTATTAGACAACTTGCTCTGTGTACTGTTACTAAAATACATCTAATACTTCTTGAACATCTGCCGTGTCCCCGGTGCTATGAATACTGTTTACTCATGTATACCCACAATCGCACTACGTAGTCAGGAAGCCCATTTTACAGATGCCGAAGCTGAGGCACAAAGAGATTAGGTAAAAAGAATAAACTCAGTCTTCTGATAACATTATTAACTTTCATCATTCCCAATCATTTTGAATTTCCATGCTGTTGTAATACTCTGAGGATGGTGAATGTATTGATCCTAGGTATGGTCTAGAATTTGGAATCAATCTGTGGCACTTAAATGCTTTTTTGTCATTTATCTCTAAGTCTTAGGAGAGGAGGAGGGTGAGGGAGGGTGAGGTTAAATACAAATACTAGGTGATCCAGCGTCTACTTTTCTTTTCTTTTTTCTTTTTTTTTTTTTTTGGAGAGATTTTTGCTACAGGGCGTGTGCGCTCACCAGGAAGAGAGAGAAACAAGAAATCACCCCTTAGGGAGGATGACCATGCTGCAATCCCTTCTCCTCCATTCTCCTCTCAGGATCTTGGGCAAGCATGCACACGTGCCTGGTGTGAGTTTAAGCCACCAGGTCCAGGATTTGAACTGCGGTCGACTACATGTGAGTCCAGCAACATAGCCATTACTCTATCTGCTGGTCCAATCTAGTGTCTATTTTAATGGCTTCTCAATATACAGTAGCTTCCCTGTTACTGCAGGTGCATGAGCGACAGTGTTCTGCTCACACGTTAATTGTCAAGTGGCAGCATTGCCTTCCAGAAGTAGTGAGCCCCACTAGTCGAGTGGAGGGTCTCATCACATTCTAGAATGTCCAATGACTCTTCGATTGAGCACTACTCCTAAGTCAGAGCAAATTTATTCTTATGTCCTTAGGAATTTCACCTTCTCATAAACTGCATAATGACAAAAATGACCTCCAGCTGAAAATATTTCCTTCTTATTACTATGAGTCAACACGTTTGACTTTTTTTTTTTTTTTTGCTATAGGGCGTGTGCGCTCACCAGAAAGACAGAGAGAGACAGAGAGATAGAAAGTGAGAAATCACCCCCCAGGGGGAATGGCCACGCCACAATCCCTTCTCCTCCATTCTCCTTTCGGGATCTTGGGCACGCACGCACATGCGCCCGGCATGAGTTTAAGCCACTGGGTCCGGGACTCGAACCGTGGTCGACTATGTAGGAGTCCAGCGACATAGCCATTACGCTAACTGCTGGTCTCAGCACGTTTGACTTTTTATTCAGTTTCCTTTAACCAGGCAAGACCTGCAAGACCCGATCAGATCATCTTGCTTCCTGTGTCTAACAGCATTTTCACACCATGGCACACCCTCTGCTTTGAGAGCCATCTCCTTGTTTCCTTGGACATCGATTTCATTCTCTACTATGAAAATGGATTTGTTTTTAAATTGAGATAGAATTAGAATGATTTTTTTAAAGCTTATGTTTCATTTCCATGGATGAAAAATGCATTGTATCATTATGAAAGGGTATAGAATCTTTGAAAACTTCAACAATAAAACACCTCTTTTAGCAAATGGGTTTATTGACATAACTGAACATAACAATGTATAACATTTATTCACTTCCCAATGAAAGACTTTCCAGTGAAACAATATTAAGTAGAACACAGATCCAGGCATTACCCATTCTCAGTGATGTCCTACAGTTGAAAAGGCCAGTGGTGTGTGGAATCAGAGGTCTTTTCGAGACTTTCAATGGGATTCAATACCACACTGCTGTGCAAAAGAAACAGCTAAGAGGTGCAATCGCTCCACAAATCAAAAAAGGCAGAGAAAAGGCACCAGAGAGCCCACAGGTTGCAAGGAAGAGCGAACAATTCCCCATGCTCCGGATCTAAAACAAGCCCTGGCAGCACACTAAGAATGACAGTCTATTTCCTGTCATTTATTACATTTTGGCCCTGCAGATAAGACTGCCAGAAAAGCAGCTGTACTGTAAGTGGTCTGGATATTTACTCACCAGAACATAAACAAAGATCAGCTACCTCATTCAGATCCCTGGGTCCCTGCTTGGCTGTTGAGACAAGGTCAGGCATGGATCAATCCAGGCCAAACATAAAAGAAATGAACTGGGGTTGAAGGACCCCTGGACTGTGATGGATTCCCTGAGTCATCAGCAGAACCCTCAGGGGCTTATGCCCTACACAGAAGAGTCACCGTTGGCCTTAGCACCATTGTAGTGACCTCCAGGTATTTCACTGCCAATAAATCCATAACTAAGCTGAATATAACCACAGTGTACACTCTCTTAGTGACTGCATTTGTAGACCACACAAACAAAAAAAGTATTAATGTAAACCAACCACTACATTTAGTGATAAACATGTACTTCATAAATATCAGGGAACAAACCTATCTCAAATAGCTGAAAACAACTTGAACAAATAAAGGAGCCTACTTCTAAGTTTAAAATAAAAATAATGAAAAGAAGTAACTGCAACTATTAACTAAAAGATAAGATTTAATAACACAGTAAAACACTGGGTAGTGGGAGGATTAATTTGCAAAATAATTATTTCACAGTGAGGTTTAAGTACTCAACAATCTTCTGGTTTTAGTAGAAAGACACCCACTGATGTACTTTTTTCACATTTGTTTTCCCTAATTTCTTCCCTTTCACTGTTTCATATAAAGAAAGACGTTAATGTGATCAACACTTCACTATCAATTGACAATCACCTTCTGCTTCCCTGTTAGGAAATTACCTTTATGGCCTAACTGTGCAACACAATTAGAGTATGGTCAATTGTGTCAGTGATGAAAATGTGAGAAGTACCACAATGCATTTATTCCAATCTTGACACTGTCAAAGATGTGGTCAGTGAACTGGAACCCTGGAGTTCCCTAGGGGTTCATCGGTTACATATACATTACATTCTTTTATCAAATGTGGCACTGAAATTTCCTTTTCCATTTATAGGTTTTTAAAAAATAATAAAATTAAAAATTAGCCACAGGAGCAACCCTGACAGAGAAGTCTTGCATGCAGCCTTCTCCTGAGAAAGTATGTCATCTTAGTTATTCTCAACGTCAGCAAACATTCTTGTCCTGTTAAGGTTAAAAGCAAAATAGTTAAACTAATTAGTTCAGTCTAACTAAAATAGTCCTTGAGTTTGTCAGTTTGTTAAATGTCTGAGCTCTTCACATTGTTGAAAAAAAAAAAAAACTGTCTTCTAATATTTAAATGCGAAGGTAACCTGAATGCTCAATCAGCCAACATTAACAACTTGCTTGGTGAGTGTGGTAAAGTTTACCACCTGTTGACATCATTCTTGCCAGAACCAACAGCCCATGGAGTGAGTTGCCAATCTTTCTTTGTAATGGTAGTAAGTTCCTTATTCCTTAAATAGAAACAAAACTTCTCTTTTGACACTGAGCAAACAAAAAGCACGCACCAAGTCTCTTGCTGGCCTTGCTGCGGGTATAAACACCCTTTCCTAACACAAAGAGCCCAGACCATGGCACCGCAGTGCTACAAACGCCATTTCCATAGCTGTGGCAAGGACTCTGCATTCAGAAACCTTTTCAACTCTCCATCCATTTTTCCCCTACTTGGCCCTGACCGCCAAGGACCCATCTATTTACTCCTTGAGTACTGGAAATTGGAGAATGATGCCCGAATTGGTCGTCTGTCCCCTTTGCCCTCACTGGCAAGTGCACAAAATGGGGAAAGGCGGTCTGACAAGTTAGGGCCTTCCCTGGAGGGACCCCACGAAGAGGTGACTCCTCAAGACCAATGACATGCCTTCCACACGCCTGGAGGTCCTGAACCTAGTCAGCAAATCGCTGCAGGAGATGGTCCTCCCGTCTCAAGCTGCCCCCTGCACCGCCACCCGCGCTGTCCATGAAGCGGTCGCAGGGGAACTCAATGAGGTCGGCCTCGCTAAGCGCGCACACGGTGGTGCGCGGCCGGTGAGACTGGAACCCCGAGAAGTCAGCGGACACACCGGTGCCCATGGAGCGCAGGGGCCGTCGGGTGGAGTACATGTGGCGGACATGGACAGGAGCCCCGCCCTTCCTCCTGGCCCGCAGCTTCCTCCGCAGCCAGCGCGACGCCCAAGCAGCCAAGGCCAGGAGCACCAGCAGCGCATTGACCGCCAGCAAGGCCAAGGTCAGCAGCTGATAGTCGACGCCGTCCCGGTTCCCAGTCTCGGGCAGAGTGACCAGCCCTGCGCAGTGGTCCCGGGGGGCCACGGGGCAGACCCGGCCCCCGAGCACGCTCTCCACGCACACCAGGTAGGGGGTGTCCCCGCGCAACTCTCGCAGTGTGGCTGATTCGCTGCGCTCCGGCAAATAGACGAAGCGGTGGAACTTGGGCTGCTGGCCAAAGCGGTCAAAGAGCAGGCGGAAGCGCGCGCCTCCCAGCGGCCTGGGGCTGCGGTGCTCACGCACCGCCCAGCGCACCGAGGCGCTGTCGGAGCCCACAGCTTCCACCGTCAGGTTGCACAAGATGAATTTGTTGAAGTCGCAGGGGTCTGACACCAGCGGCGCCAAGCTGACCCCGCCGTCAGACTGGGCGGCGCGCTCCTGCTGCTCGGCGGCCAGCCCCTGCCTTGCTGCACGCTGCCAGGGGTCGCCCAGTGGCTGCGGATCCGAGCCCAGCGTCGCTGTCGGGGTGGGCTCCATGTGGGCAGGATTGGCCCAGGTCGGACGACCTCTTTCAGACTTCCCTTGCAGGTCCATAGGATGTGGAGCCAAGCCCAAGGCAGCAGCGACAGAGGGGCTGGGTTGCTGGAGGCCTGGGCCCCGTCGACTCAGCCTTAAAGCGCTGCGGTTGCCCACGAGCTCCCTGGCTGCCCCATCCCAGGTCAGTCCAGTTAGAAATCGCCCCCGCTGCTGGGGCTGTGGCTGTGGCGGCAGTTCCTCCGCGAGACCACCTGCAGGGGGCGTCATTCTCTCCCCGGTGGAGGTGGGTAGCGGCCACAGCCTTACGTCGGCGGTCGGGTAAGCTGAGGGCAAAACATCGGAACAAGACCCGTTCTGTAGCTGCTGGTCATCCAGGGAATCCAGGTACTTGCGGCCGGGGGGTGGCGACACTGCACGAAGACCGTGAGAAGCCGGCCCTGCGAGTGCCAGTCGCCCATCCAGCGCTTCAGGCCTCGCAGCCTGCAGTCGCAGGTCCAGCCGTTGCCGTCTAGATCCAGCCGGTAGAGGGCCGGGCTGGCGGAGAAGATGTCCCCAGAGAGGACGCTCAGAGCGTTGTCGCGCAGGCTGAGCTCGCGCAGCCGACCCAGGTGGCCAAACGTGGCTGGGTGCAGGGCGGACAGCTCGTTGCCGCTCAGGTCCAGCGCCTCTAGGCTGTGCAGAGGCTCCAGCAGCGCCACCGGCAGCTGGCTCAACTGGTTGCCCTCCAGACGCAGCTCACGCAGGGCCTCCAGTCCCCAAAAGGCGTCCGGTGCTAGGTGCGTGAGCTGGTTGCCCCTGAGTGAAAGCAGGCCGAGGCGTGGCAGGTGCTGGAAGACGCGCGGCCCCAGGTGCTGCAGGCTGTTGGCAGAGAGGATGAGGGTGGAAAGGGAGCGCAGCGGTGCGAAGGTGGCCGCGTGGCGCAGGGAGGGCTGCAGCTCGTTGGCAGAGAGGTTAAGGAAGCGCAGCTTGCCCAGCTGGGCGAAGGCATTCTTGCCCAGAAAGCGGATGCGGTTGGACTCCAGATGGAGGTAAAGCAGGTTGCCCAAGGGGGCGAAGACCGCGTCCGGCAGCGCCCCCAGGGCGTTCCCGTCCAGCCGCAGTTTGACCAGACTCTCCAGGCCCTCAAAGGAACCGCGGCTCAGGCGGCCAATCTCGTTCCCATTGGCGTAGAGGATGCGCAGTTTTCGCAGAGGGGCCAGCGTGCCCGGGGAGAGTGCCTCCAGGAGGTTGTTCCCCAGATAGAGCTCCTCCAGCCGCGAGAGCTTCTCGAAGGTCTTAGGGTGCAGAGAACGGATCTGGTTGTACTGCAAGTCCAGCCGTCTGAGCTGACCCAGGCGATGGAAATCGAAGGCCGTGATGTTGGTTATGAAGTTGCCTCCGAGGCTGTAGGTGAGCACGTCCTGGGGGCTCGGCAACAAGCTGGTCTTGGGCACGGCGCGGAGACCGCGGTTGGTGCACAGGAGGTGCTGGGGGTGCTGGCAGTCGCAGCGCTCTGGGCACACGGGCTGGGCCCGCGGCAGGAACGCGAGACAGCAGCACACCACGAGCAGGAAGCGGACGGCGCGGGCAGCCTCCATCGCCGCTTGCCTTGCGTGCTGCGGCCGGATCGTCCTCTTGGCCCGCCGGCTCTGTGTCTCCTCTGCATTCCCTTTGGCCTGGACAGAGTAGCTAAATGGCCTCTTTCGAACTTCGCTGCGCCGTCCAGCCCCTCCTCCGCCCTTTGTCCGGTGGCTGGCCCTGGTCTCTGCAGGCGTGCTTCGCCTGGCCAAGTCAGGCAGCGCAAGGCGCTCTGCAAGCCCGAGTTGCTACTTGTTGCATTTCTGCAGAAAACTGTTTCTCCGGGTGCTCGTCGGGGGATGGGAGGAGGGAACAAGACCTGGAGCTTTTTGTTTGCAGCCGAGGCCGGAGAGCTGGATTCCCTGGCGCGGATTCTCCCCGCCGAGCGGATTCCCCCAGCTGCAAGCGGGGGGCGCGCTCCGAG
>NW_006204591.1:1395380-1417509 GCF_000334495.1 Tupaia belangeri chinensis
AGGGGGGGGGCACCCTCCATCGCCGCTTGCCTTGCGTGCTGCGGCCGGATCGTCCTCTTGGCCCGCCGGCTCTGTGTCTCCTCTGCATTCCCTTTGGCCTGGACAGAGTAGCTAAATGGCCTCTTTCGAACTTCGCTGCGCCGTCCAGCCCCTCCTCCGCCCTTTGTCCGGTGGCTGGCCCTGGTCTCTGCAGGCGTGCTTCGCCTGGCCAAGTCAGGCAGCGCAAGGCGCTCTGCAAGCCCGAGTTGCTACTTGTTGCATTTCTGCAGAAAACTGTTTCTCCGGGTGCTCGTCGGGGGATGGGAGGAGGGAACAAGACCTGGAGCTTTTTGTTTGCAGCCGAGGCCGGCGAGCTGGCTTCGCTGGCGCGGATCCTCGGCCCCCGCAGCCTCGCTTTCTGTCCCAGAGCCGGAACGCGGCCCGGGTAGAACAGCCTGGGGGACGCGCGGGTTGAATCCGGAAAGGACCCAAGTCTGCGAGTAGCGAGCAAACCAGGCGGAAATTCGTTCTTCCCACACTCTGCCCCCCGGGGACGCAGGCGGAGAAAGAGGAGACGGTGGAGGGAGGACAGACCCCGGCAGGGGGAGGAGGAAACGCTAAGTGGCTCCGCGTCTGGTCAGCCCGAGCCCGGGACGCCAAGTGAGAAAAGTAGGGATTAAAAACAGCTGTACAGGTCGGGCTCGCAGGGCTGGGGGCGGGGGTGGATTACCGGGCCAGCAAACGGGATTTGCAGACAGAGATCTTTTTATTTTAGCTGAGTCCACCAGTCGCTTCTGAGCAGTGGGAGCGCGCCTCTTAAACGTTTCGAGTGCCCTGCTCTTCAGGTGCCTCCCTGCGGGAAGTGTGGGCAGCACCGCGTCCGCCAGCATTCCGCAGAATGCATGGGGAACATAAGGTTGCTTGCAGAAAACTGACAGTGAGCTCCGTCGGAAGAGGCTACTTCAACACCTCCTGTGTCCGGCGGGCGTGTTTGAGTTGTGACGTGCTAGCACTAGTGGTGAAGAGAGGCACCGCCCCCTGGTAGGTTTGTAAACTCTTGACTTGATCCCTCTGTTGACAAGAGCACGGAGAAGGCTCAGAACTGGTTCTGCCACTGTGAGACTGTCTCCGTCAGATTTTGATGAATCAGCCTCATTAATACTTCATTTTTTCAAGCCCTTGGGGTAGGATCCTATGCGTAGGTATAATAACCCTCACAGACCCTAAGGTAACTGCCACCTGCAAGGCCCTCCCACTTTATGCCCAGACATGCCCAATGAGCTTCAAAGTCTTTCAGTCCCCAAAGTGCTCAAGTTTGTCTTAGTTGGGGAAGTATTATCACTGATTATCAATAGGGAATGAAGCATTTTATCAAGGGCTTCTTTGGGGTTCAACCCCAGCAGAGAAAGAACTGGCAAGGGATAGCTGTTAATTATTATTTATTTATACAAACCATCTGAAACCAATAGTCCCTTCCCTCCCCTGCCCACGTGTTCAGAAAATCATTTTTCAGAGCCTACTCTGCAACAGAACGGAAAATTAAAGGAAAGAGCCGGGTTTGCACTGCAAAAGGTTTACAGTGGATACAGCAGCAATGAATTGAAAGGCTAGATAATAAAATGAGGTAGGAATATGATAAGCTGCAAAGATGCAGATAAGTTTTCAGATTCATTCTTCCCACAATCTCAATTCGTACGTTTGACAATGATTGATTTCCTTAGATGGCAGTTAATACAGTCAAGTGCTGGAGGCAAGTTCTAAATTTAGAGGAAGGGGAGAGCCTTGGTAGGTGGCCAGTGAGGTCTTCATGGGTGAGCAGGACCTTGGCTTTGTAGGGAGGTGGGTATTGGAGAACCGAAGGTGAGTAGGTAGTGAAATGTACATTCAGGGAAGAGGGGAAGGGGGGGGGCAGAACAGGGCTGCTTGTGATTTGCTTAGAGGTTTGAATTAAAGATGAAGTTGGGGAATCACGTGTCTCTTTTTCCTTTTTTTAGAGGTTTTTGCTATAAGGTGCATGTGCTCACCAGAAAGACAGAGAGAGACAGAGAGACAGAAAGCGATGCCCATGCCACAATCCCTTCTCCTCCATTTTCCTCTCAGGATCTTGGGCATGCACACACTTGCTTTGCCCGGTGTGAGTTTAAGCCACTGGGTCTGGGACTCGAACCACGGTCAACTACATGGGAGTCCAGCGATGTAGCCATTATGCTATCTGCTGGTCCCTCACTTGTCTCTTTTAACTAGAAGAAATATGGCATTACCTAGATGTTTAGTTCTCATTGTGCAAGACTTCTGAAGCTCTTTAGTGCTTG
This sequence comes from Tupaia belangeri chinensis, assembly GCF_000334495.1. Classification (NCBI taxonomy): domain Eukaryota; kingdom Metazoa; phylum Chordata; class Mammalia; order Scandentia; family Tupaiidae; genus Tupaia; species Tupaia belangeri. Next base: position 1,397,672 of record NW_006204591.1, read on the forward strand.
ACTACAGTCCTCTTACAAGTGTGGATGCCCTAGGGCATGAGACCTAAGTTTGCACCATGTAGCACAGTTCCCAGCTCTCTGTCTAAGGCCAAGGAAGCTGTTAGGAGGCTCTTCAGTCTTTGCTGACCCCAATTTTCAGAGGAAAGAATGCTACAAGGCTGCCGACTTCCAGAATGAACCACTGGATGCACCTCGGGTGGAGCCATGGCAGCATCTGCTTCAAAGCCTTGGCACCCCAGCCTCGGGACCCAGACAGCTGAGGTGGAAAGATGTTGGAAGTTGAGAGAGGTGTGAGTTGGAAGAGGGAGACAAAGACCTTGGGGATCCCACCCCTTAACATAAAACTCTTTCTCTTCTTATCTCTGCAGAAAACTTGCAGACTGAGTGAGGGTAGCAACAGGGTACTTTCAAAGGACTGATCACTCACTCTCTGGAGGTGTTGTTCCTTCTTCCAGCCCCTCTTTTAAGTCTATTTATTTCTTCCATGAGAGAGAGAGAGAGAGGCAACCCTAACTGGGTCTTCCCCTGTGGTCCACCCCCAGCTTCAGCCAGCCCACATACATACAGGGAGGTAGCTACACAAAAACTCTGGACCTTCCCATGTAGACCCAGAATTGCAAGGCATTGCATTACCACGGTGGTGCTGTCTGGTGCTCAGTTCCCCTTTGTAGATACCCTAAGTAAAATGTACAAAGTTATCAGACCTCTGCAAACATTTAGCATATTTTCACTCTTTTGGGTTTCTTTTTTTTTCTTTTTTTGGAGAGGTTTTGCTGTAGGGCACATGCGCTCACCAGAAAGACAGAGAGACAGAGAGACAGAAAGCGAGAAATCACCCCCCAGGAGGGATGGCCATGCCACAATCCCTTCTCCTCCATTTTCCACTCAGGATCTTGAGCACGCATGCACATGCGCCTGGTGTGAGTTTTAAGCCACCGGGTTCGGGACTTGAACCGCAGTCAACTACGGTCAACTACGCTAACTGCTGGTCCCTCTTGACCAAATATTTCTACCAGTAGTCTTCGATTGCTGATAGAAATACTGTCATGCATGGTCTCACATCAAAAGACAATTTGCTTTTCCATAGTATTCCATTTTCTTGGAGTAACCCATCTGCTACATGTAGTTAACATTGTTTAAAATGAATATAGTATGCCATAGTTCAAATAAGTATAAACAGTTTTGGATCGATATCACTAGCACGCTCAACCCAGTTTCAGTAAGAGTAAGATTTTGAGTTCTGTAGAGAAAGTGATAATGTCTGTATGGACACATAAATTCTTTCTGAAATAGTGTCTGCTATCTTTGAAACAGATGTTTCTCTTTTAAAGGCAGAGGGCCTGAGGTTGACTCCACAAAAGAATGAAATTTAAATACTTAGTAAATTTATGATATTTAACATGTCCCCAAAGGACTCCATTTCTGTAACATGACACACTCGGGTGTTTGATTTACTTTCAGACTCTCTCTCCCTTTCAGAAGTTTAAATGGCATTTTGTTGAATTCGATAGGACTTAAAGCCTGTGGTAATGAAGAGCTATAAAAGCAACCCCCCGAACTACTTTTGCTTGAAATCTTTATTGCTGCTGGTGATCAGGCAAGAAGCATTTAATGAGAATTTACTGTATGCCAAATCCCCGAGGGAATGAGAGTGGCTTCTGAGATACAGTGCTAGGCCTCCAGGTGGCAGAGGCTTCATGGGGAAGCTGATGGGCACGGGGCAATGACAGTACCAGGTGAAAAGAGCTGGCAGCTAGAACTGCAGGAGCCCCTGTGAGGAGCGCCTGGCCTGAGAGCCTGAGCAAAGCTTCCAGAGGAGGGGAGGCCTGCACTGGTTTTGAACTTTGAACGATACCACCTACACAAAGGTGAGTGGGCGTTCAAGTGGGCGTTCAGCATGTGTACAAGAGGGACTTGGAAACCTCTGAAGCTTCCATCTTCAACTTTAGGGTGAGATTTATGAACCTCTGCGTTTTTTAAAGTTTACTTCCTTTGAAAGAGAGAGAGAGAAGTACCCCTGACAGGGCCTCACTGTACCACAGTCTTCTCCCGCTCCTTTCATTTCTAGCGCACCAGGATCACAGGTGCACCCCTGGGCATAACCAGTGTGTTCAGGTTGACCCAGGATCTTCCTGGGACCACAAAGACTTTCCCATGCATGTGGCTCTAGTACTACACGGTGGCACCCCGTCACCTGCACCACCTCAGCTGGGCCAACATCTATATTCTTTAAGAGAATCATACGACCTAGCTCATACAATGACTTGGAATAAATGCCTCTTTATTCCCCTCTAAGGATTTCATCAAGCAGCTGACATAGTCATATTTACATTGCAACATCAAGAGGACTCGCTGCCTAAATAAACAGAGTAGGTGCTATGCAAAGAAAGTGTCTATCAGTTCTTGCCTCCTAGGTCTTTGAAATCTGTGACAGAGGGAGCAGCACACATCAGACCTCCACTGTCTGCATCCACTCTTTCTGTGCCTGTCTCTTTGCAGAGAACCTGCAGAGCAAGTGAGGGCAGTAGGCTGGGTTCTTTCAGGCGTTCAGCCTAGTTTGAACTAATCACTTATGCTGCTGGAGGTGTCATTCCTTCTACCAAGCCCCTCTTTTAAGTTTCTTTCTTTCTTCCATGAGAGAGAGATAGAGAGACATGTGGTTAAAACACCCACTTATCCACCTAGGTAACATATACACAGGCTTGTACAATTGTAGGCAGCACCATCTGTAGACCAGGGCAACCTGAACCCCAGCCTCGTCCTGTGCTTCAGACCCTTGTCTGACTGAGCCGTCCCCATAATTGCAGGATTTCAGGCCTCTAAGTGGATGTGCCCATTCATGGCCTACATCCTCACTCTTGCTCAGAGGTCCTGGGGCCCCCACCTTACTTACTCAGCTACTACAGTCTGTGTAAATCTTTCCCCATCTGTTCTCCTAGAGGTGAGCCATCCCACAGGGGTCAAGGGTCTGCTATGCAAAAAGCATCTGAAGTATAGGCTGGAGTTTCCATTGGGAGGCCCTGGGAGACTCCTGGTGACACAGGAACTAGAATTGCAAAGGGGAGCCATGGGCCAGGGACCCCCATTTACACTCTAACTCTGACCTTTTCAAATATTATAAACAAGTCAGTTCATATGTTGCGTTAGGGTGGTGGAGAAAGCACAAGCAGGCTCTCTGTTTTGTTATTTTTATTTTTATTTTTTTTGTACTTTGATTTAGAAAGAACAGGAGAAAAATTATAGGAATTCGAAAGGAAGCATTTTTTAGAAATATAAATTCTACTTTATTCTAGCATAAGCGATGCCTAGTTTTCTATAGAAAGCATTCTTTTTAGCAAAGCAAAGGCACAGTCATCTCCATTTAAATGGCTGCCTCTTAACTATGTAATGTCTTTGTCAATGGATGGATCTAGACTTGATCAGGTTCCAGGAGATTCAAGTATTGATTAGACTTAAGTATATAATTTGCATAATCACAGCTGAAAATCCAGAAAGGAATACTGTTTGTAAGAGAAACAAGAGCTTTGTCATTTCACTTTTGGAAATCTTGCACTTTATGTCCCAAGCACACTGGGGCATAGTTTCAGAGGTCAGAAGCACACACAAGTTTGGGCTGGTTCCATGACACATAGAAGTGGTATCATAGTTCTTGGGCATGCTTGCCCAGGCATGGGATCTTCTTGGGCTTGCCAAGGATGTATAGCTGTGTCTTCCCAGGCAACCTGTGGTTTCCTTGAACTTCAGCTGTAAAGGCATGAAGGATTCCAGGCTATATCTTTCTCAGCCCTGGAGCTGGCACGAGTTAGCCCAGGGACTGCTCTGGTGCAGAGTATGTTAGCGGGAGGAGAATTCTGGCAGCTTCCTCTGCGGGGAGGGGTCATGAGATGCAACCGGCCAAGCCAGCCGTGCTGAAGCAGCATCCTGGAGCTTACTCAGGGCAGCCTGCAGGGGCGGCAGCTGTTTCCTCACCCCATGTGAGCCACCCCAGGCAGGGAGTGTGGCCTCTGACACAGATGAAATAGGAAACCAGAGCATCCCAATGGTCCTTTGGCATGTTATCAAATGACCATGAAAGTTGTCTTTCTCTGTCTAATGAGATGCATTTTAAGCCCCAGCCAGACAGGCAAGTTCTCCCACCTCGACTTGGGAGTCAGGGATACATGAAAGAGCTAATTGCTAGTTTGTAGACTATCTGCCAGCTCTCCATTTTCCCCCTTTGGGAATTACAGGAGTATGGGTGCCTAGCTAGACACTAGCCTATCTAGTCAGAATCTCTGGCAGCAAAGCCATGGCACCTCATTTGTAAGTTCACTAGATGGTTTTTAATGCACACTCAAGTTGAGAAAAAGAATAGACCACTTTTCAAAAATGCTTGTTTGTGATTGGCTGATCATGCTATAGCAGTCATGGTAACTGACACTGAGGTAGTGCTTCCTCCAAGTCAGACAGTGATCTAATCGTGTTATGGACAAAAGCCTGATGAAGTCAGAGCTATCATTAACCCCATTTTACAGCCACCCTTGGAAAATCCAGCATTTTAGGCCTGGCGCTAGAAAATTTAATTTGGAACCTTCAGAAGAGGGCCTGGGGATTTTATTTAGCACATTCTAAGATGTCATTTAGTGAAGTCCCTACCATCAGAACCACTGAAGGGTTTTTTGAGACATTTTAGTGTCACCTTGGGTAGAAACTAGGGATATGAAGAGGAAGACAATGCCTGGGCCTTCCCAGAGGGCAGTGGCTGGAAGATGAGTATATATAAATGTAAATAAGGACATAAATGGATGTGTAAGATGATGATCCAGGGAGACAGTGCGGCCATAGGTAAATGCCATGAGCACGATATGCTGCAACAGGAATGAATGTTGTAAGCATATTTATTTCTTTCTTCTGAGAGAGAGAGAGAGGCACCCCAATAGGATGACTATGCCAGAAAGAGCTATTGCCCTGACTCAGGCAGCCTGGGCCAGTCATGCATGTAGTCAGCCTATACAGGGAAGTCCTGGGATTAGAACCCAGGACCTTTGCCAAGTGGGTTTTTAGCTGCATTTCTACTGTTTACCTCCTGCCCCAGCAATTATGTATTGAAAAGAAAGTAGTAATGAACTTAAAACCTTTATTAGAAAACAGTGTATGTGTTTCAAGCCATTTACAAGGTGGATGCTTCTAACACAGGATTTTTTTTTTATTTTAATATATTTTTAGGAGAGATTTTTTTTTTTTTTTTCCTAACACAGGATTTTTTAAAATTTTAATATATTTTTAGGAGAGACTTTTTTTTTTTTCTCTAGGGTGCATGCACTCACTGGAGAGATAGAGAAAGTAAGAAATCATCCCTCAAGGGGGATGGCCACACCACAGTCCCTTCCCCTCCATTCTCCTCTCAGGATTTTGGGCACACATACACACGCACCTGGCGTGAGTTTCAAGCCACCAGGTCCAGGACTTGAACCACAGTTGGCTATGTGGGAGTCCAGTACCTATGCCACCTACTGGCCCCAACGCTCAGGATTTTTATGTCCAAGGAGCGCCTTAGCCATAAGTTCAAAGAAGCCTGATTATTTGAAACCAACATGTATAAACAAATTGTGTATCTCTAGGAACTACAGTGACCTGTAGGCCCTCTGGCGAGCCAAGAAGGGAAGGCAGATGTAGAGTGAACATAATGGCAGGAAATAAGGCAAATTCACATGCTGTTTATGGTTACAGTATAGATCTTGTTTATATGGAACCGAAATTTTATAGTAGTAATATAACGTCTTCTGATGGAATTGAGTCAGTAGCCTAAAGAAATGGTCTAGGTCTAACAGTATCTCTTATTCTTAAATACTAAAATACTTGTCATCTCTGGGGACCAGACCTGTAATTGTATCTTATGGTCTAATTTTCCACTGAACTTTTACTTGGATTTCTGTACACGATGCTAATAACATTTATTTAGTCATTTATTTCCCCACCAAACCGGAAGGGCAATAGCCTTGTTTTATTTCATTTGTGTGGTACTTAGCAACTGTGGGTTGAATTGTCAAAGCTTTCATGAAAATAAATGTAAGTAATAATAAAATATGTTTGCAGTTGTCTGCAGGTGGTGAGAAAGCAAATCATTGTTTTGCTTTTTTTTTTTGGCATTTTCTAAATGATGTACAATTCTTTGAAATTATTAAAGGTATTTTTAAAGAATGTTTTTATGTCTTGTATATTTTTTTTCTTTCTTTGTGTGTGTGTGTTTATTTACCTATTTCTTCAATGTGAAAGAGCCCAACAGAGTCTCCATGCTGTGATCCACCCCCAGACGCAGATCATAAGTACATACAGGTATACCCAGCATGGATGAGGAGGCCTTGGGATAAATTTAGGACCTTCCTACATGGGTCTAGCATCACAGAACATCACATGACTGTTGGACCATTGGCTGGCTCTAATATCTGGTTTTCACCTCTGTCTAAATCTCATGAAGTGATTAGGCGAGGATTATTTATATCCCGTTTGGAGGAGAGAATGCTAAAAACTGGAGAAGTTCGTTAACTTATGGAATGACCTGCCAGTATAATGGTGGAATGCAGATTACAATCTAAACTGGTAGACTCTGGTCCCGGATCTTTACAGAAGGACCTTGATAGGTTCCCCACTGATACATGTTTCTGGATGAGGCAAGGTCAGGGTGGTAGTTACAGTGTTTGACAACTTACAGTCAGCACCCTGGCTCACTAGGTCAGGGGACTGACCATGTGGGACAGCAGCCATGAAGAACCAGTCCAGCTACACCAGGGCCCCCGCTGCAGGTGGACCTGCCTATCCTTGATTAAATGTATTAAATGGTGCTTCGGATGCATCTTTTTTCTTTTTCACCTGAATGACAACATAATTAAAAATAGTTTGTTTAAGGCGTGGGTACAATCATCAGAAAGAGAGAAACCACATACAGAGCCTTCCTGAGTCCAAGTGCTTGCAACGTGCAGACTTGCCTCTGGCCTGCTTCGCTAGGCCCTGGACCATCACAACCAGGCAAACCACCATTGCTGAGAGGGTAAAGGTGATTCACTCGGACACAACATATTTTGGTTTTCAACTTCTAAATCAAAACTGGTCTCCCACTTCTGTAGTGGGTTGACAGATATAGTTGAAGGGCATTTAATTCTTAGAAAATTGCTATTTTGGGGGACCAGCAGTTAGCGTAATGGCTATGTTGCTGGACTCCCATGTAGTTGACCACGGTTCGCATCCCAGACCCAGTGGCTTAAAACTCATGCCAGGTGTGTGTGCGTGTGTGCCCAAGATCCCAAGAGGAGAAGGGAGGAGAAGAGATTGTGGCGTGGCCATCCCCCCTGGGGGGTGATTTCTCACTTTCTGTCTCTCTGTCTTTCCGGCAAGCACACATGCCCTCTAGCGAAAACCTTTAAAAAAAAAAAAAGATAAAAGAAAATTGCTATTTTTTCCTCAGAACTTGATCTGAATTGTTATAATTAATAACTTAAAAATATTTATAGGGAAGCTGGCCCCATAGTCTAATAGTTAAGGTATTCGGCTGACTGCAGTTTGATACTGTGCCTTGAAAAACATGTCAAGTGTGTGTGTATGTGTGTTTGTGTGTGTCCCAAATCCCAACAAGGTGAGGAAATGGAGGAGAAGGAATTTCAGTGTGACTTTTTTCCTGTCTCTGTTAAGCACACACATCATCTGGCAATTAAAAAACAAAATCTGTATATGTGTAGGGACCCACTTCTTTTGAAGAGGATCAGCCTCAAGGATGAGCCGCTCATCCTGTAAATTTTCAGATGTATCGTCAAAGCCTGGCTGTCCATGTTCAAACCCCCATCCCTGCTACTTCTCCCCTGCAGCTGTCTCCTGGCCCAATGTCACTGTAGAAGGCCAAAAGAAAGGAAGCAGTTTTATACCCACTTAAAACTGTGGCTCCATCCTGGCAAGAAACATTCTGTCAGTCTCAGTAATGGAAACAATCTTGGATGTTCAATAATTGACTCTATACAGTGTAAATACCCTAAAAGTGTTTGCAGATTTCATCAAAAGGCTAAATGTTTTTGTACTTAAGACAAGGAACATGGCAGGAAAGGAAATTAGAGGAAGGAAGCATCCATCCCCTTTTCAGAGTCTCTGTAATTTTCTAGGAAGATTTGCACTTTGATTATGCTTAGTAACACCATATGCTGGAGTGGGTGCAAGATCAAAGGCTCCGGTCTCAGCACTGGAGCCCTAGCTGTAGGCAGGATCAAGGATGTCTGTTGGTAGAATGCTAACAGAGCCATAAGGACACTCCCCAGCCTCCCATCCCTCCACTTTATTTCCAAAATATAACTGAGAAACTTCAAACATGAGTCTTTTTTTTTTCGCTAGAGGGTATGTGCACTCACCAGACAGAATGGGGGAGAATGGGAGAAAGTACCCCTCAATGAAGTGTGATCACTGCACAATACCTTCTTCTCCAGATTTTGGGGAGATTTTGATTTTGACAGAGATTTTGGGCACACATGTGCAAGTGCCTGGTGTGTTTCTGAAGCCACCAGGTCTGGGATTTGAACCACTCAATCAGCTATGTGGGATCTAGCCACCTTCACCACCATGCCTCTGGCTGGCTCACAAATAGTCTTTTGTAGAAACCTTTTGAAAAGGTCAGTCTTGGGATCAGCAGTTAGTGTAATGACTATGTTGCTGGACTCCCATGCAGTCAACTGCAGTTCGTGTCCCGGACCTGGGGGTTTAAAACTCACTCTGGGCGCATGTGCGTGGGTGCCCAAGATCCTGAGAGGAGAATGAAGGAGAAGTGATTGTGGCATGGCCATCCCCCCTGGGGAGTGATTTCTCGCTTTCTGTCTCTCTGTCTCTCTCTGTCTGGCTGGCGAGCGCACGCGCCCTATAGCAAAAACCTCTTTAAAAAAAAAAAGTCAGTCTTAGTAACAGAAATAACCTTGGGTAGTCAAACAATGTACTGTATCCAATGTCATGTATGTAATTATGTATTAATTAGTAATATTATGCAACAATATCCTAGAGTGTTTACAGATGTCATTACGAGTCGAACGTTTGTCATAAACTGCCCTCACGATGTACATGGGGTGGTAGGAAGATGGAGTCCACTTACTGTGTTTCCGTGAGCCGTTCATCTTCTCATCTATAAGAAGGGACATCATACTTTATCTGTGTACGAGTCTGGGAAAACGCGTGCCAAGGTACTTAGAGTATGACAAGTGTTATCAGATAGGATTGTTGCTGCTCTAGTCCATTCTGTGGCTAATAGCAGAAAATAGCTGAAGCTGAGTGATTTACTCAAATAGAGGTTCATTGGCAGTCCCATGTCCGGGGGCTTTATCTGGGCATCTTGCAGAGGCCCGCTTGCATCAGGAGGGTGAGAATGGAGCAGAGCGACCGTTTCCCTGAGGCTCTGTGTTCTGGTCTCGTTCCTCTTTGTAAACCCACCAGGCCTCAGTCACAGGGGGCCCTGTCTTAATTGAACATGTAGTCATTTCCAAAGACTCCATATTTTGAAACCACGCAGGCAGTTAAGTTTCCTCATAATACTAGCACAGCCCATGAACTTGGGGGATCACACACCGTAGCAGTTGCCACCAGTCCAACCTTGTGTACGCCTTCTCAGTGAGAATCTGAGGTCTTCAAGGGCAGGCTGGAAGCTTTATGGTGTCTTCTGTGACATTCAATGCAAGGTCTTTTTTGAAATTGGTCTTCAGTAAATGTTGGGTTGAAGAGACAGTGGCACAGTGCTAAAAATCAGTACTTTTCTTGTGGCAGTCCTGCATGGAAAGGGTCCTTTCAAGTCTAGAGACTTCCCTGAGCGTGCAGGTCATGCACTTTCCCATGGACTGGCTGAATGTTGGATAAAAGTGTGGGCAGTGTAGTCCAGCACCCTTAACAGCCACACCACCTATTGGCCCCAGGGGCAGTGTAGTGTGAAGACTATTGGGTTGCTGACTCTCTCTCTCTCTCTCTGTCTCTGTCTCTCTTGCTCATGGGAGAAATAAATAACTTTTAAAAAGCTAGGTTGAGCAAAAAGCAAAGTGGAGGAAGCTACATTCTCAGCTTTGGGTTCTTCTGCCTTTTCTTGTAGGTGGTGTCCATACTTTCATTGTTTCGTTGTTCTTTTCCAGGCTTCCTGGCCCAGTACATGGTCTTCAGCATGTGGGCTCTCTCTGTATGGCTGTACCGACAGACCTTGATTCCAAGCCAGCCCCGTGGTCACTGAGTTCACACATGAATCATTTGACCACACTGGACATTGGTTTCTTGCTCTACAAAGTGATGTCATGATACTATGTCAGTGTTGGCCCAGAGGGCCATGATCATGTATCAGTCAGGATCTTGTGATACAGAAAGATTACTCAGGCGACCAGCAGATGGCATAATGGTTATATGGCTGGACTCCCACATAGTCGACTGCGGTTTGAGTCCCAGAGCCAGTGGTTTAAAATTCATGTTGGGCACTTGTTCATTCGTGTCTAAAATCTCAGAAGGAGAACGAAAGAGAAGGGATTGCAGCTTGGCAGTCCCCACTCCCCCTCGCGAGGGAATGATTCTTGCTTTCTGTCTATCTCTTCGGCAAGTGCACATGCCCTATAGCAAAACAAAACAAACATAATAAAACCTCTCTCTTGCACACAAAAGAGATTACTTGGAAGACAAAGGAGGAGTTTCTGGGGTCAAGCTCACCCTTAATAACATATCTCCATCTTGGAGATTCATAGTACACAATGATACATTCAAGACATTGAGAAGTCCTGCAGAAAACATAAAAGGAAATGGGAGATGGCAGATTAGGACTTTTGACCTGGTGGCGGAACACTGGATTAAATGCTCTCTGTGATCCCTTCCAAGTTTAAACATTAAGGAATTGATTGCATTTCTTCAGTGAAACATTTTTGAATTCACTGCAACTTGTTAGTGATACTCTTCTTTAAATATGGTGTTTTAAAATCTGCCTGTTACACAGTGGACTGTGTTTTCCATGTTGTGCTTGACTGATCTCAGTAACTCATGGGATCTAACTGGTTTAATATTAATACATAATGGGCAGGATAATATATACTTGTATTTACATTGTCTTTAGTCCCTTTTGGTTCTGAACAGCTTCTCTGCTTTGCCTACAAGCTGTCAAACCGCAAGTTATTAGACCTTCTTTCCACCAGGATACAGGTGTTAGAACCCCATGTTGAAAGCACTATTTGGCATGTTGACGACTCCAGGCTAAACAACTGTTGACTCCTCAGAAGTATTATTATATTTAGTCACTTTGCTAGCACCGATGGGGTATTTCCTGGGAACCTAGCCATCTGGGAAAAATTTCAATCGTGAAACCCTCAGGCTAATTGCTCTAGTATACTCAGGTGTAAGAGCCCCATTGATAACCTGTGTGTGACTCGTTATTTCCTGAGGTAATGGCATGTAAAGTCCCAGCTTAGCACAAATTCCAGAGGGTTTTGCATCCAAAACAGGTGGTTACAAACACCTGCCAGAATAATAACCATTAATGACTAGCATTTACAGAGTGTTGATCAGGTGCCAAGTATAGTTCTAACCCCTCTACAAGTATTAAATCTTCTATTATCCCAGCAACCTAATAAGAGGATTAATTGATGGTCCCATCTCATAGATCATATAATCAAAGCAAAAAAAAGAGGTTAAATAACTGGTCCAAGGTCACACAGCTAGCAAGTGATAGACCTGGGACTTGAACTTGCATTTTCTGAAAATTCTTATGTCTACATTTCTTTTTTAGAATTATATATTTAATCTTATTATTATTATGTATTAATACTATTTAGTTTGAACAGAGAGAGAGAGAGAGAGAAAGCAATCTGTCAGGTCTGGGACTCGAACCGTGGCCAGCCATGTGTGAGTCCAGCCTTAACCGCCACGCCACCTGTCAGCTCCTTATGCGTACTGATGACACAAATCAATGACTACAATATTCTTATCATTGTTTGAGTCACTTTTTCATACATGTTGTTTGAAAAAATAGCATTTAAAATATTTTTCTTTCAGTGGAAATTTTCCAAGCTGCCATTGCCAATTGTGACAGTCACATAGAATTAGATCAGTGTTTCCTTTATTGCTACTATAGATGCTTATTTGTGATGTCCACAGGACTGCTGATTATGTAACGTCTTTCTCCCCATAATAATATTTATTTTAAAGGAAGAATAATCTTTTGTTATCACAGAAACAGTGTTTGTGCATTATAGAAAGTCAGAAAACATGGATAAACGATAGGAAGAAAATAGAACATGGTGTTCCCCCTTGGTAGGCCAGATAATAGTCCCTGAAAAACATCTACATCTGACTCTCCAGAACCTGGAAATACAAAGGGACTTAATAAAGTTTGTGGCAGAATGGAATTAAAGTGGAAGTTTATTTTGCTCTTTTTGTATACATTATTGGGTTGTGGGAAAGGTCGGTGATGCATTTTGCATACATTACAACTTTTCTGAAACCCAATACAAATGTTTGTTTGTGTATGTAGATATTTAGCTTTATTTTAGTCCCTCTCCCTTTTTACACATACTCCTTTCTTTCTCTTCCTTCCTTTCTTTTTTCCTTTCTTTCCCTTTTCCTTTTCTTCTTTCTTTCTTTTCCTTTCTTTCTCTTCTTTCTGGTTTTTTCTTTCTCTCTTTTTCTTCTCTTTCTTTCTTTCTTTCTCTTTCTTTTTCCACACAATGGTATAATATATTCTGAAGATCTTTCCATACCAGTACATACAAACTCTTGCCATCATCTCTTTAGAATGTCTTAGAATGTGGGACCAGCAGTTGGCATAATGGCTATGTCGCTGGACTCTCATGTAGTCGACTGCAGTTCAAGTCCTGGACCTGGTGACTTAAACTCACGCTGGGCATGTGTGCATGCGTGCCCAAGATCCCGAGAGGAGAATGGAGGAGAAGGGATTGTGGCGTGGCCATCCCCTCTGGGGGGTGATTTCTCGCTTTCTGTCTCTCTGTCTCTCTCTGTCTTTCTGGTGGCAAGCGCACACGCACCCTATAGCAAAAACCTCTAAAAAAAGAAGAATGTCTTAGAATGCTATGGTATGGACATACTATTTATTCCACTAGTTCCCTATGACTATACACTTACATTCCTTCTACTCTTTTATTATTGCAAACAGAGCTACGTTAAATAACCTCATATGTTTATCATCTTGAACTCTAACATATGTAAATGTGAGTAGATTTCAAAAAGTGGGATTACTGGGTCAAAGGACTATCACAACTGTAATTTTTAAAAATATTCCTTTATTTGTCTTCTAGGAACTCAAATTCTTAACCACTCTTCCAAACTGCTTCTCAAAGGACTTGTTCTCATCACACAAACAAGTACATTTTAAAGAATGAAGCCATGGAGCCAGGCAGTCGTGCAGTGGATAAGCAGCTGGACCCACATGGGAGAAGTACTGAGTTTTGTCCTGGGACCTTCCTGAGCACACCGGGCACACACATGCATGCCTGTGATCCTGGCTTCTGAGACTGAGGGTGAATGGATGCTTGAGAGACCCTGTCGTGTGTATGTCTTTGTCCCTACCCCCAGAAAAAAAATCAATAAACTTAACAAAATGAAATCTTAAGATAAAAAAAATACTGACAAGGGAAAAATTTGGAGCAAGTAATGTTCTTGCACATTGCTAGTGGGAATGTAAAAGACAGAATCGTTTGGGAGAACTGTTTTCAGTTTCTTCATAAAAGTTAAATCTACATCTGCCTCATACCCTGGAACTATCACCCCTATGTGTTCACCAAAGAGAAATGAAAACATGTTTTTAAGAAAAGAAGAAATCTTGGGACCAGCAGTTAGCATAATGGCTATGTCACTGGACTCCCATGCAGTTGACTGCGGTTTGCGTCCTGGACCCAGTGGCTTAAAACTCACGCCGGGCACATGTGCGTGAGTGCCCAAGATCCCGAGAGGAGAATGGAGGAGAAGGGATTGTGGCGTGGCCATCCCCCCTGGGGGGTGATTTCTTGCTTTCTGTCTCTCTGTCTCTCTCTGTCTGTCTGGCAAGCGCCCTATAGCAAAAACCTCTCAAAAAAAAAAAAGAAAGAAAGAAAGAAAGAAAAGAAAAGAAGAAAACTTTAAGAATATTCAGAGTCACTTTATTGTTCTTTTTAAGACTTTTTTTTTTTTGAGATTAGCAGATGGCGCAATGTTTATGTTACTGGACTCTACATGTTCGATCATGGTTCAGGTCTCAGACCTGGCAGCTTAAAACTGATGCTGGACACGTGTGCGTGTGTGCCCATAGTTCTGAGAGAAGAATGGAGGAGAAGGGATTGCAGCATCAAAATACCAGAGATATTCTTTACAGATCTAGAAAATTATAGAAGGCCTCATATTGCCAAAGCAATCCTGCACAGAAAGAGTGGAATGGGTGGTATCTCACTCCTTGACCCTAAAATATACTATAAAGCTGTGATAATTAAAATAGCATGGTACTGGCAAAAAACAGACAGGTGGACCAATGGAATAGAATAGAGACTCCAGAGATATGTATATATCAGCTGTGCTTGCTATTGAAAATATTTAGATTAAGATCTTTAGTGAATCAATAAAATGTGGGGCAAAAAAAGGCATAGAAAGCAACCATGGATACCAGAGACAGTGTGGCAGAGGGTGAGAGAGGGAATCAAGGATGGGAGAAAAAGCAAAATATACAGTAAACAAGAAATGGAAAATTATTTGTTGATGATAACACATATGTTGATGTGCTTGATTGAGCCAATATATAGTGTATTCTGGATGGAAAATCTCATTTTGTATGCTATAATGATGTATAGTAAATGAATGTAAATAAATACATTTAAATTAAAAAAAGAATAATAAAAAAGAGAATACACAGGGAACTCCAGCAGCTTACCCAGGGAGAAAAAAAAAGATGAATTCAATTAAAAGATGTGAAAATGAGCCGAACAAGAATCTCTCTAAGGAAGACATATGAACAGCCAAAAAGCATATGAGGGAATGCTCAACACCCCTCATCATAAGGGAGATGCAGATTAAAACCACAATGAGATACCACCCAACTCGTCAGAATGGTGAAGATTAAAAATAGAAAAAGTGTTAAGTGTTGGCGGTGTTGTCATGACAGGGGAACTCTCCTACACTGTATGGGAATGTAAATTTGTCCAGCCACTGTGAAAACAATATGGAGGTTCCTCAAAGATCTACAGATAGAACTACAATTTGATCCAGCAATCCTACTTCTGGATATCTTCCCAAAGGACAGAAGAATGCTCAGTCAGAAAAGTGCTTGCACATCTATGTTTATTGTGGCATTATTCACAATTGCTAAGACATGGAACCAACCCATATGTCCACAAACAGATGAATAAATTGAAAAAGTGTTCCACATTTACTTTACGGAATACTATTCAGCCAAAAACAAACAAACAAACACGAGATCATGGCATTTGATAGAAAGTGTTCGAATATGGAAGATTTATTGCTGAATGAAGCAAGCCACGCTCTGAAAGAAAGATATTGTATGTTTTCACTTAATATATACTGACTATCCACACTCTACAGTAAAGATTATGATGTTAGAAGGCATAAAAGCAGTGAAAATAGTTATGGATGCTGAAGACAGTGTGGAACAGGGGAGGGGGAGAAGGGAAGAGTATAGAGAAGGGAAGCGGAGAAAAATAGGCATGGCATTTGTGGGACACAGAAATGGTTTATTACCTGTTAATGATAATATAGATAGTATTCTCAACTGAATTGGTCTGAGAAGTATTTCATGTTAGGTAAATTCTCTTTATAACCCAAATGATGCATAGTGATAGAATGTCTTAAAAAATAAGAAGAATAAAAAAATAATAATAAGAAGCTGAAAAAATGAGAAGCTATTTGCTGCTGATAATGTGGATAGTAATGTCTTTGTATTTACTGTTATGC
Source organism: Tupaia belangeri chinensis (assembly GCF_000334495.1). NCBI lineage: Eukaryota > Metazoa > Chordata > Mammalia > Scandentia > Tupaiidae > Tupaia > Tupaia belangeri. Next base: position 1,413,578 of record NW_006204591.1, read on the forward strand.
ATGATAACTGTGCTGGAAAAAGAAATGTTATACACTATAAAGATATAGGTGATTAAATGTAATATTTAAAAAGTGGGTTTTTAAAAAAGGGATTGTGGCATGGCCATTTCCCAGGGGGTGATTTCTTGTTCTCTGTCTCTCTGTCTTTCTCTGTCTCTCTGGCGAGTGTATACACCCTATAGCAAAACTCTCTCTTAAAAAAAAGATTTCTTTAATTTTATTTATAAAATTATTTATAATAATATCATTATTATTTAAATTTGCTATAGGGCATGTCTGCTCACCAGAGAGTGAGCGACAAAGTGAGAATAGTAAGCCACCAGTTCCATGACTTGAACTGAGTTCACTATGTGGAAATCCAGGGCCTTAACCACCAAGCCACCTGCTGGCCTCTGAGTAGCCTTATTTTTAATAGCTCCAAATTGGACACAATCAGATGTCCATCAGCCATCAGAGAATACAAAGGAATATCACTCAACAATAAAATGTAATATATACTGACATGTAATAATGTGGATGATTCCCCAAATGATTGTATTCAGCAACAGAGCCAGACTCTCTCAAAGCACATTCTGTATGATTCCACATGTATGAAGTTCTAAAATGGACAATGTTTATCTATGGTGATAGAAATCAGGACAGTGGTTGCCTTTGGGAATGGTGGACCTTGGGTGGACGAGAACTTTCTAGGGTGCTGACAATATTCTGAATCTCGGTGGATGATTACACCTGTGTATATGATGGTCAAAACGCATAACTAAATACTTAATATCTGTATAGCCTTTTATATTTTATAATGTAAATTATGCCTTCAATTTTTAAAAAATGCAGTTCTCAGCAAACTCTAATTTTATTTTCCTCTCTTTAAGCCAACCTTGGTTGCTTTCTTATTCGGAATCTCTTAATACCCTATTTCTCTCACCCAGTCATACTTAACTTGACTACCTACAACTTTCATAGGCTCATGTCTCAGCTCTCCAAGGAGGTTGTGAGCATCTTAAAACAGTTATCATTATGCCACCTCAATACTCTTTACCAAAATAGTTGTCAACCTACTCTGCGAATTACTAGAATCGCCTGGAGTGTTGGTCTTTTCAGGCTGTCATAATGAAATAGTGTAGACTCAGTGACTTGAACAACAGAGACTTATTTTCTCCCAGTTCTGGAGACTGTGAAGTTCAAGGTCATCATGTTAAACATTACTGGGTTCTGATGAGGGCTTTCTGAGGGTTTGTAGACAACCATATTCTCACTGTGTTCTCTCATGGCGGAAAGAGAAAAAGAGAGACGGAAAGATGTGTTTCTGCATCTCTGCCTATAAAGACACTAATCCTGTCATGAGGTCCCCACCCTCACGACCTCTCCTAAAGACCTCATTTCCAAATGTCATCACTTGGGGGTTAGGGCTTTGACCTATGAACTTGGGGAGTGCACAATTCAGCCCATAGTATTTGGGAAACATTAACAAGTGAGCAATACCTGAATTTCACCCCAAGAGATTATGATTCACTTGATCCAAGCTGAGAGGTAACATTTGTATTTCTTTGAAGTTTTCCCAAAACTTGTCCCCAGGTTTGGGAATCCCTGCTCTACACCTTGCTGTTCAAGTTGAGGTCTGTGGAAGGACAGCACCAACATCACCTGGGATCATGTTAGAAATGCAGAATCTCTGGCCTCACCCCAGATCTGAGAATCTAACTCTGCATCTTAACAAGATCCCCGGATGATTTGTATGAGCCATAAAGTTTCAAAAACACTGGTCTTTGGGATCTTGCATAGGCTCCCGCACGGGTATGAGAATGCTCCATCAATCATTTCCTGTTTGAATTGAAATGGATGAGCATTTTGTCAGCAAATCAAGTTTCAGCCTTTTTCATCTTGGAAGCCTGTCAAGGTGTGAATCTTGCTTACAAATAATTGCACCTTAGTGTGAAGATTTTATACATTGCCTATATATCATTGTCTATTAGCAAACAAAAAGCAGCAAATACACCCAATATTAAACACAAAATTCAAATGCTTTTGAAAATATACTACCACCCCAGCGATTCCATCACAGTGAGTGATTGATTATTTCCTTAGCTTCGCTGGGCTTTCAAAGTGATAATGAAATAGAATACCTACTTGCATTCCAGTTGCACAAGGTTTGAGAAGTGGCACTTAACACAGAGCATGAATACTGTGTAACTAATAAATACTTCAAAAAACTAGGGAAAGGGAAAACACGCATGCTTACATAAACGGCAGAGAACCCAACTGCTTAAAACACCCTATCTTTGGGAAATGATAGGATTGTTATGTATGATGATGATATTCTGCAGTTTTAAAAAGATTTGATTACACTAAGTATTGCTTCATAGTAAAAATATTAAGAGGCACGCAGTCTTTCTTGATGTTGTGGAAAGCAGTTCAAGGTCTTGTCATCCATCAAGACCATCCACGTGGTCGTTGGTATGAATGTGGCTCATGAAAGTACTAAATAAGAGATTCCTAGCTGACAGACACTAAAAATGATGAATTTCCACTTTCCCTTTTCAGAAGTGCGTAATGGGCTAGGTCCTGATTTTTAAGAACTATGAACTTTGAAAACGTTTATGTTTAAAATGCCTTCTGCATTCAGCATAGCTACATGTATAAACTCCAACCTCCATGATAATTCCTGCTTCGGGAAATTGGTCTTCTTGTCATTTTCCTGCGCATTCCTAATTGATAACCTCTTAGTTGTGGTTGATATGATTAAACAGTGTGCTGAACTGTATCAAAGTGACATTTATATAGACACACATACACACCTTAAAAGAAGGGAGCCTCAATAATGTTTTGTTTTTGTTTTTGTTTTTGTTTTGAGAGGTTTTTGCTATAGGGCGCGTGCACTCGCCAGACAGACAGAGAGAGACAGAGAGACAGAAAGCGAAAAATCTCCCCCCAGGGGGGATGGCCACACTGCAATCCCTTCTCCTCCATTCTCCTCTCGGGATCTTGGGCACGCACACACACGTGCCCGGCGTGAGTTTTAAGCCACCAAGTCCGGGACGCGAACCGCGGTCGACTACATGGGAGTCCAGCGACATAGCCATTATGCTAACTGCTGGTCCCCAATAATGTTTTGTATTTTAATTTCATTTCACAAATGCTTAGGGTTGATATTTACCTGATTACTGATCAGAATCAACCCAACACGTTTTTATTGAATGCCTATCGTGTTCCCAACAGAAATATCCTTTGAAACTAAAAATCCTTTACATTGGTTATATAAAAGGAGACTTTATATCTCAAAATTGCAAATTACTGAGGAAAGACCTTGCTGGTTACTGGTTCAGTAAAAATCAGTTTAAATGGTCTTAATGAGTAGCTTCCATTATCTTCCAAAACAACGCTAGAAGGTAATGACATTTATTCCTTAAACATTGTATAAGAAAATTTACTTTTTATTAATAAATTAATGCATAGGCAGAATTGTTATATTTACTTTTTTCTGGGTCAGGCAGTAATATAGTGGCAATACAACTAAATCTGCATGGGAATGGTTCTGGGTTCACATCCTGGGACCGCCCTGAGCAGAAGTGTACAGGCCCACGTTCTGGGTCAAGTGAGACTAGGGTTATATGACGCAATGAGAAGACCCTGTCGCAAGTGTCTGTCTCTCTGTTTCTCTCTCTCTCTATCTCTGACTCTCATGGAAGAAATAAAATATATTTATTCTTTTTTTTTTAGAAAATACTTTTCTTATTTTTATTCATTTTTAATGAAAAACAATGAAAGCACTTGTTTAAAAAAATCATTGAAGCATTGGAAAAAATACCCAATGGGAAGGAAATCTCCATGAGATCAAACAGAAATCTTCTATGCACATATAAAAATGTGTTTTGTATCTAACTCTATGTATCATATTATTCTTTGCGTTTGTTTGTTTGTTTGGAGAGGTTTTGCTA
>NW_006204592.1:0-5964 GCF_000334495.1 Tupaia belangeri chinensis
TATAGCAAAAAAAGTCTCAAAAAAAAAAAGAAAGAACAAGTTTGCTCCAAGTAGCATTCGATTTCAGTACAAAGAGATTTTTTAAAGAATGACCTATCGTAATGTATGCTTGTTGATAATTTATCACCAAGTATTTTGTTCCAAGTAAAATAGGAAGTGTACTTAACCATATTTCACATTTATTATTGCTTCAAACATTATGAAATGGAAACAAAAGTTATTGCAGCAGTGAGTGACCTCATGATTTTCTGTTTCTTTTTTTCTTTGTTTATAATAGAGCATGTATACTCACTGGGGGAGAGAGAGAGACAAAGAAGTGACAAATTTCCCCCTAGGGGGGGATAGCCACACCTTAGTCCCTTCTCTTCCATTTTCCTCTTGGGATTTTGGCCGTGCATTCCCACACAGCTAGTGTGTGTTTATCCTGCCAGTTTGGAATTCGAATTGGGCAGTTGGCCACGTACAATCCAGCCCCCTGAACCACCATGCCACCTGGCTGACCCTCTCTTGATTTTCCAAGATCTGGCTTTTACTATTTTGAAATGTAAGGCTTTTTGTATTCACAGTATATGTTTACACTGCAGAAGTAACTGGTTTGCTAGAAGGGCACTGGAGGTAGATTCAAAAGCCTGGAGAGTGGCTGGCAGGTGGCATAGCAGTTGGGGCACTGGATGCCCACATGGCTGAGTGCGGTTTGTGTCCTGGACCTGGTGACTTGCTGTCTCTCTCACTCTCTCTGGTCTAATTGAAGAGTAATAATAATGAATAAAACTAAATAATAAACAATTCTTAAATATTTTTAAAAGCCTAGAAGAAATACTGCAGTGTGTTTATATTTTTAATGTATCCTTTTTAAAATTGTGATAACTAACTGAGTTTATTGATGTATGTAGAAATCCTTAGTGGAATTCCTAAATTTATTATTTATCAGTAAATGTAATTAGTATAATTAACTATAAAAATATTAGAAGCTAGCCAGTGATGTGGTAGTTAAAGTCGCTGGAGAGTCTAAGTCTCAGATCCAGCAGCTTGAAAGCCATGCTGTGTGTGTGTGTGTGTGTGTGTGTGTGTGTGTGTGTGTCTAAAATCTCAAAAAGAGGAATGGAGGAGAAAGGACTGTGCCATAGATATCTTCTATGGGGATTCTCTCTCTTGCTCTCTCTCTCAAGTGAGCACACATTCCCTCTAGCAAATAAAAATAATTAAAGTGGGATATTTATGGAAGGTTCTAAGGAAAAAGAAACTTAGAACTTTGAGAAATTTTATCTGTCCAAATATATGCAGATTTAAGGCTCTTAATATAATTGAACATCCCTAATCTGAAAATTCCCAAATTCAGAACTTTTTGAGCACCAACACAACATGAGCAGAAAATTCCACACCTGGCCTCTAGTGATAGGTTGCAGTTAGAACACCACAATTTTGTGTTTAGGTTTGGGTCCTTTCCCCAAGATATCTCCTTATGTATATGCAAATATTCTAAAATTAGAAAGGGTAACACTTCTGGTATCTCATTATGTATATGCAAATATTCTAAAATTAGAAAGGGTAACACTTCTGGTCTCAAGCATTTTGGAAAAAGGATAGTCAACCTGTATGACACAGCCACATACGTTCACTACAGAATGTTAACCAAACTTTTAAATGAAGTCAAATTTACTCATCTTTCAATCTCTTATTTTAGGCCTCTGGTTTTACGTCCCTGTGTTCACCAAAGAGAGACACAGAGGAAGTGAGAAATCACCCCCTAGGGAGATGGCCACGCTGCCATCCCTTCTCCTCCCAGGATCTCGCCTATACAAGCACACACACCCTGTGTGGTTTTCAAACCACTAGGTGTAGGACTTGAATTGGCAACTCAGAGTTGTCAATGTGGAATCCAGTCTTCTTAACCTTTACACCACCTGCTAGCCCAGGTTTTGTTGAGCTACTTAAACATTCTCTCGTGGTTTCCTTTTATGTTTGTAGATTCATTGTCTTCAATTAAATTTTTGAAGTTTGGGGAATTTATGCTTCTATAAGATTTGAGTTCTGTGTCCAAATTCATTTCCAGTTAAATATCTGCTATTGTAACACACGTATAAATGTACAGTTTATTCCTTTATGTTTTTCATTTGAGTCAAGAAAAGAATGTAGGAGAGGGATGCTATTTTAACACACGATAAAATGGGCAAAAATGGACAGTTTGCCTACATAAAATGTAACATTATATTCATGCATCTTGATATAATTAAATCATACAAGAACTAATAGTTCTATATACATTTTCCATTGTTTTACTTGGCGCTTATCCTAAACCTACATGCAAGTGAACAAAGTGTTAAAAATGTACATAGGTTGCTTCCCTGGATTTATTACCTATTTAAACAGCTCAGCGGGTAATTATCACCAATGTAATAGCCTGAAGCTGCCTCCAAATTTAACATTGTAGGAGTTTTTAGGGAAATCATGACACACTGTATGTTTTAGTCTGAGACCATGCTTTTAAAGATGCATATAACTGTCGCATTAAAAAGAAAATCCATATACACTAGAAAAATACAAAAGCAAACATCCTACAATACACAAATCTATATGTGGTATATATGGTGAGAGATTCCATAAAATATGTTTGAAGAATGCATTTTTTTCCCTTTTTTCAGGCAAATCCAAAATGTGCCACCCTGATTTCTCCAACTTGTTAAATTGAGAGGAGATGATGGAGAGGAGTTCTGAGGGTTAAAAGCAACATGAAAGACATAGCAAATAAAAAAGCAGTGAGTATGGGCCAGTTGGTGGCATAGTGGTTAAAGCGGCTGGATCCCATATTGTTGACTGCATGGTTCAAGTCTTGGACCCAACGTGGCTCAAGTCTCGGTCTGAAAAAACACGCTGGGCATGTATGCATGTGTGCTCAAGATCTGGAAAGGATAAATAATGGAAAAGGGGTCACAGTGTGGCCATCCTTCCTTGGAGTGGGGGGTAATTTCTCGCTCTCTTTGTCTTTCTGTACGAGTGCATGTACTCTATAACAAAACCTAAAAAAGTAATAAATAGGATAAGATTAAACTATGTCCAGAGCTGCACACAAAGGTGAGAGAACTCTAAAGGAACACAAGGAAGTGAGGACCATCAACATCATGACAGCTGATAGCCCTGGGGGAGGTAGGGGCTATAATAAGGACAGCCATGGAAGAGCTTCTAGGGAGGCCCTCCAAGCTCGCCTCTTGACCAGGGCAGTGTGACAGGAGTTTCTGCCTATGATAATTCAGTAAGCTATATATTTGTGTAGATTTTTGTATCAGTGTTCATTTAATAATAAAAGGTGAATTCAAAGAAAAAAGACAAAAAGTTCCTTGTGTTTGAGAATCCTAGAAATATACCTTCCATATTTCCTGTAGCCTAGTTCCCCAGCAGCCTGCCCCAGATTCTGAAAGCTTCCAGCATTTCTTTAGCTCACATAGTGCCATCATGATAATTGGCCTCTTTTGACTGGCCACTGTGCTCCTCAGGATAAAAGCCAAAGAAAACATCCTGCATCACAGCTGTTTCAACATCTCGCTCCAGGGCCCAGCCTCTCCACCCAGGTCTGGTAGCACTCTCCAATATCCTGAGTGAGTCAGAATAGTAATCACATTTTCTACTTTCTATATTTGATGCTTCGACCTCTTGGGGACTTTCTGCCCTGAAGGATTGCCCCTCCCAGACCTAGACAATTCCTAGAAATACCAAACAACTCACTTACAGACAGAGTTTTCATGTGTAAATTAATTAATCCAGAATTCACGCCTCCCAACCATCTCTTTTTCAGGCTCTCACACTCAGGGCCTCTATCCACTTGCCCTGATCACACTGGGACCAAGTACCAGATAACCATGGACAACGCTTAGGCCCCAGAGCCCACCAAAATTACTCAAACTAGCCAATGTTAAACCTGTTTAACCTACCGTGTCTGTTCCTTCCCATAGAAATCACAGTAAAGCTTTTTGCCCATGTGTACCCCTCCCTCCTTTGGCATCCTGAACAATCCTGGTGCTTCTCCAAGTGGCCTGTGTGCCTCTTCTTTCTAGGCATCTGTGAGTATAAAAAATATTCTTTGTGGGAACCAGCAGTTAGCGTAATGGCTATGTCACTGGACTCCCACACAGTCAACTGCGGTTCACGTCCCGGACCCAGTGGCTTAAAACTCACGCCGGGCGCGTGTGCGTGCGTGCCCAAGATCCTGAGAGGAGAATGGAGGAGAAGGGAGTCAGAAAAAGAGAAGGATACAGAGAAATTATGCCCCAAGGGGGATGACCATACCATGGTCCCATTTTCTCCATTGTCCTCTGGGGATTGATGCATGCATGTACATGTCCCCAGCATGTTTATCAAGGTTTTGAGACTGGGACTCAAACTGTGTAGTTGGCCATATAGGATCCAGAGCCTTAAACTCTACACCACTTAGTGACCCCAAAAATGAGAATTTTGAGATGAAGATTCAATTGGGCGGTTACACAGTTCATTATGGGTTTCCAAAATGAATTAAGTGGTGGTTGCTATATCTCATAATGCTTTTTATTTCAGTACCTTTCTTTTTGAAAATATAAATATATATTTACATGGTGTAATTTTTTTCTGCTATTAATATTTTGTACTATTATTTATACCTTCAATTATTACACATTATTTAGTTTTTACAGAGGTTTTATCCAACCCGATATACACCACACAGCAGGTGAGTTGAGAATACTATACATGACATCACCAACAGGCAGCAAACCATATCTGTGTCCCACAAAGCTCTTCTCCACTTTTTCCTGTTTCCCATCCTGCACCCTTCCCCTCTCCTACTCTTCTTCCATTTTTTCCCTAGTGTCCATAAAAATTTTCAATACTTCTAGGTCCTCCAGTCTTTCAGTCTCTACCATAGACAGTTGGTATATGTTTACTGAGACATACAGTGTCTCTATTTCATAGCCTAACTTGCTTCACTCAGCAATTAATCTTTCATGTTCATCCACTTTCTATCAATTGTTATAATTTTACATCAATTTGAACAGAAATATTTTTATCTCAGATTATGTATTCTTTTTTTTTTCAGGCAGGAGTTTGCTGTCGCCATCTTCCTGCCTCAGTCTCTCGGCTAAGATTATAGGCACACATCAATGTGCCCAGTTCTTTTTTCAGACAGGCTCTCACTGTGTTTCCCAGGCCAGGCTTGAGCTGCCTCAGTTTCCCTGAGTTGCTAAGACTGCAGGCACACATCACTGTGCCCAGTCTTTAGGATGGGCCTGGAATTGAACCCAGACCTTTTGTTGTTCCAGCCTGAGTCTATAGCATCTTAGCGTCCCATGACACCTTAGCTGAGCCTCAAATTATATGCACTGATGATCTCAAAATTCTTTAATGGCATCTCCATCTTGTTAAATCCTAATATGAGGCAAAAGTAGATGACTTTAGCAAAACTTTTTACTTAGTTTTCCTGCTAGTATTTATAATTTAAACATTTTTACAAATACTTTATTCATTTAATTTATTCATGGCTCAATTGCTATCACTTCGATATGACTTTGTCCAGCACAAAGATAGTTAGATATCAGTGATTTATTAATGATTTCCATTTGCAACCTAATGCAGGAGCTTGCAGAGTTCATGCATAGGAGGAACTAGTGAGTGCTGGAAAGAGAAGCAAGAGCTGAGGTCAGGGAAGGAAGTGGAGGCAGGGTTACCTACAGACTACCCTGAAGACTGGTGGAATAGAACATTTATTCTGGGATGGGGATCTTTTGGGAGGATTCCTGAGCAGAAAATTGAGTATGTGAGGATCTCTGAAGTTAATTTGAAACCTCTCATTAAAAAGATGCAAAATGCTAACCAGAGTATACCATCACCAGCCCCACCCCCATATTAATTTCTTCCTGAGAGTTCAGGGGTTGTTATGCCTTACAAATTATCAGAGGAGGGCTGTTCTCCTGTCTGAATAACCCAGTACTGACTAGGCCG
>NW_006204592.1:9327-12471 GCF_000334495.1 Tupaia belangeri chinensis
CGGAAGTATCAGGAAAAGGTTTCGTGGCCCATCAGGCCCCTGAAATAGTCGAACTTAAATCCTCAGTTCAGCATATCTGAGTCAGCCAGTACCCCATGATGGCAGAAGGAAGACAAGGGATTGCTCCACACATCAATCGCCTGTTGCAGGCAGGCATCCTTAGACCTTGTCACTCAAACTGGAACACTCCGTTGCTCCCAGTAAATAAACCAGGGGGAAACAATTTCAGGCCTGTTCAAGACCTATGAGAGGTTAACAGAAGGACTTATGCTCCTTTTGTCAACGTCATGACTCCATAACACTTTTCCAATATGTTGATGACCTCCTCCTAGCCACCTCTTCTGAAGTAAAATGTAAAAAGCCTACAGAAGACCTCTTGCAGGCACTAGGCCCACTAGGCTATTGTGCCAGTGCTAAGAAGGCCCAAATTTATAAACAGACTGTTGTATATTTGGGATATAGACTCAATGAAGAAAAGAGATGGCTGACAGAAGCTATGAAAGAAACTGTTTTGAGACTACCAGTCCCTGCTTCAGCCAGGGAAGTTCGAGAGTTCCTAGGCACTGTGGGCTATTGCCAGCTGTGGATACAAGGTTGTGTGGAATTACCTAAAACTTTGTATGAGGTCACTAAAGAAAAAATGCCCAGGACATAGGGGCCTGAACAACAGTTAGCCTTTGAGACCCAGGGCCTCCCTCCTTGAGGCCCCGGCCTTAGCCTTGCCAGACCCTTTTAAGCTTTTCACTCTTCATGTGGCTGAAAAAGGGGGAATTGCAAAAGGGTTGCTCATGCAGCAGCTGGGGCATTGGAAATGTCCTGTGGCTTACCTGTCAAAGAGACTGGGTCTTGTAGTGGCTCAGTGGCCCCATTTTTTGAGCATCATAGCCGCTGTGACAATGTTGGTTAGGGATGCAGATAAACTGACATTCAGGCAACACCTCAAAGTAATAACTCCCCATGCTGTTGAGGGTATCCCCCCAGGGTGATGGATGTCCAATGTGCAGTTGACTCATTGTCAAGGACTGCTCCTAGATGTCCTGTGAGTCACTGTTTCAGAGCCCACCTCCTTGAATCTGGCCACGTTGCTGCCTAACCCAGATTTGGATAAGCCGGTACATGACTGCCAAGAAATCCTAGCAGAGATCTTCCACATACGACATGACCTCCAGGACTTGGCCTTGCCAAACAGCAAGGTAATCTGGTATACTGATGGGAGTAGTTTTGTGCAAGATGGAATACATAAGGCAGGAGCAGCAGAGATAGACCAGGGCAGGAACTTAATTTGGAGCTCCTCCCTGCCAGCGGGAACCTCCACCCAGAAGGCTGAACTGATTGCCCTGGCAGAAGCTATCGAACGAGCAGAAGGAAAGTGTGCTACCATTTACACGGACAGCAGTTACGCTTTTGGGACTGTCCATATCCACAGTGCAACCTATCGGGAGAGGGCTTTGTTACTGTGGATGGAGGAAAGGTACACAATCTTCCCAAAATCCAGCGGTTATTAGCGGCAGTGTAAAAACCTGAGCAATTGCAATAGTGCATGTTCCAGGCCACCAAGCCGCCAAGACCCCTGAAGCTGTTGGCAATAATCTGGCCGATGAAGCAGCGAAACAAGCCACTACCACATCTGTAGTTCTCACCCTGTCTCTCAACCTGCTAATACCAGAGTTTCCAGGTCGACTTCTATGCCCCGACTACTCCTCCAGTGACCAGGAATGGATGGAGAACAACAAATGCACGCCCCTGACTCTACGGGATGGGAAAGGACACACACACACACACACACAAAGTCTAATCTTGCTGGAGGTGCTGGGACTTTCTTATATGGCAGATCTCCATTTGGCTACTCATTTTAGTGAACAGAAATTACTTCAGCTCCTGCAGTCGGCGCAATTACAATTTCCCAACCAAAGAAGACACATTCATCACCGCATAGACTCCTGCCAAGAGTGCCAGGCTATGAAACCGAGCTGATGGGGGCCACTCCACAGAGGTATTTGGTTTCGGGGGAGGGCTCCGAGACAAGACTGGGAAATGGACTTTGCAGAGGTAAAAACGGGAAAATATGGGTACAAATATCTTCTAGTTATGGTTGATCCATTCTCAGGGTGGGTGGAGGCTTTCCCCACAAAATGAGAAATGGCCCAAATAGTCGCAAAGACCCTATTAGAGGAAATCATACCCCATTATGGGGTTCCCAAAACACTCAGCTCGGACAATGGCCTGTCTTTCATCAGTAAGTCCTACAGGGACTAGCCTAGGCTGTGGGCACTGATTGGAAGTTACATTGTAAATACAACCCACAGAGTTCTGAGCAAAGAGAGAGAATAAATAGAATATTAAGGGAGACCTTGTCTAAATTAGCCCTTGAGACTGGCAGAGACTGGGTGACCCTCCTACCTTTTGCCATGTTCCCAGTTCGTAACTCCCCTTGTGTCCATGGAGTGACCCCATTTAAAATCATGTATGGGGCACCACCCCTTATACACATTCGTAACCTTCCAACATTACACCTGAAGGGATTGTAGATTATAAAACTAGCCTAAAAGCCCTTCAGCAGGTGAAAGAAACAATTTGGCCCTTAGTCCAAGCACTCCATGAGGCTAGGGACCCTACAGACCTGGAATGTGGTATAGTCCCGGGAGATTTGGTCTAAATAAAAAGACACAGGACACACACTTTGGAATGAATATGGCAAGGAACTTATATGGCTCTTTTGGTTACCCCTACTGCTTTAAGGGTGGACGGAATCGGGCCGTGGATTCACCATTCACACGTGTGTCTAGCCTCATTGCCTGAAGACATGCAAGCTGAAAAGGAGTGGCCCATGTGACACCACCTGCACAATCCCCTAAAACTCTGGATATCCATATCTTTGGACCAACCCCTGCCTCCTTCTCAACAGGACAATGATAAAAATGCTGACCACTCTGGAATAGTTCATGACTATATGGCTAAAGTCAGGGAAGGACTAGCAAAAAGAAAAATAGAGTGAGGAGCTAATAAAGGTTGGTTTGAAACTTGCTTTAATAAATCCCCTTGAATGACAACCCTGATGTCCACCCTATTAGCCCCCTGCTTTTTTTACTTTGTCTACTCAACTTTGGTCTGTGTGTCATAAACAGAATAATACAGTTTATAAAT
>NW_006204592.1:12867-16181 GCF_000334495.1 Tupaia belangeri chinensis
CTCCCTTGTGTGCTGCATACTATGGAAAGTTACTGACAGTATATCCTGTATTGCCCTCCTAAGCCATAAAAGGCCCCTCTAAACTAGGTTCAGGGTTCTTGTTGCAACCCGCTGTTTCAGGCAGAAACTCAGTCCCCAGCAAGCTGGAAAAATAAATGCCTCTTATGCAGTTGCATTGTCATTGTCTTGTCTGCACCACTATTAATTAGACTCATCTTTGAACCCTAATAGTAAAAACTGACTGATGCCCTCTAAAAACAATCTATGCTCGAGGCTGCACTGGAGCTTACATCACGTAATCACATTAATTTAGAAGATAAATTCCAGGATTTAAAGAAGAAAGTAAGTCAAATGAGAAGTCAAGTACGTATAAAATTTAACGTGTTAACTGTTCATCGATAGCTGGTTGGATAATGAAGTGTTTCAGGATACTCATTTCAGGAGACAACCTTCTTTTATATTTTTGTTATAATCACTGTGCTGTGCTTTCTGTGTTTTTGGCTTCTATTCATCTAACTTCATTTATTCAGATTCAGATCACAATTTCTCCTTCTTGAAGCTTTCTCTGTTACGTTTAACTTCCTTCTCTTTTCAGCACTTGTCTAGTGTGTGCTGAACAGTTGAACAATTTTACATTGCTTTTGTTTTGTCATGAGAGATAATCTTAGTCTAAGTATACATTTGCTTAACGAGGGAGTAATATCTGATGTGCATGTCACCTACATTTCTGTGAATTGAAAATATTTTTAGCTTAACCAGTCATTAAGATAAAATTAACTACTCTATACCATGCCAATAATTTCTTCTTTGAGATATTAAAATAATAAAACTCTTTTTCCATATTTGAAGCAGTTAAAATTGGAGAGGAATTGTAAAATCAAATGTTCATGTTTTTCTCAGTATGGAAAGGGGAAAAAAGCTAAATTTGCCTCCCTTTATTATGTAGCCAGGAGTGGGTTTTATATAGATATCTAATACTTTTCTACCAGAAAGTCCTGGCTTCAGCTGAAATAACATGCTAACATATATCATCTCTTCAGAGTGCTGCTAATGCACAGCCCGACCTAAGCGGTTGCTGGGAATGAACCTGTTCAGGAACTTTGATTTAGCAAAAGAAAGCACTGTTTTCAGGTCCAGGCATCAGGTCACCTGTGATGGTCATGTAAGTTATACGCCATTCAATCCAGGAAATGCTGTGTGTGACTCAGTATGGAACCCCGCACCCTGAGTAGTACAGAGAGAAAGTAAGCTGCCCCTGGATTGAAGTGGAGAGTGGTGGCATTGGCTGGTGGGACAGTGAAAAGTCTCTGAAGCACTGGGGTGAACTCTGGGCCTTGCTTCTCTCTTGTTGCCACTTCACACAGTGTGGTGGTGAAGGCGCTGGTCTCCCACAGGATTGACCACAGTTCAAGTCCTACTTTCCCTCTTTCCCTCTCTCTCTCCATCTCTTTCTAATGAGTTCACATGCCCTACAGAAAATGTTTTAAATAATGGGAACCAGCAGTTGGCATAATGGTTATGTCGCTGGACTCCCACGTAGTAGACCGCGGTTCGCGTCCTGGACCTGGTGGCTTAAAACTCACGCCGGGCACGCTTGCGTGCGTGCCCAAGATCCCAAGAGGAGAATGGAGGAGAAGGGATTGCGGCATGGCCATTCCCTCTGGGGGGTGATTTCTCGCTTTCTGTCTCTATGTTTCTCTCTGTCTGTCTGGCGAGTGCACACGCCCTATAGTGAAAAATCTCTCTCAGTTTACATTTCATTAAACTACATTAAATATATAGATTGTAAGTTTTGTTTGAAGTGAGATACGACAATGAGGTTGTAAGTACTTATCTCCTCTTCCAATGTGGCTTTCCTACCTCTGGTTGATTCAGTGATTCTGAAAGTTCTTCATTTGTAAGTAAAACTAGTCTAAAGAGATGAAGCAATCAGGCACAAAGAGACTAATTCTTCTACCCACTTGCAAAGCAAAACTTATAAGGAATCATGAAACCAGGGAACTAAAATAATGGACTGATTTCATTCAGTCAAATTGAGGAACTCTTACAAATATTACCCTATCCCCTCAGAAGCTGATTTTTTTGCCTTAAATGGCACAGTTGTATTTTCATAAGAGAAAATTTAGCATAATTATATGCGTTTAAATGAGCAGTTCTAAAAATCACATATGATTGTCTATTTCCTGAAGAGAAACAAATCAGGAATATCAAATGCATTCAAGTTAATATTAAAATGTCATTTCCTTTGATCTTTTTTACTAGGATTACTTTGAAGTAAAACATCATGAAGTTGTCTATAAATAACAACAAAATACAGTAACAATAATACTAACAGCAAATATTGTATATAGCTCACTATCTGCTACTTATGCTTCTAAATACTGTTGTACATGTCCTAATTTAATCTTCCCAGTGTTCCAGTGATGTAGAAATTATTATTTTATTCATTTTACAGTTGAAGAGACAGACAAGGAAAGATACTTTGCACAAGGCAACACTGCCAGTAACTGGTGGAACTGGGCTCAAAGTATTCTGGCTTCCATGTTGATTATATCAGACTGTTCATGGATCTGCTGACTGTCAGCTAAAGCATCATGTGAATTTTTATAATCACTGGCGTAGTCATGGTCATTTACATGTATTAATATTTAAAGTTGTAGTTGAGGTAGTGGTATTTGGATTACACAAAACATAAATTTTTACCATAAAGTCACTTCCTATCTTTCCCCATTAGAACAGTTTTGTAAATCAAAGTATTTATCTGATAAAATATAATTGTAAAAGAAGAATAATGTGTTTTAGGCCTAAAGAGACAGTTGGTAAACTTTTCTGTAGTGGATACTATTTTGCACTTCATGTACCATAAGATTGCTGTTGTATAACAATTAAGCTGAGGGCCTGCAGAGGGCAAAGCGGTTACATTGATGGACTCTCTTATGGCCCACCATGTTTTGAGTCCAGGACCGGTCACTTGAAAATCACACTGAGCACATACATGTGTGACCAAGACCCCAGGAGGAGAATAGAGGAGAATGGATTGGGACACAGCTGTTTTGGGGAGGTGATTTCTCACTTTCTCTCTCACTTCCTCATCTTCCCCCTCCATGAGCACATATGTTCTAATGTAAAAACTTTTAAAACCAAGCAGAATAACTAAGCTCTGCATTTATGGCACAGAAGTAATCACAGAGAACATGCAGAGGAAGGGGTGTGGTTCTGGTCCAATAAAATTTTAGTTACAAAATGGGTGATGGGGAGATTTGTACGAGATTTTTAGTAAAGATTTTGTTTGCATTTTTTAATTCTTGTAGTTG
>NW_006204593.1:0-950 GCF_000334495.1 Tupaia belangeri chinensis
CTTGTGGTTATGGTGAAAGGGATTCCTTTCTGCACCTCAGCTTCATTCAACTTGTTGTTCATAAATAGAAATGCTATAGATTTTTGGATATTGATTTTGTATCCTGCCGCCTTACTCTATTCACTTATTAATTCAAGAAGGTTTTTCATGGATACCTTTGGGTCTTCTAAGTATACCATCATGTCATCTGCAAATAAAGATATTTTCAGCTCTTCTTTGCCTATTCGAATGCCTTTAATATTGTTCTCTTCTCTGATTGCAATAGCTAAAACTTCCAGTACTATATTAAGGAGCAGTGGAGAAAGTGGGCAGCCTTGCCTAGTACCTGTTTTCAGAGGAAAAGCTTTCAGCTTTTCCCAATTCAGTATAATGTTAACTGTAGGTTTTTTATAGACTGCTTTTATTGTGTTCAGAAATGACCCTTCTATACCAATCTTACTGAGAGTCTTAATCATAAAAGGATGTTGTATTTTATCAAACGCTTTCTCCGCATCAAT
This sequence comes from Tupaia belangeri chinensis, assembly GCF_000334495.1. Lineage (NCBI taxonomy): Eukaryota > Metazoa > Chordata > Mammalia > Scandentia > Tupaiidae > Tupaia > Tupaia belangeri. The sequence continues at coordinate 498 of NW_006204593.1, forward strand.
TGAGATGATCATATGGTTTTTATCTTTCTTTCTGTTAATGTGGTGTATTACATTTATGGTCTTGCGTGTATTGAACGACCCTTGCATCCCTCGTATAAAGCCTACCTGGTCATGATGAATGATCTTTGTTATATGTTGTTGGATACGATTTGCCAGTATCTTGTTGAGAATTTTCACATCTATATTCATCAATGATATTGGTCTGTAGTTTTCTTTTTTTGTCATATTCTTATCTGTTTTGGGGATGAGGATGATGGAGGCTTCATAAAATGAATTTGGAAGGTTTCCTTCCTTTTGAATCTTTACAAATTATTTTAGTATAATAGGGGTTAACTCTTCCTTAAAAGTTTTGTAGAATTCACAAGTGAAGCCATCTGGGCCTGGGCTTTTCTTTGTTGGGAGATTATTAATTACTGATTCAATCTCCTGGCTTGTTATAGGTCTATTCAGATT
>NW_006204593.1:2672-11012 GCF_000334495.1 Tupaia belangeri chinensis
TTTTCTTCCTCTTCTGGAATACCAATTATCCAGATGTTGGGGCACTTGATGGTATCCAGTATTCCTCATATATTATCCTCATTTTTCATGGTTGTTTTCTCAATCTTCTTGATACTTTTTTCTAGGTCAGATGTTTTGTCTTCTATGTTAGAGATTCGATCTTCTGCCTGGTCTAACCTACTTTTAATGCTTTCTAGTGAGGTTTTGATTTCCTGTATCACATTCTTCAATCCTAAAAGTTCCATCTGGTTCTTGTTTAGGGTATCCATTTCTTCTTTCAAATCATTAAAGGACTTCCTCATCTCCTGGAGCTCCTTGTCTCTTTTCTCTTCCATCTCAGTTCTTTTGGTCACTACAAATATTTTGAATTCCTTATCAGATATGTCCACAACGTCCATTGTATTTACTGTGGGTGATGTAGGCTTGATGATTTCCCTTGAGGGAGAGGCCTTTTGTTGATTGCTCATATTTCTTGAGCTTCTGTGATTGTTCCTAGTCATCAGGTAATCTATATGTTTTTTCCTAACTTATTTAAGGTATCTCTGATTCTTAAAAGTTGTACAGGCTAAGAAAACTGATGATTTCTCTTATGGTTGGCTTACGTGTTGCTCACAATTACCATTAACTGTTGCCACTACCCCTTGATGGCCCAAAGTCCTTGCTGTTTCTAAGGAGTGATGAGCCTTCAACTGACCTAAAAGCAACACCCCAAGAGCAACATTAAATCACGCGGCGCGCAACATGCACACGCTGCGTGCTACTCAAATCACCAATATTCAAACAGTCCAAAGGCTTGTCGTAAAGCATCAGACGATGAGTGACACTACCAGGTTCATCTGGTCTGCAGCCTCAATCCGCCTGGTGTCCAAAACTGCTGGCTGGCTTGATCTGGATTGCGGGTTGTGTGGGGTGGGGGTTCGCCTTAAAGTCCCAGGCAATGAACCTGGGGTACAAGGAGGAAGAACGGTGGGGATGCGTGGAGATTTGGAAGGGTTGGGCCTGCAGCCTCAGTCCACCTTGTGTCCGGAACTGCTGGCCGGCTCGATCCGGATTGTGGGTGGGGTGGGTGGGGGTTTGCCTTAAAGTCCCAGGCAACGAACCTGGGGTCCAAGGAGGAAGAACGGTGGGGATGCATGGAGATTCAGAAGGGTTGGGCCTGCAGCCTCAGTCGCCTAGTGTCTGGAACTGCTGTCCCGCTCAATCCGGATTGAGGGTGGGGTGGGGTGGGACTAGTTTCTCTACTTCTTGTAAAAGAATTGTTTATTTAATATTATTTATTATTATCATCATTTTGTTTTTCATTTGCAATAGACATGTTTGCTCACCAGAGAGACAGAGAGGAGTGGGGAGAAAATAACAAATCAAGCCACCAGGTTTCGGACTCGAACTGTGAGTTGACCATGTGTGAGTACATGACCTTAAACACCATGCCACATCTGGTCCTGGCAGGTGCTATTTAAATGTTCCAGAACATAGGAAAAAAATAAGTAATGCTTTATTCATGGTTTCTGGAACTAAATAGAAACAAGGTGACATGTGGGATATACCCAATTTTAGAAGGGTTATGAAGGTGAATGTACACATGGTGAATGTAACTCATAGTTGAATACTATTCAATCTAATACTTACTGCCAAAAGACTATGACACTAAAATTTACATTACAGAAAATGTGAACTATTTCAGGTGATACACATGGTAATTGCCTTAGTCCAATTGTTCATGTTATATTAAAAAATCCTAAAACTCCTTTGTATTTTATAAATATGCATATGTGTAATTTGTCTATGTATAAATTTTTGTATTTATGAATGTAGTGAATGTGTGCACTTTTTAGTCATATTCTTAAAGAAATATGTTATCTTCTCCACACAGTAATAATCCTCCTTTAAAATCACCTCTGTTCAGACAACAGTGTCATCATCCAAATAATGACACCTTGTCTCACAAGGCCTTCAAAGTCACTCTTTATTGTTTGGACATGATTTGCTTAATCAGAGTGAAAAATAATTTTAAAGGTTTCTGGAGCCCTGGGAACATTATTCACACTAGCTCTGTGTACCAGTGCAGAAGAATCTCTGGGCCTATAATTTATGTCTTGTGGCTTGGCTGAAGAATTTACCTTGGACCACATGACTTGACTATATTTCTTAATCCTGTCCCCTCTGTTTAGATACAGATGGAAGAACTACCAATTTGTATTGGCTTTTCACTTTGCCATTGAGGAGATTAATAAGAGTCCCCATTTGCTCCCCAACCTTTCCCTGGGTTATGATTTCTACAATGCATTTCCCAGTGACAAAAGAACTTTAGAAAGTACTCTACTTTTGCTCACTGGAGGGAATCAGTCCCTGCCTGTATTGGCTTTTCACTTTGCCATTGAGGAGATTAATAAGAGTCCCCATTTGCTCCCCAACCTTTCCCTGGGTTATGATTTCTACAATGCATTTCCCAGTGACAAAAGAACTTTAGAAAGTACTCTACTTTTGCTCACTGGAGGGAATCAGTCCCTGCCAAATTACAATTGCCAGACACAGAAACAACCTGTTGCTATTATTGCCGGAAACATGCCCATATTTTCAGCCCAAGTTGAAACCCTATTGGAGCTCTACAAAAATCCACAGGTAAGTGGGTTGTCCGGTTAGGGAATTAGAATTGAATAGCTCCTAATATAATCCCTTTATATCTGAGCAAAGAAAATGTGGAGGCTGGATTTACATAGCCCTGGAGGCCCTCAGAACTTTTCTTGGTTGTTTGAACACAGTTTGCTTAAACAGAGGGGAAAAAAGGGAAAGATTCTTTCCTGGGTCATGAGATTATTAATAGTACAAGGATGAGAAAGATAAAGAGTGGTGGTAGTTAAGCTGGTGATAGGGTGGTTAATGTGCATGGATCCCACTTGGCTGACTGCATGACTCACATCTTGATCCTTGTATCCTGAAGAACACACTGGGTATAAGTGCTTGCATGCCCAAAATCTTAACATAGAAGAGATATTGGCATGACCGTCCCCTATGGGGGTGGTTTCCCATTATCCCTCTCTATCTCCCTGTGGCAAGCACACATGATTTAATTTTCCTTCTGACAAATTAAAAATAAAAATAAGTAAAGTCTGTTAAGTTCCACCCATATTTCGTTCCATAGCCATGACATCCAAACCTCAGTGATGGAAATATTGATGGTTCTTTTAAAGATGCCTCCTAAAAACTGCACGCAAAATAGAGAACCACTCTATCTTAGGACAGGACAATATTAGGGGGCATTCAGAGGACAATTAGACACAAAAATATAAAAACCTTTGCATTCATTATCACTTATGCCAGCACTGGGGATCCCAAACTGACTATGGCTCAGGTCCCCCAGGCTTACCAGTTCCCTTTGCTCTTCCTCACATCCACGCAGGTGGAATCCCTTTTTTTTTTTTTTTGAAAAGTTAAAAATTCTTAAAAATTCTTTAATTTTTTATTCCTGGTACCACTACCACAATTTACAGGGCAATATACCTGATGTAATGATAAGAAAAAGAAAAAGACAAAGCTACAACAGATAAAAGACCTCAGGAATGTACATCAAATTGACATTACATTGCATTAATCAATAGCTGCACTTTATGCAAACTGTGGCTATGACAGTCCTAAACTGTGACTATGACAGTCCTGAACAAGAAGGGTTTACTGTTTAAGCTGCAGTAACTTTTCTGACTATGGATCATTGTTCCTCCTGTGGCAGATTTTTACAGTTCCTTCTAATGCATTTGGGAATGACTGTCTCAAAGTAAACTGCAGCTTTCCTGACAACTCCTCGCCTTCTCTCCTGCTAAGAACTGTAGCCCTTTTCTGCTGTTTTTAGAACCTCCTGCTACCATATCCACCACTTCCACCACCAGATCCATAACCACCACCATAAGGACTGCCCGAGCTTCTTCCACCAAAACTGCCCCCTTTCATGGGTCCATAATTTGATTGCTGTTGTCCAATCCTTTGAAAGCACTTCCAGTTACTCTCAGCAGAACAACTCTACAGCTCAGAGGTTTTTCCAAGGAAATTGTCTTATAATGGTTTCAGAAAACTTTATTGGTATACACAGCATTAGCAGAGGATAATTGTTATTGAAAAAAAATTATTTAAAATCATAGAGGCTATATGCTTGTATTTTAATGACAATATAGTTTATGCTGTATTGATAAGATACAGTATGAAAAACTCAATACAGTATTTTTTCTCTGAGTTTATATTTTAAACTTGGCATCTAGGGAAGGGAGCCTCTGATACACATTGTCACATGAACCCAGTGTGGTAGAAATCACCATCATCTTGTTGCACCATCTTTATAAAATTTATACATACCTTAGTTCCCACTGTAGACAATAAAGAATATATTGAACCTTATGGTTTTTCTTTCATGCTTTCGTCTGGAAGTGATATTGTTATCTGTACTAGTCTCATGTCCTTTCTCAAAAAAAAATTGAGGGATTTAAAATAGTCTCCTAATGGTCATGTTGACTGACTAGAATCACTTCCACAGCATGCAATGTCTTCACTCAATATTCCATTCTATTGTCTTAATAGGTAGAGAATTATCTCCTCCCAGTGTAAGTGAAAAAAACTTTAAAAATACACCAAAGTCAGAATCACATTATTTTAATTTTTTTTCAGATTCAAGCATTCTGTATTTTTCAAAATAAAAATCACACATTTCTTAGAGACAATATAAACAAGAGTTACAAAAATATTTTCCTAGGCATAAGTATATATAGATTTGTTAATTATATGCATAAGTTTACAAGTGTGCTTGCAAAAAGTTCATTGGAAATATACACAAGGTTCTTGACATGAACACTGTGTAGTGTTACAATTCTGTATTCAAACTAGGAACATTGACAGTATGTTAAATTCACTTACAAGTAGACAAAATGCAAAATGCACTTAATCTTTCTTTAAAAAAGGAAGGGCATTTCCCACTTTCCAATGTGAGGGGCTCTGATTGCAAGGAGAACTAGGGCAGAGTGAAATGTTTGCATACCCTTTTGACTTAGGGTTAAAAAAATAGTGTATGAAATGAATCATCTAAATAATATTTAGAAAGACACCCACTGACCTCTCTGTCAAATCCATCCAGCCCCCAGAAATGCTCTGCTGCAGTCTGTGATGAGCAAATGGCTGCTCCAAGATTCCTCCCTGCTTCAGAAATGGAATCAGATCCCTGCATGGGAAAGCCTTTGTAAATTTAATTTTATTACACATAACATGTACTAGTTATTTTTTAATTAACTGACTGCCCTGCTGCTTTATGGTGTACTGGACACTTGTACATAGGTGATCAATGTACTTGGGAGGCCACATATTTTTCTCAATGTTGTATCTATATTCCACATGCAAAAATTTCAGGGTAGTTAGTTTAATTAAAAAAAAAATTTAAGGTAGTTAGTTTAATAAAAAATGTTTTAACGAGAATAAATGTTTTTAACTCATTTGCCTTACCAGCACATTTTGCAAATTACCCCTCACCACCTACTAATTTTAGTAAAAAATGAAAACAAAAAAACCTAAGAAGATTGAATTTTAGTTATATGATCCCAACCTGGCATTTAACATTGTTTATAAAAACAAAAAGTGAGGTTATTATTATTTTTTTTAATCAGGTCACATATGGTCCTAAGTGATAAAGAGCAATTTCCATCAGTTTATCAGATGGCCACCAAGGACAGCTCTCTGGCTCATGGAATCATCTGGTTGTTGCTGCATTTTGGCTGGACATGGGTGGCACTCTATGTATCTGATGCTATGCAAGGGGAGCAGTTCCTTCGGGATATAAAGGCAAAGATGACAGCAAAGGACATCTGTGTGGTCTTTACAGAAAAGCTCACTGCCACAAAAGGTGTCTTTTTAGATTGTGACTTCCTTGCTGTGCAGAGGATCAGAGTTTCATCTGCAAATGTGTACATGATACATTGTGATGAAGGGAGTGTCTGGTACCTGAGATTGGAACAAAAATTCTATTTAATTTTGGGAAAAGTATGGGTTATGAGAAATCTCTACTCCTCATCATGGAAAACTATTTTACCTGATTTTTGTTATTCTTGTCCACATTTTTTTCATGGAAGTCTCTTATTTTCAAACCAGAAAAGGAAAATTCCTGGCTTTAAACAATTTCTCCAGACAGTCAACCCTTTCCAATACCCAGAAGATTTTTATTTTAGTAAACTCTGGGTTTACTTTTTTCACTGCTCACTTACTGGGTCACTATGTAGCAAACTTGGGGACTGCCAACCAAATTCTTCCATAGAGTTGCTACCACCTAATTTTGACATGATGACAACATCTGACTCCAGCTTTTTTATCTATCATGCTGTGCATGTAGTGGTCCAAGTTCTTGATAAGATGCTTTTGCAAAAAATAGAAATGGGATCTGCAGGAGATGCAGACAAGTCTATTCTTCTCTGGCAGATAAACATTACTTTTTTTTTCCTTTTTTTATTTATTTAATTTATTTTCTTTATCATCATAATCTTGTTTATATTACATTGATTTGCATATAACTTTACAGTGTATTACATTGCTTTTTCAAATGGGAATGCCATGCATGTCAGTCAATACAGAGACATTAATCTCCCTTCTTCATCATTCAATATCTTTTTATTGTCTTTTTCTAATCATTATTATTATTCCAATTATTTTATTAAACAATCACTATTTCTCATTTTGCTTGTAAAAAGACTTTACCCAAGCACCTGATGATATTTAGAGGCATTATCTGTTTCATATTTTAAAAAATATTTCTGCCATAGATCATGTTCTCTCACCAGAGGGAGACATTGAGAGAGAAAGAGAAATCTCTCCCCAGGGGATATGGCCATTCCACAATCCTTTCTTCTCCACTCTCCTCCTGTGATTTGTTCATCACACACACACTTATGCCTAGCGTAATTTTCAACCTTACAGGTCTGAGATTCAGACCATGGTCAGTCATGTGGGATTCCTCATTACCTCTGGCCCCTAAATTTTTTTTATTTTATTTGTTTATTTGTTTTAGTTTTTTCCCTTAGGGAAAGTGTGCTTACCAAAAAGGAGCGAGACAGAGAGGAGAACAGTGGGAAATCACCTTTTGGGGAGATGGCCATGCTCCATCCAATCCCTTCTCCTCCATGCTCTTTTTGAGATTTTGGACATGCACTCAGACATGCCTGGCATGATTTTCAAGCCACTGGATCAAAACTCAAATCATGGTAGGTCATGAGGAAATCCACTCACCCTAACCACCAAACCATCATCCTAGGTATATACTGAAAAATAATCTATTTAGTGAATAATCCTCTTTCTCTAAAGTGAGCTCTCCATTATTTGCACATGATAAGTCCACTCTGTGTGTTCTCTGTGAAGTGTCCTTGGAGGCTGGCTCCTTCCCACCATTCTCTTTCTGCTCTCTGTCCCCTTGACTTTGCCATGTCTTTCCTTGTCCTTGATGTTATAAAATAATAGGAGAAGGAAGTATGGAATACAGTCGCAATATAACTTTAACATAACTTAGAATAAATACAATCAAGGTGGACAAAATATTGGAAGAAAACTTAGAATATTGTAAAGTAAGCCAAACAATATGATTGAAAGTATATGCAAAAATATAAAATAAATAAATAAATAAATAAATAAATAAATAAATAAATAAATAAATAAATAAATAAATAAATAAATAAATAAATAAAATCATTTTTTTTCTTTAAATTCATTTATTTACATTCATTCACTAAACATCATCACAGCAAACAAAATGAGATTTCCCATCTAGAATACACTGCATGTTGACTCAGTCAAGCACATCAACACGCGTGTTATCGTCAACATACAATTTTCCATTTCCTATTTCTGTATATTTTGTTATTTTTGCCATTCTTGATTCCCTCTCACCATCCGCCATGTCCCACCCTCCTCCCACACTGTCTCTGGTATCCATGGTTTCTTTCTATGCCTTCCCCCATCCCAAATTTTATTGATTCGCTAATGAACTTAATCTAAATATTTCCAACAATAAATGCAGCTGATATATACATATCCATGAACACAAGTCTGACCCTAGGCATAAACCTCAGTGAGTAGAATGAACATACAACAAAGTAGCACCTAGCTGGGACTATATAGCTTACTGCAGTCCTCAAATATGCCTTTTTTAAAATTTCATGAAAAATCGTTTTCATGATTTTTTTCCTCTTGAAATTTTGTTTAATTAATTCATTTACATTCATCCCCTAATCATCATCAGAGCATACAAAAAATGGTTATCCATCCAGTATATACTGCATAGTGGCTTAATCATGCATGTTATCAATAATTTTCCATTTTAAGTTT
>NW_006204593.1:12002-14473 GCF_000334495.1 Tupaia belangeri chinensis
GCCCTGGTGACTTGCTTCTGCACTTTCCCTCCCTCTGTTCCTCTCTGTCTCTCTTATGCATATTGCCTTTTAGACATTTTTGGTGCATACACATACCATTTTTAAATATTTTTGGTGCATACACATACTCCATAGCAAACCTAAAAATAAAGATAATAATTAATAAAATAAAATAAATATTAAAAATAAATATTTCAATAAAAACGTTTTTTATGATTTTTTTTCTCCTGAAAATCTTTTTTTAATTAATTAATTTACATTCATCCCCTAAGCATCATCACAACATACAAATGTGGTTTCCCATCTAGAATAAACTGCATAGTCTCTTAATCATGCATGTTATCATCAATAATTTTCTATTTCTAGTTTCATATATGCCTAAAGTCAGACTTGTGTTCATGTATATGTATATATCACCTGCGCTTGCTATTGGAAATATTTAGACTAATTAAGTTCATTAGCAAATCAATTAAATGGGAGGAAAAGTCATAGAAAGCAACCATGGATACCAGAGACAATGTGAGAGTGGGGGGGGACATAGCAAAGGGTGAGGGATAGGGAATCAAGGATGGCAAAAAAAAAAAGCAAAATTTATAGGAAATAAAAAATGGAAAATTATTTGTTGATAACATGTATGTTGATGTGCTTAATCAAGCCATTATACAGCATATTCTGGATGGGAAATCTCATTTTGTATGTTGTAATGATGTATAGTGAATGAATGTAAATAAATAAATTTAAATGAAAAAATAGATAATACATTAGACAAATTTGTTGAAAAAACCAAATAAATATAATATACATACACAAAAATAAAGATCAGAAAGTTAATTTACATTTCTACCTGATTGATTTCTACCTGTACTAACAATAGCAACATTTGATTGCTCTGAGCAAGTTTGAAGTTGACTCTTGGAAAAGCAAGTAGTTTTGTCAAAATGGTTACCTAGATATGTTAAAGATGAAAGTGCTTCTAGTCTAAAAATTAAGAAATAAAAAAACAGTTGTGTGAACAATAAAAGTTAATTATTTTCTGCTAAAGAGTGTCATAAATTGTAAAATAAGAGACTAACATGCTTTATTAAAGATCACCTTAGTGAGGCCTGCAAATGATATGGTGGTTAACCTCTGGATTCCCACATGGCCGACTGCAGTTTGAGACCCAGACCTGGCAGCTTTGTTTTTCACTTTCCTTCTCTCTCTCTCTCCGTTTCTGTCTCATGAACACCCATGCACTATAGCAAATCAAAAACAATGATAATAGATAAAATTAAATAAATAATTTTTAAAAATCTCGTTAGTGGGATGGATCTATGGTCTATTGGATAAAACAACTGAATTCCACAAGGCCCATGGCCCAGATCCAGAGTATATGTCAGACAAATGTTTATGCATGTGTTCCCAAAAATCCCAAAAGAAAGGAGAAACGAAGAAGGGATTGTGGTTTATTCTTCATGTGGGCACTTTTTTCTCATCTCTCAGTCTCTCTGTCTCTCTTTGGGAAGGGTACATGCCTACTAGGAATAAAAGTCCTTTTTATAATTTAAATGTTTGTGGACAGCAGATGGCATAATGGTTATGTTGGGACTCTGCTGTTATTGATTGTGGTTCAAGACTAAACCTGAAGGCTTAAAACTCATGATAGGGCTTTTGGCTGTTGGCTTGGAGGAGGCTGCAGTGCAACTTTCTTCAGTCGTCCTGAATTCGAGTTCATCTGACACCAGCCACCTCCAGCATGCCACCCAAGTTCAACCCCAATGTCATCAAAGTTGTGTACCTGAGGTGCACTGGTGGTGAAGTCGGTGCCTCGTCTGCCTTGGCCCCCAGGGTCAGACCCCTGGATCTGTCTCCGAAAAAGGTTGGTGATGACATCGCCAAGGCAACCGGTGACTGGAAAGGCTTGAGGATTACTGTGAAACTGACCATTCAGAATAAACAAGCCCAGATCGAAGTGATACCTTCTGCCTCTGCACTCATCATCAAAGCCCTCAAGGAACCGCCAAGAGACAGAAAGAAGCAGAAGAATATTAAATATAGTGGAAACATCACTTTTGATGAGATTGTCAGCATTGTCCGACAGATGAGGCACCAGTCTTTGGCCAGAGAGCTCTCTGGAACCATTAAAGACATCCTGGGGACAGCCCAATCTGTAGGCTGCAATGTGGATGGCAGGCACCTTCATGACATCATCGATGATATCAACAGTGGTGCAGTGAAATGTCCAGCTAGTTAAGAAGTACACAGGAAAAAAATCCAATAAAGGATCATGTAACAACCAGAGTGTGGGGAGGAAACTCATGATAGGGGCATGTGCATGCATGCCCAAAATTCCAAGAGGAGAAAAGAGAAGGAATTGCAGCACAACCAAGCCCTCTGGAGGGTGATTTCTCACTTACTATCTCTCTGTTTCTCTCTATCTCTCCTGCAGGCACATATGACTTATAGCAAATATCTCTCTAAATAAAAAAGAA
>NW_006204594.1:0-960 GCF_000334495.1 Tupaia belangeri chinensis
AACAAACAAACAAACCAGTATCTGGATCCCAGGTTGCCCCGAAACACAGCGGGCACACACATGTGTGTGCCTATGATTATGATCCTGGCTGGCTAAGAGGCTGGTTGGAGAGAATCATGATGTGATGAAACCCTGGCGAAGGTGCCTATTTCTCTCTCTCTCAAGAAGTAAAGCTTTTCTTCATTCACTCAATGAAGTAAAACATTTTTTAAAAAAAATTAAGGTGGCCCAATAGGTTTGTGGTTATAGGAGCTAGATCCCATACAACCAACCATGCAATTTGAATCCTGGCCCCACAGCTTGAAAAATATGCCGGGCACTTATGTGTGCATGTCTAAAATCTCATCAAGATGGAGAAATGGAGAAGAAAGGATTGCAGTGTGACCGCTCCCCATTGAGGGACGATTTCTTCCTCTCCTTCTCTCTCTGTTTCTAGCTCTGGTGAGCTCATACAGGTGCTGGTTGAAAACAATAAAAAAACAAAAATTGTTAATTTATGTAATTAATGACATCAACAGTCCAAAGCAGAAAAATCACATTGTGTCAAAGATACACAAAACTCATTTGACAAAATCCAGTGCCTTTCCATGATTTTTTTTTAGAGAGATTTTGCTGTAGGGCACATGTGTTCCCTAGAGACACAGACAGAGAGAGACAGAGAGACAGAAAGTGAGAAATCACCCTTTGAGGGAATGGCTGTGTTGCAATCCCTGCTCCTCCAGTATCCTCTCGGGATCTTGGGCACACAACCACATGTACCTGGCCTGATGTTTAAGCCACTGGGTCGTCAACTATGTGGGAGTCCAGAGATGTAACCCTTACACCATCTGCTGGTCCTCCTTTTTATGATTAAAACTATCAGCAAATTAGGAATACAGGGAACATCCTCAACTTCGTAAACGTCTACATAAACTCTACAATTAGGGATGAGCAGACGGTGTAATGGTTATGTTGCTAGAC
>NW_006204595.1:0-15868 GCF_000334495.1 Tupaia belangeri chinensis
CAGCCGTGACTCGGGGAGGGGCCTGCTTTCCGCTCCGTGTTGGCGGCTGCCCAGCTTCTTTCAGAAAACCGAAGACTCGCCCAGCGACTGCATCTCCGTGGAACCGAGGACGACCGAACTCAGCTTCTTTCTGAAAACCGAAGACTCGCCCAGCGACTGCATCTCCGTGGAACCGAGGACGGCCGAGCTCCCTGCGACCCTTCAGCCGGGAATCCAGTGGAAGCAGGACGACCCCGCAGGAGAGCTGGACCTCGAGGAGGACGCCGACAGACTCCCGCTGCTGCCTGGTCCCGTAGCCCCGCCGCGCCGCACCCGCGACGGACAACGCGAGGCCGAGACCTCCTTCCCGGGGGCATTTTGCAGCGGGCTTCTTTCGGACTGCTCCCCGTCTCTAGATACAGATGGGTGGCGCCACCATGCGGTTTTCTCGCGCTGCCAGGAGCAGATTCGGGGCGCGGCGTCCATGCTGTGGGGGTGCTGCTTGTCGATCGTTGGCGCTAACGAACGTTAGATGGCAGCACAAGGCTTCTGGGATTTGCTCTGCGAAAAGATCTTGGTTATAAACCGTCTTTCTTTGGAAATAAAAATGAATTAAGATGAGGTTTTACTATTTCTTGTCCACTTTTTAATTGTCTTTGACCTGACGACTCAACGTTCACATGGTACGTGGTTATTATTTGGAGGTTTCTTATTTCTTTAACCCTTACATTCCTTTCGTTATAGAGTTCTCTGTATGGTAGTATTTGTATCCTTCCAACTTGGAGAATGCATTTTATGATTTCAGAATTACTCGCGGGTAAGGAAACTGGGGGCCAGAAGGCGGCGGTGACTAAGGGGCTGCACTCTCACGTGGAAGAGCGAGATACGCGACTGGCAGCCCTAGGCTGGGAACTCAGGTGCGCAGGTGCCACTGTGTTTGCCCAAAATCCCTTGGAGAATGGAGAAGGGACTGAGGCATGGACATCCCCCTGAGGCATGATTTCTCAGTTTCTATCTCTCTGGGAAGTGCAAGTGCCTATAGGAAAAATCTCTTGAAAGAAAGAAAGAAGAGAGAAAGAGAAAGAAAATTATGCCAATGGCATGTGAACGTGTGTCCAGATCCTTAGGAGGAGGATGGAGTAGGGGTTGCTGCGTGGCCACCTCCCCTGGGGCTGATTTCTAACGTTCCCTCTCACTCTCCCTCTTCTTGGCAAATCCTGGTTCCCTATGATATAAAAAACTGCGTGTGAGAGAGGCCAGGTCCCACATGGGAGCTAGTGCAGTTCTAGTCTCAGAGGCTGGAGTTGGAAAAGCACACCTAGAGATTGTGCCTGCATGTCCCAAATCCTGACAGAGGGGGCATTGCTTTGATTGCCCGTGACCTGCAACACTGTGGGGACTTTCCCTCTGTATCTGTCTATAGCTAAACACTGCCCATTGGCAACAACAACAGCGACCAAATCACCACACACACACACACACACAGACAGACAGACAGACAGACACACACACACACACACACACACACACACAAAGAAAGGCAAAAACAAAAGGAAGAAGAAAAAGAACAAAGAAATCAGGGGCCAGAAGATGGCACAGAGGTCAAGAAGTGGAGGCTGATCCAGATAGGAAAGGCCTGGGCTCCTGTGAGGACCCGTCCCTGAGTAGATCAGGCATATCCATGCCCATGATGAGGGGTGGTGGAGGTGGGGGTGGAGGGAGCCATCGGGACTTCTGTTGGGGTGTGGATTCTGTCTCTTTGAATTGTAGAAGAAATAAAGACAGAAAAACTGTAAAAAATTTAAAAATTATATTGACTCTTGACTGTCCAGCCTTGCGGTGGAGCCAGTGGCGCACTAGGCTCCAGTGACAGGAATCAGAGGACCTCTCCACCCAGGGTTCAGAGAGACTGCCCAGGAGCCCCAGAGCACAGCAGGCCTGTGTCCCGACCCAGAAACCTGGAGGGCTGGAAGTAGGGGCTGGAGGTTGTGGCAGGACCAGACCCTGTCTGGGGTGCCTCTTCCCTTCTCGGTCACAAGTTCGCAACTGTAAATAATAAATAAGTAAATAGACAACAACCTAGGTGCCTTTAATAAAATATGTAGATGTTATAGTTTAAGAAACATTCATAGGATATTTTGAGACCGCTTTAAAGTGATTGTGTATCTTCTGGCAAAAGAATTAAAAGAAGAAAAATGCCATTCAACATTTCATGTGAACTTTTATAGATATTCTTTTTTACAGTCCTTCCATAACGAAGTAGACAAAAGGAGCCAGGAGTTGGCATGTTAGCTAAGGCATCGTACTGCCTCATGCTAGACAGTGGTTTGACTCCCAGACCCTGTGGCTTGAAAGTCATCCTGGCACGTGTCTGTCCATGCCCAGCTTCCTGAGAGAAAGATGGAGAAGGGATGGCCGCGTGGTCATATCCCCCCCCCCACTTCCCATTCAAGGCCTGGTAAGGATGGAGGGGACAAAATCCAATCATAGTTAGAGAATAGAAAGAACTAGGGTCCTAACGCTGAACGGAGTAATTTACACTAGTCCAAATCAGGCCATTACGGTTATCCTCAAACCATGGCTACATGTTTTTGTTCTTATGTATGAATTTCATTCACGATAGAAAGACCACCTGGAAGACAGTGAGAGAGGACAGAGAGAGGAACAGAGAAAAGCCCACTCAGCAGTGTCTTTTCACTCCCTGATCCCCTGGACCCAGCTCCCAAGTTCCTCAAGAGATTCGGGCAACTGGCTCACGTTGGGTGTTTCAGGCCAGAGTGGTATTCTGAACCCAGGACAGAGATGCGGCTTTTAGGACTGCAGTCCAGTAGGGCCCCTGTCTGCACCACCAGGGCTGGGGCCATGGCTGCACCTTAGCAATGCAATATTTACCAAAACATATGGTTCAAGGGGACAGCTGATGGCTTGGTGTTGGACTCTCACGGGTCGACATACCTGGTGGCTTGCTTTCTCAATTTCCCTCTGTCTCTCTTACTCTGGTCAGTGTATGTGCACTATAACAAATTTAAAAATGACAATAATATGGGTGTGTTTTGCTCTGCGGCTCTATTTCGTTTACATCTTTAATTGGGTTTGTACTTTATTCTTGGGTCACTTCCCGGTGTGTTTTCCAATTCTCCAAAGTTCTTCAGCTGCGTTTGACTCTTGACTGCTGTGCTGAGGTTCAATTCCTTTCTATTTGCGTTTGTAAAGTATTTTAGTAGGTACTTGATGTGTTATATATACACTTACTTAGTGTTTTACTATCTGTTATCCTCTTTTATTTACTATCTGGCTTATTTGGTCATTTCTTTGTTAGTGATTTTACATCTTGGACTTATTAGTTATCATTTAACTAACTTATCACAAATACTAAATGAAAATTAAAATGAACTAAGTTAACATTTTAGAAACACTTTCCAGGTGGCTTGCTGGTTGAGTTTCGGGACTCCCATATACGTCAAGTTCTGGACATGGCAGGGCCTTGTTTTATCTCTGTCTGTCTCACTGTCTCTTTGTGGAGAGCTATGTGCCCAAAAGGAAATGTAAAAAAAGATGATAAAAATATATTAAATAAATAACCCTTTATCAAATATAAGTGTGTGAAATACAATTTAGTGAGAAAGAACAGAATGTGAGTGTCTCAAAACCCCCAGAGTTATCAGTTAGAAAAGAAATAATTTGGGAAATAATTTGAACAAGATTAAGATGTTAAAACTACAAAGCCAAATAAATCCTAATAGTCTCAGAGTAATCCCTAAATCACAAAATACCTTCTTGAAGTTGAAACAGGTACAAATATATTTATTAAACAGTGCAGGTAATGAATGGAACATCTTTACAGTATTAGGAATCTACAAGTCATAACCAACCAGGAGAAGAAGCTAGCCAGGTCAGGAGACAGAATTCAAAATCCATGGAAATGCTGAAGGCCCTTTCTTAATGCATTTTTAGTTTTCTGAAGTGGAGACTCCTTTTTTCTTTCTTCGTTTCTCCTCCTTCTCCTCCTCTTTTTTTTTTTTTTTTTCCCGCCTGATATATTTTTGTTATACGATCATGTGCTCCCCAGGGAATTAAGAGGCAGAGAGAGAGAGCAAGAAATCACCATCCAGGGGCATGGCCACGCAGCCATCCCTTCTCCATACTCCTCCCTGATCTGGGCACCCACACACAGGCTAATTTCAAGCCTCCAGTCTGGATGGGAACTGGAACCAGGGTTGTCACATGGAGTCCAGCATCTTACCATACTCGGCTGCTGGCGACATGGAGTTTTATTTGTTTTGCTTTGTCTTGCTTTTTAATTTTCAGAGAGATTTTTGCTATAGAGCACCAGAGAGACAGAAAAGTGAAACACATAACCCAGGGAGACGACCACGTTGAACTCTCTTCTCCTCAGCTCTCCTCTCGCAATATTGGACACTCACACATACAAGCCCAGGGAGTTTTAGGCCGACGGGACCAGGACTTGAACTCCAGTCTGCTAAGGGAGAGTCCAGTAATGTAACCATTCCACCATCTGATGGTCGCTGGAGACATTTATTTATGGAAAATCTTAACAAGGAAGAAGAACCATAAGACCCCTGCTGTTCTCTACAGGTCTTCAGCACCCAATATCGCCATGCAGCCCCCCCCCACCAGCATGCACACTGTGCCTCCCATCTACTCTAGGCAGGTGGCTCCTCCGATTTGGGGCAGGAGGTGGGCAGCCGTTTGAAGAATGGCCGCTGAAAGGAGGTTTCCTGTCTTGCTCTGTGTGTGTGTGTGTGTAGGGGGGAGTGTAAGGGTGCCTGGCTGAGGGACAGGCAGGAGCGTGTGTCTGCCTGCTTCCTCTGCGAGGTCTACTCTCCTGTGGGTGCGTCGGGCTTCCCCTCTGTCCCAGGCTGAAGGAAGGCAGTGAGCTGGGCTGTGCCTGGTTCCCTGTGCTCTCCCTTCTGGAGGAGTCTGTTTTGCAGACAACTCAGCAGGGCCTCCAGCAAGGGCTGGAAAGCAGTTCCGCCCTAAGTCCCCTCTTTGGTGTGAGGACCTGCCACCTTGCTTCCTCAGTTCATCTCTGTCTCTGTCTCTCTGGTAGTGTACATGCGCGAGAAAAAATTAAAAATAAATACATAAATAAATATGCAAATCCATGGTGGGATGTATGCCACTGTTAAATGAAGCTAGCAAATATTCTGTGGCTACAAGATATGAAGTGAACAAAATTTCTTGGGAGGGACCAGTAGTTGCTGTAATGGCTATGTTGCTGAACTCCCATGTAGTCGACAGTGGTTTGAGTCCCGGACCCGGTGGCTTAAACTCACACCACAGTCCACTACATGGGAGTTCAGTAACATAGCCATTATGCTAACTGGGAAAGCGTGCCTAAGGGAGAGAGGGAAGGAGGAAAGGCCTGGCAGGAGAGGCTGGCCAGGGGAGGCTCAGGTGCAGCCAGGGCCCAACAATGGCCTCCCAGAAGAGCCAGGATGAAGGAGCAGAAATCTCTTCCCGGCCATGTGTTCTCAGGGCCGCTCTGCTGACCTGGGCCTGCTGGCTGAAGTGGAACGTGGGCTGAGGACTGTGTGCTTCTTATTCTCACAGAAACTGGCCTGGCACCATCGAAAGTGGCAGTGGCCTTTCTACTTCGCATGGATGGGTTCTACTCCCTCTGCATGACTGATGTAGGGTTAGGGTTTTCTTGACGCCACTTCCTACCTGGTAGAGAACTAGAATTCATTTTTTAAAATGACTGTAGTCTGCCAAGTATTGAAACTAGAAAAGTGTATGCATTAAATACCTTTTAGACAAAGAAACATCCACAGGGGAAGTCATGTAACAGTTTTTGTGGAATTTTAATGACTATTCAACATAAAACTAGACAGAGGCACCTAAAACTATGCTTAGCAATAAAACACCTTCATTTTATTCATTGACTTTTTAAAAAGTTTATTTTGACATAAGGTGCTTGTGCCTGCTTAAGAGAACCACGGAGCCAGAGAGAAAGGGAAAGTGAGAAAGCCCCCTCAGGAGGACGTCCTGGGGGCGTGACCACACCACAATCCCTTTTCCTTCTCCATTGTCCTCCTGGAATTTTGGACTGGCACATACAAGTGTCCTGCTGTCCCCGACAAAGTATCTTTTAATCACTATATTGGAAAATATATCAGTAATTTATCTTAAGCACTAGTTCCCCCCACACACTTTTTTTTTTTATAGAGCCCGTGTGCTCTCCAGAGAGAGACAAAAGGGAGGGAAAGGAAGAAATCACTCCCCAGGGGAATGACCATGACACAGTCCCTTCTCTTCCATTTTCCTCTCAGGGTTTTTGTACACACGTGCACCTGGCATGACCCTCACGACGCCAGGTCCAGGAGTAGAAATGCAGAGGCGGCTATGTGGGTTGTTCCACCTTAACCAAGACAACACCTGCTGGCCCTGAAACACCGATTTCAGGAAGTCAGGAACAATAATGATAACAATCATAACAATAATATCAATTTAGTTAAAGAAGCTATACAATTATAGAAGTATATATTTATGACATAGAAAGTAAGCAAACAGGAGAAATTATCAAAAGGCCAAAATACGTAACCCCTACAAAAGTTGAACAAAACACAGAAATGATGAGAAACAAGTGAACAATATCATCATGTGAGGAAAAAGAAAGAGAACCTCACCGATTCCCTAGACAGGAAGGAGTTAGTCATACGGAGATAAGCCGATGGCGAAATGGTTACGTTGCTGCACTCTGACTAGCTGAGCATTTTTTGAGTCCTGGACCAAGCGGCTTAAACTCATGCCAAGCGTGCATGAGCGTGCATGCCCAGGATCCTGAGAAGAGGACTGAGGAGAAGGGATTGTGGCATGGCTGTCTTTCTTGGAAGGTGGTTTCTCACTTTCTTCCTCTCTGTCTGTCTCTGTTCTTCCAGTGAGCCCACATGTCATATAGAAAAACTGTATCTTTTGAAAAAAAAAAAAAAAAAGACAGATAATCATATGTTGGTGTAAGTAATTTTTTGTAAATAAATTTGAAAATTGAGATTAAATGGACATATTCCTGGAAACACAGGATTTCCCAAATGCCCCTGATCTGGTTCCCAGCAGATATTGCAAATCCTAAAGAAGTTAGGGCATGCCACTTGGATAAAGGTTTAAGATTCCCAACTAAAGGGAGAAGGACTGTACCCTGTAGCTCGAATCCACACAGTGTGCGTGTTCTCTTTCAAGTGTGAAGACAGCATAGGTTTTACTGATGACTAAGAACCTTATACATAGAGCACTGGGGCCAGCAGGGGGCACGGTGGTGAAGCGCTGGACATCTAATGACGGCTGTGGTTTGAGGATGGACCTGTCGGCTTGTTTCTCACTTTCCCTCTTTCTCTGTCTCTTTTTCCTTTTTTTTTTTTCTTTTAAAGAATAAGTAATTTAATTTGATTTATTCCTTCATTTATTTTATATTGACCAGAGAGAGACAGAGAGAGAGAGAGAGAGAAAGAGAGAAAGCAAGCCACCAGATCCAGGACTCAAACCATGGCCAGCCATGTGGGAGTGTGCAGTGACTTTACCACCATGCCACATGCCGGTCCCCTCTTTCTCTGTCCCTTTCTAATCACACCGACAAATAATATTGAGAGGCCAGGAGACGGTGTACTGGTTATGTTGCTGGACTCCCTGAGGGCCAAGCACAATTTGAGTCTCAAACCAGGTGGCTTGAAAAATCATGCTGGGTGCATGTGGGAGGGCGCCCAAGGTCCCACAATGAGAATGGAGGAGAAGGGATTGTGGCATGGCCATTTTACCTCGGGGGTGATTTCTTAATTTCTCTCTCACAGTCTCTGTCTCTCCCTCTCTGCAGTAAGTGCACACACTCTAAGGCAAAAACCTCTTAAAAAAGAATAATGATGGGGCTGACAGGTGGTGTGGAGGTTAAAGTTCACAGGAATCCCACATGGCTGACTGCGGGTCAAGTCCTGGTCCTGGTAGCTTGCTTTCTTGTGTTCCTTTTCACTCTGTGTGTCTCTCTCTTGTCAAAATAAAAATAATAATAATAACAATTGAATTAAATGAATAAAGAATTATTTTTTTTAAATGAGGAATGAAAGTAAATAGAGTAATTTTAAAAAAGATACCAAGAGAGAGGAAAAACTGAGGCAAAACCTGTAAAGCATAAAGAACATGATTTGGGCCTATGTATGAGGACTACCCCAGGGAACATCCCAGATGAGTGTAATTCCCAGTATGTTCACAAAGGTCTTAATATCCTCAGACAGGTTTTTAAGTAAAAACCTCTTATGAGAGGTGAAGTGGGGAAGGGGATTATTCTCTTTCTTTTAGAGAGGTTTTTGCTATAGAACACGTGTGCTCGCAAGAAAGACAGAGACAGAGAGATAGAAAGCAAGAAATCACCTCCTAGGGGGGATGGCCATGCCTCAATTCCCTCTCCTCCATTCTCCTCTTGGGAACTTGGGCACGCACGCACACATGCCCAGTGTGAATTTAAGCCACCGTGTCCAGGACTTGAACCAGGGTCGACTGCATTGGAGTTCAGTGACATAGCCATCCTACTAACTGCTGGTCCCAGAGGGGACTATTCTAGTTGTCATAGGACAAGGATTCTCTGCTACCAGGAAGAGTGGAAGTAGCCTAAGGTGGGTCTGGGCAGATGTCCCTGTAGAATGCAGGCTGTAGTGGCCTTGTTCAAGGCTGGGATTCTGGAAGAGTTCTCTCCACACCAGTTGCTGTCAGGCAGCTAGTGTGAGAAAACGCCTCTTTCATGGCCTTCCCAGTGTGGCTTAGTCAGGGATAATGCAAATCATTCCATTTTGATTCTGATCAACTCTCACACAACACTGCTGCAACTCCTTTGGTCAGAGATTCAAATGAATTCAATGTTACTTGGGAGGGCTCTCCTTCAAAGCAGGATAAGGCCTGGAACACACACACACACACAGTAATAGGTGGCTCAGAACAAGCTGTACCTTCATCACTCACCCTCTGCTCTTCCCATTGAAAATTCCTGTCCTGAAGGGTCATCTCTGAATCCCACACAGAGCCAGTTCCCTCCTCAGATCCTGCTTTGGAATGGGATCCTGCCCCAGCCCTGCAGTCGCCATGCATAAGTAGCTTTTTAGAACACTGAATGCAAATCCACGGTGCAGACAGATACTGTAAGGCTGACAGAGGTCAAGGACGGTGCTCGCTCTAGGGTGAGAACATGCGGTTTGTGAATGGGAGGACAAAAAAGGAGCTGCAGAGTCCAGATCCCTGAGAGAGAGAGAGAGAGAGAGAGGGGCGCTCCTGGGCCATAGCTGGCCAGTGCCAAGGGAGGCAAGCAGGCCAGGTCTCCTCCCCAGGGTCCCCTCTTATCCTGTTTTAGATCCTTTGTTCAGTCAAATACCAAGGTCTCCTCCAGCTTGCTACTTTTTCTCTTTACTCCCAATATCTATTTTCAGAGTTTGGTGAAAGTTACAAAGGACATGGCTCTAAGGGCCCTCTTCACCCCACTGTGGGCTAAAATCCTCTTCAGCACCAAACACCATCAATGGAAAACTTACAAATATAGAAAAATAAGGATCTAGGAAAGTAGCTGTACCTTGGCACTCCAGGCTCACTTTGCAAGGCAAGGGCCTGGAGGGATCTGCTCCCAGGGACCAGCCAAATAAGGGAGCAGACAGTCTGGATCCAGGCCTCCAGGACTCCTCTGCAGCACTGGGACCCCTCACCACCAGCGCTGGCCTCAGGCACAGGCAGCATCAGGGGACCAAGCCCGTGGGTGCATTTGAGCCCACCCGGAGCACAGACGCTGGATCTGCAGTTCTGGCTCCTTTGGGCTCCCAGGGGTCAAGCTCCCTAACACTAACAAGTTGTTCCTGCTCCTGGCTCCGCCTCACTCTCTCTGGTGGGTGTGGACTGGAAACTCAGCAGGTCAGTCAGATTCTGGCTACTCCTCCTTCCTATGACAGCGGGAGGCGCAGTCCATACAGCCCAGTCTCAGCCCAGGGTTTTACGGGGGTATCCGATGTCGGAGGAGTACACAGCATCTTAGCCTGGAAGTCCTGGCCGCCGCTGGGGCTGTCCTCCCCCTGCAGGATGTCGAGCTGTTCCTCAGCCCCAAACCCTGTTGCATCCCAAACTACCACAGTGTTAGGCTGTTCCTGAACTGCATGAGCTGAGGCCAGTGATTCTGTAACCGCCCAGCGTGAAGTTTCCTCCCCGCCCCGCCAAGCAGGATGCAATTGCGAAACTTCCTGTGTTGATGTAACACATCCCTTCTAAAGGCAACAGAGGACAGCGTCCAGTAACCAATGGACCCCACGCACATTTATGCAGGTTGCACTGTTAAAAGGCTTGAATCTCTAGCAACAA
This sequence comes from Tupaia belangeri chinensis, assembly GCF_000334495.1. Taxonomy (NCBI): domain Eukaryota; kingdom Metazoa; phylum Chordata; class Mammalia; order Scandentia; family Tupaiidae; genus Tupaia; species Tupaia belangeri. The sequence goes on from NW_006204595.1 coordinate 10,318, forward strand.
GGCAAATCAGGTTAAATTTGCTGCCAAATAATGTTTGCAATCCAATTTACATGTCAATCTATAGGTCTGGAGAACACTTTGCATTTTAGCATTGCTAATAAAGAATTATAGAACTCTTGATATATTCTGACTTCTATCAGTTTTTATTGGCAAGAGGGTTTTTAGAGGAGTGCTATCCTCTCACTAACTTCAAGGAGTATTTCATTATCCTCACCCCTAAATGGCCCTCTCACTAAATGTTAGGATTGTTATCAATGACAGAAAAAGTTGAGAAGGAAATTTAAAAATCACTAGACTCTGAACTTTAATTTCCAATATGTATTTTTTAAATAAATTTTATGAAAAATAGAGGCTAAAAGAGAAAATGAAAAAGCTTTACATATCAACATTTTAAAATACTATTTCACAGGTTCTAACTGAATAGCCACACTAACGAGGACATTTTTGTCAGTACAACCTCCAAAATATCACTCTGTGGTCCAAGATGTGATGAGAGCTGTTGTTTGCAATTCCCTCCAGACATGATGTGTGTGGGACTGAGAAACGGCATCTCCGTGTCTCTCTAGCGAGGTCATGCAGCCTATACCAAATGGAAAAAAAAAGAGGAGATGGGTAAACTCTGGACGTTCGTTGTATAGCATGATTATCGTTAATAATAATGTGTACTTGAGTTTCGCTGAGAGGGCCTCCCTGGTGGTGTGGTGCTTAAAGGCAAAGGATTCCCACAAAGGTGACTGTGGTTCACATCCGGGACCTGGTGAAATGCTTTCTCACTTTCCCTTTCTCTCTTTCTCTCATCAAATTAAAAATAATAATAATAAGTACAATTAAATAAAATAACTCTTTTTTTTCTGGAGAGGTTTTCGCTATAGGGCATGTGCGCTCGCCAGACAGACAGAGAGAGACATAGAGACAGAAAGCAAGAAATCACCCCCCAGGGGGGATGGTCACGCCGCAATCCCTTCTCCTCCATTCTCCTCTGGGAATCTTGGGCACGCACGCACACGCGCCCGGTGTGAGTTTTAAGCCACCGGGTCCGGGACGTGAACTGCGGTCGACTACGTGGGAGTCCAGCGACATAGCCATTATGCTAACTGCTGGTTCCCATAAATATATAACTCTTTAAAAATATTGTTGAGAGAGGGACCATCAGTTCACATAATGGCTGTGTCGCTGGACTTCTACATAGTTGAATGCAGTTCGAGTCCCGGACCCGGTGGCTTTAACTCATGCCTTACAAGTGTGTGTGCCTGTCCAAGGTCCTGAGAGGAGAATGTAGGAGGAGGGATTGTGGCGTGGCCATGTCCCCTGGGGTTATTTCTCGCTTTCTGTCTCTCTGACTCTCTCTGTCTTTCAGGCCAACGCATGCACACTATAGCAAAGACCTCTCAAAAACCAAAAATATTGCTGAGAGAGTGGTCATATTTAAATATTTTTTATTTCAGCTTTATTGAGATAAAATCAACAAATGACATTGAATGTGTTTACCACGTATGATGTGATGTTTTAAATATTTGAAGGTATTGTTGGGCCAGCAGGAGGCAGGGAGGTTAAGGTTAAGGTCCTGGATCCCATAGGGCTCACTGCTGCGGCCTGGACTTTAGGGCTTGAAAATCAACCAGAACGAGCACTTCCATACCCAGAAACCTACAAGGGGAGTGAAGAACAAGGAGTCACAGTGTAGTCATCCCTTCTGGGGATGTTTCTTACTCTCTCTTCCTCTCACTGTTTCTGGCGGTACAGTTGTCCTATAGCCCTTCCTAAATATGCATATGTATATAGTGACCGATTACCGCAAACCAGCTCATTAATCTACCCGTCACCCGATTTTTAATTTTTCTCATGTTAGCTGGTGAAAACCTTTAAAATCTACTTTTATAATAAATGTCGGGTTTATAATACAGTATTTTTCTTTTGAGAGATTTTGCTACAGATCACAGGGAGTCATTGAAAGAGAGACAGAAAGTGATAAATCGCACCCCTGGGGGGATGGCCACACAGCAATCCATTCTCCTCCACTCTCCTCCCTGGATTTCGTGCATACTCTTACATGTGCCCAGCTTGAGTTTAAGACTATGGTTCTGGGAGTCCAACCACAGTCCACCTGTGGGAGTCCAGTGAAGTCACCATTACACCCTCTACTGGTCCCACATACTACAGAATTGTTCAGTGACTTTTCACCGTGTTACATTTGTATCATGCTGTGTTTTAGATGCCCAGGACTTACTAAGTCAGCACATGGAAAGCTGCCTTCAAAAACCCAAATAGGAACTCCCTTGAGATGAGAACTGTAAAGAAGTCCTGTAACTGGACCCTGCTGTCTGGAGAATGGGTCCAGAGAGCTGAACCAGCTCCAACTAGGATCTCATTATGGGGAACGTCCCAGGTGAGCCCAGGCAGCTAAAGTCAGTGGTTTTTGCATTCAGTTCTGAAATATTTTTCTCCAGGTATGAGCAGAGTGGGAGCTTAGGATGCAGAAAGGGCAGGGTGACTCCAGTTCACAGAGACGAGGAGTTTGCAGTGGGGGGGCGGCCCTCCCAGGACATCTGCTAAGCACCTTCTCAAGTAGGGCCAGCCTGTCACTAGGTCCTTCTACCCTCCCCTAGAGGGAAACAGGTAACAGAAAGAAAAGGTCTTTTATTACAGAACTGGATTTAGACACCCCTAACATATATGGTTATTCTTCCTCTCCACTTTTCCTTTTACTATCATTTTTGAAGCATAATATCAGTATGTGTCCCAGATGGTCCACTGGCAATCCTCCTGTTTCAGTCTTGTAAGTTCTTCAGATTCCAAATAACACTGTTACTCTGATCTCAGTATTTTGCTCATCTCTGGAATGAAGGCTCTTTTTAAAAAGTTATCTTATTTAATTTTATTCATAGGCATTATTTTAAAGCTGACTGGACTGAGACAGAGAGACAGGGAAGCAAAGTGTGAAAGTAAGCTGCCAGCTCTGGGACTCGAACCAGTCAGTCATGTGGGACTCCCGTCGCCTAAACCACCACACCAACTTCTGGCCCCTTGGAATGAAGGCTCTTTGCAGAACCGTTTGTAATATTTTGCTTTCATACTTGACCTCTATCCAGTCTTATCTGGGAAGAAGTAGTGTGTGATAATCCAGAAATCAATGAGCTCAGCTGATCTGGGGAGAAAATGGAAAAACGCAACTTCAAACACCATCACATGGATCTACCTTACCAGTGTCCTCAGTACACCTCTGGGAAATTCCTTGAGCCTGGGGGTTCCTGTCATCATCTTATTTGAGTGATGTTATTGTTGGTAATAAAACCATTCAATCAAAACCAAATCTAAACACCCACGTTTCAGACATGGAGTCCATCACGCCAGCTTGGAGAAATTCAGGTTCTCTTGACAGATGATGCCAAGAATGTTCGTGCCTTGACACTTTTCACACGCGCTGCAGGAAAGCACCATTAGTCCCCTGGCTGCCCACGATTGGATTAAACCCGTCCTGCTCTCCAAATCCACGGACTTGAGAATCTCTCCTGCTGACAAGTGCTGTCAGATTTCCCAGGACTTACTCTGTGGTGTGATTCAGGTCATAGGTGGACAGACACCCCACATTTCTAACAATTGTAACAGGACTGCTCAAGATACAAGCAGCACCCTTCAGGGCCAGCAGGTGGCATTGTGTTTATGGTGGCTGAACTGCTACATGGTGGACCATGGTTCAAGTCTCGTACCTGGCATCTTGCTTCTTCGTTTTCCTTCTCACTCTGTATCTCTCTCTAGTCAACTTCAAAAAAATATAATCAAATGAACATGAAAAAAAATCTTTTTTTGGGGGGGGGGTAGAGGTTTTTATCGCTATAGGCCGCGTGCGCTCACCAGACAGACAGAGAGAGACATAGAGACAGAAAGCGAGAAATCACCCCCCAGGGAGCATGGTCACGCTGCAATCCCTTCTCCTCCATTCTCCTCTTGGGATCTTGGGCACGCACACACAAGTGCCCAGCGTGAGTTTTAAGCCACCGGGTCTGGGATGCGAACCGTGGTTGACTATGTTGGAGTCCATCGACATAGCCATTATGCTAACTGCTGGTTCCCCAAAAAAATTCTTAAAAAAAACAAGTAGCACCCTTCTAGCTGACAGCTTTCTAATGAACACATGTATCTCTTTGGACAGCACCTATCCCATTATAAAGTTGTTATTTCCTGCAGGCCTTTTTCCTGTCTGTTTCCACCCAGGAGGTGGCAGGACTTACAGCAGATCCCATGTCAGCTTGACCCCTTCACCTGCAGCCATGTGTACCCAGGTGTTTTGGGGATGGTGGGGTTAAGCACCAGGTCTCTCGTTCCATTGAAAGGACAGGACCTAGAAATGTACACAGCAAGTGATACGTGACAGAGAGAAAGAATGGCAAGTTCCTGGTTCATGTATTCACTATAGCACACTTTTTAATTGTTATTTAAGAACGTAAGTCTTCAAGTACAAGATTTACTTTAAAACAGTGTTCTGTGTCACCCTGGCTACAGCCTCCTACACCTTCTGCTTTCCCTGTCTCCTCTGGCAGCACTTTCTCTGCTCCACTCTCTCCTCTCACTCTTTTCCTTCTCTTGTCCCTGCAGCCCTGGGTATTGATGCAGAAAGAGCTTTCTCTGGTGTCAATTTGGAATGCTCCCACCACCTACTGGTTTTCTTTAACTTCCTTTTGTCAACAGTAAATTTTTATATTAAATTTATGTCAAACCCTTTTTAAATTTTATTAGATGTTTTTGTGATAGGGCACATGTATTCACTGAAGAGAGAGAGAGAGAGAGAGAGAGACTAAGACGTGAGAGTGAAATTGAGAAATCAACCCCAGAATAATGGCCACAAGGCAATCCCTTTTGTTCTACTTTTTTTTTTTTTTTTTTTCATAATCTTCTTTCTATTACACTAGATTACATATAACTTTACATTGACTTCCATTGCTTTTTCAAAAGGGAATGCCATGCATGTCAGTCAATACAGAGATATCAATCTCCCCGCTTTATCATTCAATATCTTTTCCATGCTTTTCCCAATAATTATTATTATAATTTTTTAAACAGTCAATCACTATTTCTCATTTTTGCTTATTAAAGAGACTTCACCCATCATGAAATATTTCCCAGACCGGTTCAGTTGAGAATACTATACATGTCATCATCAACAGGTAATAAACCATATCTATTTCTCATTAACATCCTGCCTCTCTATTGTTCACTGCTGTCTTTATCCTCTTCTCTCTCCTTTTTTTTTTTATACTTTGTTTTTTATTATAAATTTTTTCTCATCACAACACACATATGAATTTTCCATCCAAAATACACTGTGCATTGGCTCAATCAAGCACATCAACATATATGTTCTCAGCAAATGATTTCCCAATTTTTGTGTCCTGCATACCTTGCCTTTTGTTTTGCCATCCTAGGTTCCCCATCCCCACCCTCTGCCATGTCCCATCTTCCTCCTCCATTGTCCCTGACATTCATGATTGCCCTCAATGGCTTCCGCCCCCCCCCATTCAATTGTTCTACCAATGAACTCAATTTGTCTAAATAT
>NW_006204595.1:16768-19667 GCF_000334495.1 Tupaia belangeri chinensis
TGCTGCTGCCGCCGGCTTAGCAGGGCCCCAGGGGGGACTCGCCGAGCCCGGAAGGGCCCGGTACTACTTTTTTTAAAAGAATTATTTATTGGTCTATCAGGTGACATGGTAGTTAAAGTGCTGGACTTCAATATCGCCAACTACAGTTCACATCCTGGACCTGATGGCTTGCTTTCTCATTATTTCTCTCCTTCTCACTCTCTACTCAAACTAAATAACACAATGAAAATAAAAAAAGCTTGTTTTAAAAATGCTTTCTAAAAAAAGAAGTATTTAACTTTATTTATTGACTAATTTATTTTAATTTGACCAGGGAGGGACAGTGTGTACCTGTGTGTGTGTGTGAGAGAGAGAGAGACAGACAGAGAGAGAGGGAGAGGGAGGGGGAGAGAGAGAATGAGAAAGCTGTCAGGTCAGGGACACTAGCTGTGGTCCACCATGTGGGAGTGTCCAGCGCCTCAAGCACCAAGTCACCTGAGGGCTACTAAAAATGATTTCTAAAAACAAATTATTTTATTTTATTTTTCCTACTAATTTCTTTATTTTTACCAGAAAGAGAGAAAATGAGAGAGTGAAAGTGAGAAAGCAAGCTTCCAAGTTTGGACTTGAACCATGGTTGGTCATGTGATATTCTAACACCTTAAACCCCATTCCACCTGCCGGCCCCTTTCTTCCCCTTTTTCTCCTGGGATCTTGGGCATGCATGCATATCTGCCCAGAGTGATTTTCATGCCACCGGCCTAGGGACTGGAATGGCAGTGTGCCATAAGGCAGTCCAGTGAGAGAACCATTATGCCTAAGGCTGGCCTCTAAAATGACTTTTTTTTTAATAATTACTTATTTTTAATTTTATTTATTCATTCATTTATTTTAATTTGACCAGAGGGAGATAGAGAAAGAGAGAGAGAGAGAAAGTGAGAAAGCAAGCCACCAGGTCCGGGACTTTAACCGTGGTTGGCCATGTGGGAGTGTCCAGCGCCTTAGCCATCATGCCACTTGTTGGTCCCTCGAATGACTTCTTAAAGTGTACCTCTGTTTTCTGTCACAAGGCAGATAATCTAGATTCCACAAACAATAAATATTATTCCAAAATATTTAGTAGATGAAAACATTCTAAACAGGGGTATGTCAGACGTTGGAAACAGAAAAATGATGAAGTGCAGCACACTGAGATAGTCTGTCTGCTGATGCAAAGGAAAGTATGGAGAATGAGAGTCATAGAAGCCAATGAAATAGGTTCACTATCATCAAATGCTGATGAAAGGTTGAGAAGCGTGTGAGGGGTAGAAAATGGTGTTGTGCGAGAGAAAGCCTCCTTGGACAGGAATCCCTGGGGGGTGAAAATTTGAAACACTGAATACTCATAGAAGGACCTTATGACATGTAGAAGAGTCATACGATCCCTCTGCTAGCTATGTATCCAAAGGAAATAAAATGGGTGAGTTGAAGAGATTTGTGCAGCCCTGTGTTTATTGTAGATAGTAGCCAAGACTTGGAATCACACCTAGACTCCTTCAATGAGGACTGGTTAACAACAATGCTGCAGCTAGGGGCCGTGCTGCACAGCTGTACTCTCAGCTACTGGAGAGACCGAGTTAGGGAACATACAACCTGGCAAAAGGAGAAGAAAGAAGAGAAAGTTGAGAGGAATGAAGGAAGTAAAATATGCTGTATATACGCACAGTGAGCTACTATTCTGCCATACAAAAAGAATCCAGTCATTTGCAACACTAATGATGAACCCGGAGGACAAGCTACTAAGTAAAAGGAGAGAGACCCAGAGAGACACATACCCTATGATCTCACTCATGTGTGGATTCTAAAAATGTTAAAGAAGCAAGAGAGTAGTATGGTGGTTACCATAGCCTCAGTGGGTAGGCTGGAGAAAGGCACAAAATTTTAGTTAAATAGGAGAAGGGAGCTCGAGACCTACTGTACAACATACTGACTGCAGCTACCATGGCACTGTGCTCTGGTACAACGCGAGGCTGTGAAGTGTTTTCACAACAGACATGAGGACAACTGAGGTAGTGCACACGCGAAGTAGCTCGGCTTAGACATTGCCTTCAAAATGTCCATGTCATGTCCTGCTGCAGAAAACCAGAAGGCTAGGGACCAAAAAGAGAGCACTTTTGAGAGAGGGGTAACTCTTTATCACCAAGGCAGGCCCAGAGGAGTTAACACTCAAAATCTCCAGCCTGCCTGGGGGGTCCTACAGCCTTTTCCCAGAAAAGTTTGGGAAGGGGCAGTTTCCAGTGGGCAAAGGGGTAGCCTATTAGGAAAAAGCAGCCCATTTGAAGATGTATCCCAGAGTTTGTTCTCAGGAAGAAAGGGTAGATGAGCAGGGTGTTCAGCTAGTAAAGGTCTCATTCACAGAGGCACAGAGGCCTGGAATGGCAACAGTGAGCCTTGGGCTATTCCGAGTTCCTGGCCCAGCCACATCAGACCCACACGGTAATAACACAATTTGATCTACTTAAGAGAATTTTATATTAACTCTACAACAAAATAGGGATAAACAATGCAATCAGAGAAGAGAAGGGGCAGGTGTGACCCGCCAGCGGTGCGACCGCCCAGACCCCTTGGGTCCGGAGGGCTGAGCGCTGCTGCGACGAGGATCAGCCAGGGGAGGAAGCAGCGGGCCAGGCCCCAGCGAGCTCAGGCACCGCCATGTCCCCGTGGAGGCCACCGACGGGCACAAAGCGTGCCCTCCGCGTACCTGCGGGCTCTAGAGCCGTCGGTGTTCGGTGCTGCCGTGGAGAAAACGGCAGGAAGTGAAAACGCCCTGAAAATCTGTACCGAGAGAAAAGCTGAAGCTCTGCGTTCTTAGCGTCAGCTCCGCGAAAGAACGGGTCGCCGCCCAAGTAAGGCCCCCGGGCCCTTGGAGATGAAGGCTACG
>NW_006204596.1:0-1248 GCF_000334495.1 Tupaia belangeri chinensis
CTACTTGTTTTGTAGTCTCTTGATTCTATTTGTCTTCCTTTAGTTTCCAGGTGTAGTTTCTTTAAGTGCTTCCTGAAGGACTGGCCTACTTTTGGTGAATTCTAGCCTTTGTTTTTCAAACAGAATTGAGGCTGAAGTAAAAATCACAGGGGATTCTGGTTTTGTCTGCAGGTCATTCTGGGTAGCTGTTCTTAGAGGATTTTCCCTCAATTACTTAAAGAGCAATTACGTATTTCCAAATTACTCAGAGATAGTGACCAACCACTCTGAAAATCAGATAGATTTTAAAAAAAATTATTTTGTTTTTATTTATTCCTTTACATTTATTTTAATTTTATTTATTTTTTTTTTGTAGAGGTTTTTGCCTTAGAGAGAGACAGAGATAGGGAGAGGGAAAGTGATGAATCACCCACAGTGTGGGGACGGCCACGTCGCAATTCCTGCTCCTTCTTTTTCTTCCTTGGATCTTGGGCATGCACACACACATGTCCAGAGTGAGTTTCAAGCCACTGGGTCTGGGATGTGGACCCCAGTCCATCATGTTGGAGTCCAACGATATAATTACTACTGCATCTGCTGGTCTCTTCTTTGTTTTTAGTTTTTTTGTCATAAGGTACATTCACTCACTGGAGAGAGATAGAGAGAAGGAAAGTGAGAAAACACCTCCCTGGGGAGTGGCCACACAGCAATCCCTTCTCTTCCATTGTCCTCCTGGGATTTTGAGCATGCACACACATGTGCCCAGTGTGATTTTTAAATCACATGTCTGGGACTCAAAATGCAATAAGCCATGTGGGAATTTAGTGCCTTGACCACCATGCAACCTGCTGGCTTCATATTTCTTATTTCCAACAAGACATTTACTTACTACTGGAGATGACTTGAAGAGAAAATTATATAGAATTTCTTTTCTCTTTTCTTTCCTTTCTTGTTTCTTTTTCAGTCATTCTCACCTATTCTCCACTTTCTACATTTACTTTCATTTTCTTAAAGATAGCTTGCCTTGGGATCAGCAGATAGCATAGTGGTTGCATTGCTGTACTCCAACATAGTCAACTGTGGTTTGAGTCCTGGATCCAGGTGCATGTGTATGCCCATAATCCCAAGAGGAGAATGAAGGAGAAGGGATTGTGGTGTGACCTCTTGCTTTGTGTGTCTCTGTCTCTCCAGTGAGTGCACAGACCTTATATCAGAACTTCTCTCTAAAAAACAGCTTACCTTACATGTGACAACTACAAACAAAAAGTT
>NW_006204597.1:0-45455 GCF_000334495.1 Tupaia belangeri chinensis
ATATATATTTTTAATTCAATGTATTTAACTGAAATTTACACTTTTCATTTCAAAAGATAATAAAAAAGAAAAAAAATTAGGGAATTTATTTTATGTTGTTAAAACTTCAAATAAGAGAGCAATGAAGTGCATCTTAGTCCCATATGCAGCAAAATATTGAATTTCCCATTTCTATAACACTCTCCTTGCACAAAGCAACAGAAAACTAATGCATGGATGGACTCGTGGGGGGAACGTTTAATCGTTTTTTGAAATGCTTAGAGTGACTTCAGTTAGCATCAATACTTTATATTGAACACAGTAGATTAATATTTAATGCTTTAAAAACAAAAATAATACTTAATGCTACATAAATAATACTCTAATCCTAGATAATTAGCAATTGTAAAACATTGTGGAAATATTAAACAAGTATTTTAACTTGGAGAAAAGTTCTTTCTAAACTATCAAATTGTCTTCTTTTGTGTTTTCATGAAGACATTCTGGTAGAATTCCTTTTAGTTTACTGAGAGGTACTTTCAGAATTATTGATGACCTGCTTATGGGTGCACTCAGGTGGTGTTTCAATGTCTTAATATCACTTCAGATAATAAAAAAATAATTATGCACTTTTAAAACACACAATTACACAGTACTCATTTTATTCATCAACATGCATAACTACATGGCAAAGGAAGTTAGCAGAAGAGATCAGAAATTATTAGTTCCAGTGTGTCATCTGTTTGTCTTCATACATAATTTTAAAAAGTTTTCTCTAATACAGGTATACAGAGAAAATATTACTTATAAGTAATGTTTATAAGCATTGTGACTTGCAAAATATTATTTAAGATATTGTGCTATATGAAATGTATCAAGTTGAAACAATTTAATATATTTATCTAAATATAATAAAGGCTAAAGTAATGAGTTGGGTGTAATAAAAAGTTTAGACTGATGGTAGAAACCAATGAAGGACTAAATTCAGGGCTGCAGTGTTGTCCATAGGGTTATCCAGGGCAAACTATATACAATGTAGCATTGGAAAGTGAAGTGTCATCAGGCATATGAAAGGAGAATCTTTTCAGAGAGCCAGAAAAAGTTACCTTTTTAGGGAAGGTTTATATTTAGTTAAGGCAAGAGGGTAGAAAGTGAATAGTGAGGTTAAAAATAAAATGTTGGTGCTTAAAGAAAAAATTTTTAAGATACCAGTGGAACATGTAGCAACACCATGTAGGGATAGAAAAGAGAGAGGTGTAATACACAGGAATGTGACGGCATGACTACATCTTAGTGATGACTACGGATATTAGTATATTGGGTTTCACAGGCAAAGAGGTGATTCTGAAGAAATAGTTTCTGAATTTACCTGGTAAATGGTAGATTTACAGTGTACTATGTTTTTATTGAGAATACTATGAATATAAACCCAGGGTTTAGTCAGATGAGTGTTGTATTTTGTGGCTTTGAATTTCAGATTCTATTCAATTTAGTCTATTATAATTTTCCCCAAGGACTATCAAATAATATTTTTATTTTTTAAAAATTTATTTATTTTACATACATTCACTGTACATCATCACAGCATACAAAATCTGATTTCCCATCTAGAATACACTGTATATTGGTTTAATCAGTGATATTACCATACACATTATCATCAACAAATAATTTCCCATTTCTTGTTTCTTATATATTTTTGCTTTTTTTCCTTTTTCTTTTCCCCTTGATTCCTTATTTCTCACCTTCTGCTATTTCCCACCCTCCTCCCACACTGTCCCTGGTATCTACAGTTGCTTTCCATGCTCTTTTTCCCCCAAATTTTACTGATTCACAAAATATCTTAATTAATATAAATACTTTTAATAGCAAATTCAGCTGATATATACATATCTGTGAACAAGTCTGACTTTAAGCATAAAACTCAGTGAGTAGAATGAACATACTATAAGGTAGTTCTTAGCTGAGGCTATGAGGCTATACAGCTTATTGCAGTCATTCGATAGGTACTTTTTAATATGTATTTTTTAATTTCAAGAAATTAAGTCTTTGATTTTTTTTTTGAGAGATTTTTGTTATAGGGCAAGTGAGCTTGCCAGAAAGACAGAGAGAGACAGAGAAACAGAAAGAGAGAAATCATTCCCCAGGGGGATGGCCACACCACAATCTCTTCTACTCCATTCTCCTCTCAGGATCTTGGGCATGCATACACAAGTGCCCAGCATGAATTTAAGCCACTGGGTCTAGGAGTTGAACTGCAGTCGACTACATGAGAGTCCAGCTACATAGCCATTTTACCATTTGCTGGTCCCAAGTCTTAGATTTAATAGACCAATATTTTTAAAAAGTTGAGAAATTTGCTTAAGATATTTAAAATAATTATTTATTTTAATTTTATTTATTTATTTATTTATTATTTTGCTGAGAGACAGAGATACAGAGAGAGAGAAAGTAAGCTGCTAGGTCTGGGACTTGAACCATAGTTGACCATCTGGGAGTCCAATGCCCTCAACCACTGTGCCACCTGCCATGTCCAAAAGTTGTTTAAAATTTAAAGGCAGGAAAAAAGTTAGGATTCTGTTCAAAGAGTAGGTAGATGTATCTATCAACAGCTCAAAAGAAGACAAAAGTCCTTAAAGTTGGAAAAGAAAGCATAGAAGAAAATCAGTAATGTTTTAGTCAAAAGTCATATAATTCTATTTCACCAGTATATTTTTAAAACATATATTAGATTGATTAGATGGTCCTCTTTATTTACAATGATTCTGAAACCAAAGAGGGGTCAAACACTACTAATAACAAAAGCTTAAAACAAAGTAAAGAATGATGAAATAACTAATTCCCTTTAAATCATATTTATTGTTGAATATGAAATCTATAACTTAGCATTTTTAGTTTTACAGATTCCTAGCAACAAAGACAAACTTCTGTAACCTGGAAAATTGTTCTATATGTCAATAGGGATATTTGCTACCAAACTGGGAAGATATTTCCAAAATGAGGTTATAAAATTATACTAGAGGTTAGAAAATCAGGCAGTGCAAAGAGTTCAATATCAAACATATTTCATCACTGTGTGCCACATGTGCAAAAAACATAAATGCATAAAATAAAGATTTTGGTTTATTAAGACTCAGACCTAGTGCTCTTCAATCACCTCATGTAATTGCAGTGCATTGCATTCATTTAGTTAATATTTATTAAACTACTGGAGAAAATTCATGAGAACCTAATAATAAGCAAAAGGACCAGGAATTATATGGCTCAAATTTGAAAAGTTATTTGAGCATACAAAAATGTCACTTTCTTTAATTTTCAAATTTTCATTTTATGCAGAAACAAAATATAATCTATAATAAATAAAGTCCTAACTCACCAAAGAAATGATTTCTTTTGATGGCCCTTCCTTTCTTTTCTATGTGTACATTTTATATTGCCCAGATAATAATGTGGTGTGAGTTTTATTCTTTATTCCCATGACATTGTATCATGTATATAACACATGTCTCTGCATGCGTCATTAGCTTAAGGGTGCAAAAGGGGAATATCAACACAAATAAGGAGCACGTTAATGATTCTAGCTTTAAATCTCTGCTTCCTGAGCATCTCAATCTCTGAAAGTTTTGGATCTTGTATGTGTTCTCAAGAATCACTTTTGTAATGTGGGTTTATGACACTGTACTAGCTTTGTTTTCTTCCTACTTGTCAGATGAGATGAGGAGAATGAGGAGTATTTTTGGACTTTTTCTCTTAATGGTGAATAACCAAGAAATTATCTTTAGTTCCATTATATATATTCAGTCTTATTGTGAGATCATCTAATTTCATAACTTTAGAAGGCATTCAATTACTGAATACCAACCATATACAAACACCAAGTATACATATATACACACATACATATATTTGACTATATAATACACATACTGATATTTTATATATATATATATATGATATGTGTGTGTGTATACAGCAATTATATTATATTGAATTATACCAAGTATGTATGTGTGTATATATGTATTGCTGTATACACACATACATATATTTGACTATATAATACACATACTGATATTTTATATATATATATATATGATATGTGTGTGTGTATACAGCAATTATATTATATTGAATTATCCAATAGTCATTTCAATATTAAGATGCCTGATCTGAATTGATGATCCTCCACCCAGTTATTTTCTTTTAATTGCTAGAATTTCAACTTTTAGCTGGCTAGGGGCCTAACATCTTGTTTGGAGATAGTGTTGCAGACTACGAATTGGTGTAGTAAGAATGCCAGGGCCTTCAAACATGTCTATAAGCACATGCTGCTGGTATCCTGCAAAACCAATAAGAAGTCATGGATGACCCAGCTCCTCTTCCAAGACACTCTCCTAAATTGCTGTATTAGCAAAATGAAGTTCTGTTTGAAGAACAGACCTCTCAAAATTTTTCTTATTGTTGATAATGCTCCCACATATCCTCTTATTGGTGATATTCATCCCAATATTAAAGAGGTGTTTCTCTCTCCAAACACCACCTCTTCAAATAATGGGTCAAGGAGTTACAGTAACTTTTAAGGCCTACTACTTGAGACAGAGTTTTGCCCAAGCTATCACTGTCACTGAGGAAGATACTTAGAAAACACTAATGCATTTCCAAAAAAATTATGTCTATGACTGCACTGAATATCTTGCTTGGTCTTGGGATGATAACCTTAAGGAGTATGCGAATAATCTCTGTTAAATGACACTCAGAAAGTTTTTCCATAACCACACAAGATTTGCCACGATTGAGAAGGTTTCAAATTAACAAGGCTGTAACTGAGTTAGTAGGCATGAGCTTGGGTGTAAATGAGGATGAGATCAAAGAATTTCTAGAGCTTGTTCGTGAGGAGTGGACTAATAAATTGTTGGAACTGGGACAGGAATTTATGGATGAAGAAGAGGCAAAAGAAAGGAAAGTGTAGAAGGGAAAAAAAAATAAATAAAAACACCTGCCCATAATAATGGAGAAAGTTTAGCAGAAACTTTTGAAGACATTGATAAACTCCTTAAATATTTACAAACTGATCCAAAACACCAAAAGCTTTTTAGTAATTAAAAAAAGTTCAAGGTGCATTATTGGCTTATAAGTAAATCTGTGATACATACCAAAAAAACTAGCAAAACATCATGGACACATTTCAGAAAAGCGTGACACTTCTCGAAGGAAAGCCTCAGGAAGGTTCTCAGGAGCTATTTTAGAATAAGTCATTATGTTATCTATCATACAACATGTCAGCTCCAGCGATGTTATTGCCTGTAAATTCTTTCCAGTGGGAAAAGATAGATAAGTAGTTGGGAAACAGTCATATTGATGATCCTGAGTCCATGTAGATCTAGGTAAATGTGTGCGTCCACTTTTACAAAAAAAAAAGCTTAAAATAAAAAAACAAAGTAGAAAAATGAATTTAGAGTAAGAACATTAGAAAAGGAAATGTTTGAGGGCCAGCAGGTGGTATAGCGGTTAGGGTGCTGGACTCTCAAATGATCAACCACAGCTCAGGTCCTGAACCTGGCAGCTTCTCCCAGGAAGTGAATGAAAGAGAAGGGATTGAGACATGGACATCCCCTGTGTGTAGGAGGTTGGGGAGGGGGGTTATTTCTCACTTTAATATAAGTAAATTATTATACTATCATACAGAGTCAATAAATAAACTCATTCATGTATGATCACTAGATATTTTACACAAAGGTGGCATGAAAATGTAGTGAAAGGGGGCCAGTCAGGGGTGTGATGGTTAAGGTGGCTGGATACTTCTCATGGCTGACTACGCAGTTTGAGTCCTATCTCGTAGCTTTACAATCACTCTGGGGTAACCAGCACGTGGCCTGGAGGTTGAGGTACTTGATAGTTCATGGCCAGCTCTGCCACTGGAGTTGTTGACCCAGCAGCTTGGAAGTCTGGATGTGTGTGTGTGCATGTCCAGGGTTCTGAGAAGAGAATGGAAGAAAAGGGATAACAAGCATCCATTCCCCACTAGGGAGTCGTTTACCACTTTCCAAAACAAAAAATTAGAAAATTTAAAAAAATAGAAAAACAAACATACAACATATATCAGGTGTTGTGTTTGTGCAGAAGTACCCAAAATCCTGAGAAGAAAATGGAGAAGGGATTGTGGCATGGCCAGTCCTCTCATTACGTGTGTGTGTGTGTGTGTGTGTACACTACATATATCTATATCTAAATATATCTATATATCTATAGATATATACTGCATACACATATATATATGTAGTGAGAAAAAAATGCGTCCTTTATAATTGATGGAATTGCTTCAACTGATTAAAATACACAAGAAATCAGGAAGGAGGCTGAGACAGGAAGAGAACAAGATCCTACATAAGAAAGCCAGATGTGTTGGTAGAAACCTATAGTGTCAGATACTTGGAAATTGAGACAGGAGGTTTGGAGAATCATAATATGATGAGACTGCATCTAAAAATAAATAAGCAGATAGATAGTTAACTTTAAGAAGAAGAAACCATCTTGACTCACTCTTCACTCACTTTATATACACAAACAAATTTGATATAAATTGTAAAATATATTACTGTACTTAGTGCAGACAAAAAGCAATAACCCAACGAAAAATGCAGATAAACTGCACTCTTAAAATTAAGTTTGGGGGGGGGCAGTAGATGGAGTAGCAGTTACATAGCTGAACTCCCACATGGCCCACTGTGATTCAAATCCCAGACCTAGTTACTTGAAATTCCCACTGGGTACATGTGCATGTGTGCCCCAAATCCCAGGAGGATGAAGGAGACAGGATTGCGGTGTGACCATCCCACCAGGGGGATGATTTTTCATTCTCTCACTGTCTCTGTCTCTCTCTGCCTGGGTGATCTTACTCACCTTAAGACAAAAGTCTTTAAAAAAAAGTAATAATATATTCTGGGCCAGCAGGTAGTGTGGAAGGAGGTTAAGGGGGCTGGATCCCACATGACTGACTTTGTGGTTTAAAGACTGGACCTGTTGGCTTGAAAATCAAGCCAGGGGTGTGTGGGGATGTAATGTGTGTATGTGTATGCCCAAAATCCCCAGAGGAGAATGAAGAAGGGATTGCCATGTGGTCATTCTCCCTTGGGGGTCATTTCTCACTTTCCCCTATCTCTCTCTCCAGCAAGTGCACACATCCTATAACAAGAATAATAAATAAAAATGTGTTCTAATGGGACACCAGCACCACTGAAAGTATGAAACTGCAACCTATCAAATATAATGAAATGCTGCTGTTTTCTGGCATATGCATGTGTGTGTGTATAAGAAAAAAACGTGGTATAAAGAAAATAAAAAATGCACAAGATAATATAATGTTCTTTATTGAAGATAACAAATAGGGTGATATTCTTGATTTGATTATCATAGACTGCATGCATAGTTTGTAAATCTATGTAGTACCCCACAAAGATATACAAAAATAAAATGTCATAGGGATTATAAAATAAAAAAGATAAAGAATCATCTAACATAAAAAGATAATTTAAAAGCAAACGAACAAATAAATAATAATGACCTAGTTCAACCTTTTAATTTTATAGAAAATAAAACCCAAATTAGTAGGTTGAATTATTTTCTTGAGATCTTCTTTGTCATATGCAGAGTAATATGTGCATATATGTTTTGTGTGTGTGTGTATATATGTCTATATATACACACACACACATATATATATAAATATATATAAAATATATGTAATTGGGTAAGGATAAAAAAACAAATACACCCTCAGAATATAGACAATTTAAAAACACTGTTCTTTTGGGATATTGTTTATAGGGTACTACTTTTAATCCTATTAATGTCTATCCAGATGAAAATGCAAATAAATAAATATATAAATAAATGGAAATACACTAAAAAATATATCAAAAGTAAAAACGACAGGCAGCACAATAAAATTTTTGTATATTAAACCATCCTTGCATCTCAGGAATACATCTCACTACATCTTGGTGCATGCTCCTTTCAATATGTTGCTGAATTGGATCTGCCAGAATTTTGTTGAGAATTTTTCATCTATGTTCATGATAAATATTGACATATTTTTTTCTTGTATTGGCTTTGTCTGGTGTTGATACTGGAATAAATCCACTTTTGTAAAATGAGTTTTTAAGTGTTCTCGGCTTGTCATTTTTGGGGAATACTTTATACAGTATAGGCATTCATTCTTTTTCAATGTTGGATAGAATTTACCAGTGGGATTCTTTTTGTTGGGAGGTTTGGTTATTGGTTTAATCTTATTATTTACTACTGACCTGTTTGCATTTTGTATTTCTTAATAATTCAGTTTTCTGTGTCCAGAAGTTTATTTTTTCTGGATTATCCAATTTGTCTGCATATATATGTTCATAGTCTTTTTATCATATTTTGTATGTCTGTGGCATCAATAGTAACATACTATCTTTCATATTCATGTTTATTATTTGATCTGTTTATTTTTCTTTTTTAAGTGTTTTTCCCCCCATATGGCACATGCACTTGCTACAGTTCCATAGAGAAACAACCAGAGGGAAAGTGAGAAATCACCCCTCAGGGGGTAGCCATGCTGCAATCACTTCTCCACAACTCTCCTGCGAGTGAGTTTCAAGCCACTGGACTTCAGTAATACAAGACAAAAAGTTACAGAGGGGACCAGAAGTTAGCGTAATGGCTATGTTGCTGGACTCCCATGGAGCCGACCGCAGTTCATGCCCCAGACCCAGTGGCTTAAAACTCACGCCGGGCACATGTGCATGCGTGCCCAAGATCCTGAGAGGAGAAGGGATTGTGGCATGGCCATCCTCCCTGGGGGGTGATTTCTCATTTTCTGTCTGTCTGTCTGGCAAGCGCATGCTCCCTATAGCAAAAACCTCTCCAAAAAAACAAACAAACAAAAAAGTTACAGAGATCTGCTTTGCTATGAAGTACCTATATTGAAAAAAATATGTTATTGTACATTTTAAATGATCGTATGGTAAATGTTCTTACCACAAACAAGTAAACAAAATACAAGGAAAGATTTGAAAGTGAAGGACATATTTAGTACATCAATTGTTAATCATAGTATCACAAGTCCAAAGTCCAAAATGCATACATTAAGTGCAATTTTTTTACCTATCAAGCATACCTCAGAATCTTTAAAAAAAATCCAGAATTATTGGGACCTGCAGTTAGCATAATGGCTATGTTGTTGGACTCCCACGTAGTTGACCGCGGTTCACGTCTGGGACCTGGTGGCTTAAAACTCACGCCGGGCGCGTGTGTGTGCGTACCCAAGATCCCGAGAGGAGAACGGAGGAGAAGGGACTGCGGCATGGTCATCCTCCCTGGGGGATGATTTCTCGCTTTCTGTCTCTCTGTCTCTCTCTGTCTGTCTGGCGAGCGCACGTGCCCTATAGCAAAAACCTCTCCCCCCCCCAAAAAAAATCCAGAATTATGAAGGAAGCTCTCTATATAGCCTCATTCTAAATATCACATTGAAAACAATTTTTGACAACTGAATTTCACAGCTGAAATAAAAAGCGACATCAAACCATTCAGTTAAAATTAAAAATTTGAAAGTTAATGATTCTCAGTGACCTTGTCATTATTCTCCTGTAGCCAGCTACATTTAATATCAATCATTTTAAGCATATAATATTTTAGCATATAACTGTCAAATACCAATAATTTATAAAAGATTTATAAAAGTTATTAAAGTTCACAACAGTTCCAGGATATACTAGATTTAAATGCTACATAGTATGGTAAAAATACATGTTACTTATAATACTAACCTAATTTATGCAGTTTCATAAACTACTATGGTAGATATGTTTTAATGTTATCCTTTCCAAATATTAATGTCATTTTAAAAGTTAACTGAATTAAACAAAATTATATATCATAATAACACAAAATTACATAAATAGTAGTTTGAAAAAAATGTTACATTATTTCTATCATAAATTAACACTGATAATTTTTGTTAAAATGTAGCTAGAGGGACAGCAGTTGGTACAAAGATTAAGGCAGCTGGATCCCACATGGCCAACTGGTTGGTTTGAGACCTGGACTAAGCAGCTTGAAAACCATGCAAGTGAATGTGCATTCCTGTCCAAAATCTCAAGAGGAGAATGGAGCAGAAGGGATTGCAGCATGACAAGTCCCCCTGGTGGCTGATTTCTCACTTTCCTTCTCTCTCCGTCCATGCGCACACCCTACTACAAAAAAATCTTAAAAAAAATAAATACAAAGCATAGAATAATTGCTTTTTATTACACTATTAGTGGATTTTTTAGAAGTTAATTTAATGAAATTAACTTAATTTCATTCAAATTAATAAATAAGGTATATATCTTTGTATCAGAGCAAAATATTTAGTATATAGAATTATATTCATATATCTTGACATTGTGTGTGTATGTGTGTGTATATATATATATATATATATATATACATACACACATATTTATGTATGCTTCTAATACTGTCCCTTTTATGAATTAAAGCACTTCACTTCTAAAGAGATTTAGAAAATTAGAAAGAATCTAAAAATAACTCATGCAATTTGATTTTATTATCAAATTGACTAATTTAAGTTCTAAGAAGACTAATGAAAATAAGTTTGCAAAATACAGTCAATTTTGAGGTAAATGGTAAAGATTTTCAGTTCTGATCATACTTTCTAATTGAGGTAATTGTATAATGAGAGGATATAGTGTCATCGAATATATGAAACAGTGAATACCATGTAATTGGCAAATGAACAACCAGCATTTCAGAACTGGTACTTGAGAGCTTTTTAAAGCAGATAGCTGATAACTGCATTGTTTAAGGCCGGCAGGTGTTCTCACAAATTACCTGAAGTAATTTCCTGTAAAGAGGTGCAATAGAGCTTCACATTAAATATGGGTATGATGTGTGCAGTTCTTTCTATAAAGGTAAATCGAAAGTAATTTCATCTTTTTATCTGGTACTTACTAGTTACTATGTAATTATCATCCCTGCATACAAGAAAATGTATAAAGAACATATTTTAATACAAACTGGCATTTCCAAGGTCTTAAGTTGCCTACGCATTTAAGATTGAGAAAAAAAAAATGTCAGTGGGTGGGTATGCTTGTGGAAGAAAGAAAGGAAGAGAGAGAAAGCACTTTCCACTGTGGCATTGTCATGCTGCAAATTCTTTCCCTCCATTTCTCCATCCAGTTGGGTTTGGGTGCACACACACACACACATGCACACTCATAGGTACACACATACACATACATGTACATACACACATGCACATACCAAATACACACACATGCACACTCATAGGTACACAATACATGTACATACACACGTGCACACATGCACACACCAAATACACACATAAACACACACACACACATGCCCACATGTTGTTTAAGCCACAGGGCCAGAATGTGGACTGTAGTTGGTCATGGGGGGTTGACTTGCCATGCACAGCATGAGCTATGGAGCCAGTCCTAAACTTTAATTTTTTAAACTTTTTTAATGGGAAAAGTGACACCTATAAAAACAGTTTTTAGTTAATTGAGAGATTTATTAGCATCTATTAATAGCTTTCCATTCTATGTGTTACCTTGGCAATAGTGTATATTTAAATTTATATATTACCCTACTAAAATAATATAGAGATGTATTAATCAGATGACATTTTTACTTTAAGCATTTGTAAAGTCAATAGAACATTTTCAAAATAAAATTTAGGTTTTATATATATATACATATATATATATATACATATATATATATATACACATTTTGTATGTTAACCTAGTTTTTAATAAATGTCATGTGAGAGTTAAATCAATTTTTATGTTATTAGAAGATTTTTCAATTCACATCAGGATAGGCTTTGATAGTAATACAATATAATTTACTTTGTTTTTTGTAAATTTAAGTTGTCATACACTAGACTTTCTCTTTCAGCCCCGATAATTGTAATAAACAAATATAACTTTTAAATGTTTTTCAATAGTCAAAATTAAATATCTCGAGCAGTGATGTAGCAAAATGAACTCATGTTGGGCACAATATGGTAACCACATTTGAATCACAGATCAGCCTGAATGACGCATCAAATGCTCACCCTCGGGACCAGCAGGTGGCATGGTGGTTAAAGTGCTGGACACTCCCACATGGACGACTGGACCTGGTCGTTCAAGTACTGGACCTGGTCGCTTGCTTTCTCACTTTCCCTCTCTCTCTCTTTGTGTATCTCTCTCTGATCAAATTAAAATAAATGAATTAATAAATAAAATTAAATAAATAATTATTTTTTAAAAAATGCTCACCCTCTATGGACGATGGCCATGCTGCAATCCCTCCAGTTTTCCCTGCTCTTATGGACCTTGGGCATATTTACACGTGAGCCAGCCTGTCTCCCAACCCACAGTTCCAGGACTGAAAAGCTAGAGGGTTGGGGAAGTGGGATTGCAGCTTGACAAGATCCTGTCAAAAACACTCTCTGTCTCTCTCTAGCTCATGTGTGCAAGTGTATCAAGTGTATGCTATCTACCATAATTTTTTACAAAAGCTATTAAGAGAACATTTGGACCCACTGGTGTCATGGTGGTTAGGGCAGCTGCATCCCACATGGCCAACTGTGAGGTATGAATCCTGGACCTGCGGGTTGGTAGACAGGCTGGCTCACGTGTAAACATGCCCAAGGTGCATAAAGGCAAAAGAAATGGAGGGATTGCAGCATGGCCATCGTCCATAGAAGGTGCTTTCTCACTTCCTGTCTCTGTCTCTCTCTGGTGACGGCATGTGCTCTTGGCAAAAAAACAAACAAATGAAACTACTATTAAAACATTTTTAAAATATGAAACACTTTTGGTAAAAAATTAAAAATCTAGGGCTGGCTTGGTGATATAGCAGCAACAAACTTCTCAAGCACAGCCAGATCCATATAGAAGATCAAGGGCTTGATTCTCCAGTCAGCATGTGCACACCAATGATTCTGGCTGACTGGGAGGGCTAGGAGAGGTGGGTCATTTAGAGTGCTTGTCATTCTCTCTGTCACTTTTTCCAGCCTCTCTCTCAAATACTCTTGTAAAAGAAATTTTTAAAAATTAAGATAAGTAGAAATATAAATAAAATATTGTTATAAATTTGACTGTTTATTTCCCTTATTTGAAAAACCTTAATAATATATACCAATGGGTACACACTGTTCAGCCATGACATATTTTAAATAACAAGAGTTGCAATGTTCACATACTTGGTAAATAGGGAATAAATGCCCCTGCACAGTAGTTGTAGGAATAAATACAGATGTCAGAAAGCTGAGAGTCCCCAAATAACTAAAATTTGCTAGCATCCTGCTCTTCAGCTAAGTTGTCCTTCCATCCTTCCGTTCATCGTATTGTTCCTTTAGGAGGGAGTAGCCATGCTCTGAAGCCACAGGGAACACCCCAGCTTCTCCCCGTCTCCTTCTATGCACAAAAACAGGATTCCTCCTAGGCTCATGCATCAGCTTTCCTTCAACTAAAGTATTGCTTTAAATGATTTCTATCAAGAAGACAATGCCAAGTGCTGATTTAGTATGTAGACCTATTGATAATCAGTCCACCTAATTGATCTACAAAATCTATTTCAAGATGTGAAGAATCCTTTTGGCTTATGTTAATTCTCTTTGATGGAGGCACTATAGAATAGAACTGATTCAACATTCTGAAGGATTGCCTCTTGGCAAGCAATTATTTAATTCTATTAATAACTTCTCAAATTGGTGAAACACAATAGGATGTGAGCTCTGCTACTTCATTAATATTCTCAGCCAGCAACAGTAAAATAGGCTGATTAATATGTGAATCTGCTTGTGTTCTGAAGATGGAGAGTAAAATATTCCTAATATACTCTTACTAGTGTAAACAGAGAAGGTCTGTAACAGCAGCTGAGGAATAGGGCAACTGTATTCGTTTCCAACCATTTCCCTCTGGGTAATTTCTCCCTCCAGACAGGAAGAAAGGTGTTTCCTGATTCTTTGAGGCTATTATAAATTTAACTATATCCTTAATCTGTCTTAAATGTAAATTATTTAGTTATTTGAAGAACAGAACAACTTTCTGTTTCAATCAATATACACAACTACTGAATTAATTCTTTCTCGCCACATTACAAAGATTGCATAATGTTGTGATTTTCTTTATCCACGTATCTATGATGGTAATAGAGAATTCTAGTCAATTTTGAGCTACTAGAACCATATGCTGCAAACTGGGCATTTATAATATTGGACTGACATTTATTAACTCACATTTTTGGAGGCTGGAAAGTCCAAGATTAAGGGCCAGCCTCTGGAAAGCTTCTTAATGCTCCATCATCCCACTGCAAAAAGCAGCAGGACAGGAGGAGGCAAGAGCACAATGGACATGTTATTTATTATTATTATTATTATTATTATTATTATTATTATTATTTATTCATTCAATTGCTATACATCATTTAGATATACACCTCAGTCCAGCCCAGTTGAGAATAGGCGGTCTCAGCCAGGAGGTGGGGGCCCAGATGCTGAATTATGTGAGAAGATCCAACTTCTTCTTACCATTTCAATGGCAATTAGATGTCAACATGAACTTTGGAAGAGACAATATTCAAATGATGTGGAGACCTGAGATTGACAAATTAATAAAGTTCAAGACACTGTGGAACTTATGTGATAACGAGACTACTTCAAAGCAAATGCAAGGAAATGAACAAGGTGTGCCAAAAAATAAAACGATTGATGAAGTCAGACATCTGAAAATTCATTGAAGTGATAGAAATGGGCTTGTGGCAAGAATAGATCAGGTTATATTTAAAATGTGCTATAAATTGTAACATTAAAAAATAACTTGGGGGACCAACAGGTGGTATAATGGTTACATCCCTGAACTCCCACGTAGTCAACCAAGGTTTGAGTCCTGGGCCTGATGACTTAAAACTCATGCCAGGTTTGTATGTGTCTGAGTGTGCCCAAGATCCTGAGAAGAGAATGGAGATGAAGGGATTTCATGGCCATTCCCTGGGAGATGATTTCTTGCTTTCTGTCTCTCTGTCTCTAACTGTCATTCTGATGGCTGCATGCATCCTAGAGCAAAATCTCTCTCTCAAAATATAACAATAATAATTTGGGTGATGTGTGGTGATACATGTGGGAGGGTACCACTGTATAGTGACTGGGCGACATAGATGGCCAGAGTTTGGTTCACAGATCAGTCTACCTATGCTGGGCCTGGACATACATATCAGTAGTCCTAGCTACCTGGGAACCTGGGATGAAGTTGGGGGGGGTCATGACACAGGGAGACTCCATGAGAAAAATTCCTATCGACTCCCAGTCTTAATAATAATAATAATAATAATAATTTACACCCACTAGCAAGAGATGCAAAAACTCCAAGAGTTAATTTAAGCCCAAAGCTACAAGCAACCCAAATAGCCCTTAACTGAGAATAAATAAACACATTTTGTTTATTTATGCAATCAATTTGATCAATAAAAATGGAAGAAATTATTAAAACATGCAAAAACAAAGATGAATCTTACATACTTGATGAATGAAAGGACCAGACATACCACACATGTAGCTTACATGATTCCATTTGGTAAATTCCAAAGACTTCCAAATAATCTACAATGGGACATTAAATTCTGTTGGAGAATTTACTGGAATGGGGCTCAAAGTAACATTTTAGGGTTCTAGAACTATTCTAAAACTTTGGTTGATATGGTGGTAATGAAATTTTGCAAATGACAAAGATATTAAAATAAGGATTTAAGATCTATAGATTTTGTTCTATGAAAATTATATCTCAATAAAAATAATTTAATATGAATTGTACATGTATTTAAGTAACTTTAATATGAGGAATTAGGCATTACTTATGCTTTGGAAGTTCTTGGGTTCCCAGTACTTATGTAATTTTTATTGCCTGGTAAATGGATAATACATGTATAATCTTATGTAACAATATCAGGTTGTCAGAAAAATCATAATGTGGGAACGAGCAGTTAGCGTAATGGCTCTGTCGCTGGACTCCCACGTAGTCGACCACGGTTTGTGTCCCAGACCCGGTGGCTTAAAACTCACGCTGGGCACGTGTGCTTGTGTGCCCAAGATCCGGAGGGGAGAATGGAGGAGAAGGGATTGCGGAGTGACCATCCCCTCTAGGGGATGATTTCTCGCTTTCTGTCTCTCTATCTCTCTCTGTCTATCTGACTAGCACATGCGCCCTATAGCAAAAACCTCTCAAAAAAAAAAATCGTAATGTCATTTTCTATCTTTTTCTATGCGAAATGCATCATGACTTTTCTGACAACCCAATAATAGGAAGCTAGATTTGTCTAAAGATAATGTGTACTTTATATGTACTTCATATTAAAATTGTTACATCTATTCTTGCCATTCCAAGGTAAATATGTTTATTGATGTGGCATTGGCTTAGTCATGTAGAACCAATACATGCACATATAATATTCAAGTGAGATTTTGAAACATATCTGGCTCCTGGGTTTGGTGTATAGTGCAAGCATGTGTGTTTTTAAAAATAGGAATTTTATGACAATTATGTAAATATAGTTATCTAATGAGATTCTTTCATTTTTTTCTATTACGGAATGCTATATAAAAATTTAAATCATGATAATTCCCTAAATTGAGAAAAAAAAAACTGAGGCATTGCTTCCTAAAATGCAAAAGTATGAGTCAGAGTAACATCCAATTTCCATCATTTTAGTTTAACATATATTTTCCCCAAAATGTGCTTAATTCAACATGTACACACTTTTTATCTCCTAGTTCTAAATCATATACATGCAAATTAAAATTATTTATTCACCGAAGGTAAAACATGTTTAATCTTTTATTTGTTTATTTATTTTTTTGCTAGCTTGTATTATTGTGAATAATGGAATCTGGAATTGTTATTCTCAATGTAGAAAATTTTACCACACCAACATAAGACAGAGAATTAATAAAAATACTTTTAAAAAGTATCTGAAATTGTTGTTTACAGCAATATAAGATATTTTCTCTCCCTGGAAAAAAATTTTTAAAAGTAATTTTAAAAATTGGGATATTCAGGTCCACAGGTGGCATGATGGTTAAGGGTGCTAGACTCCCACATGGCCAACCACCATTCGAGTCCTGAACCTAGTGGCTTGCTTTCTCACTGTCTCTCTCTCTCTCTCACTTTGTCCGTCTCTGGTCAAAATTAAAAATAAGTAAATATTAATAAATAAAGTTAAACAACATAATTCTTTTTAAAAAAAAATAAGATGCGATGGTGAGGGAAAAAACAAAACAAAACAAAACCAACATATCATAAAACATGAACTTTTTTTTTTTTTTTTTTGAGATTTTTGCTATAGGGCACACGAACTCACCAGAGAGATTGAGACAGAGTCAAAAAGCCAGCAATCACCCCTCCCCCACACTGCAGGGAAGATGGCCACACCCAAATCTCTTTTCCATTCTCCTTTAGGGATTTTGAGTGTGCACTCACATGTGCCCAGCGTGAGTTTGAAGCCTCTGTCAGGGACTCAAACTGTGATCGACTATGTGAGAGTCAAGTGATGTCACTGCTACACCACCTTCTGGTCTCCAAACATAAGGGGTTTTTTTGTTTGTTTTGTTTTGTTTTTTTCTTCTTTTTATTAGACATTTTCGCTGTAAGGCACTTGTACTCACCAGAGAGACAGAGAGACAGAAAGCAAGAAATCACTCCCCGACTCCCCACAGGCAGAGATGGCCATGCTGCAATCCCTTCTCCTCCATTCTCTTCTCAAGATTTTGGGCAAGCACACACGTGTCTGGCGTGAGTTTTAAGTCACCAGCTCTGGGACATGAACCACGTTTGACTATATGGGAGTTCAGCAACATAACCATTATGCCATCTGTCCCAACATGAGCTTTTAAATTTTTTAAATTTCTTTGATAAGAGAAAAATAGAGAGACAAAGAGAAAGAGAGAGAGTGATATGCATGATATCCACAACACCAGTATCTCTTTTAGTTTTTAAATAATTTACATTTAATCATTGTACACCCTTACAGCATACGTAATGATTTTTTCCAGCATGAGTAGTGTATATTAATCTAGTCCAACACTACTAGACACATTATCGTCAATGAATACCCTTTGATTTTTGTGCCTGTTAAATGTTCTTCTGATTCCCCTCTCCCTCTCCCACTTCCTGCTTGCTGTTATACTGTTTCTAGTATCCACAGTTGTCCTCCCTGCTCTCCTCACACTTATACCTTCCAGTCTTTCGGATTCCGCCACAGAATGCACATATTTAGTATAGATTAAGCAGAGACAGACAATGCCTTTCTTTTACAGTCTTGTTTGCTTTGCTTAACATTAAAATCTTTGTTTGTCGACTTTGTATCAAATGTCGGGATCTCATTGTTTTATGGCTGAGTACTATTGTATAGCAGTGTATGTGTGCAAGAAGAATTTAGTAGGAAGCATTTCCCTTCCTGACCTCAAAATATATTACAAAGCTGTAATAATCAACACAGCATGATATCAGCGAAGAAACAGGCATGTAAACCAGTGGAACAGAGTAGAGAACTGAGAAATAAACACCAAAACATATACCCAATTCATTTTGCCAAATGGCAGAAGCCAATCCAGTAAGACAAAGAAAAATCTCTTCAGTGAATTGTGCTAGAAAAACTGAATGCCCACCTGAGGAAGAATGAAACTGGGTCCCTATCACTCACCATTAACAAAACATAAATTCTAAATGGATTAAAGGTCTAAACATAAAATCTTTCATTATAAAGCTACTGGTGGAAAACATAGGGGATTCTTGGAGACATCAGAGTAGGTAAAAACTTCTTCAAGAAGATCCCAAAGTATAGCCAATAATCCCCCAAATAGACAAGTGGAACTACATCAGGCTAAAAAGTTTCCACCATTAACTTAGCATCACCCATCCAGGATCACAGGCACGTAAGTGCGTAGCTAGCATCCACAGGAGTCCTCAAGACACAAACTCGAGACATTTGCATATGGCTTCAGCATGGTGGCCTGAGTATAGCTGTCATCAGTGTACCACCATCACAGCTCGACACATGAGCTTCTCTATAGGACTTTCCAACCTTTAGTAGTAAAAGTCTTAGGTTATGTTTATTAGAACTAAGAGAAGGTATGTAATAACAAGACAGTTATATCATACATTAATTCTAGTGGTAAACCAGGGGGAAAGAAACAAATAAACAACAAAACCCAAATCATCAACCAAGAAACAAGAATAGAAAAAGCCTAACCAGTTTTCCTGAGTTTCAGTGATTTAAATTTTCTCCGAAAAAATAAAATCTAAAGGTTTTCAAGGGTTTGGATCTTTTGCTATCAGTAGTCATTAAAAGCCCATGATGAAAAATTAAAATTATACAAAAATATTCACTACACTGAAAAAATAGTATTTTAAAAACAAATTCTAAAATAGAACATGAATAATTGCCATTTTTTTTCTAACTTTGAGTAAAACTTTACTTGAAATGTATGTTTGAAAAATAAAATTGTTTATGTACTTCAGGAAACGTCAGAACTTAAGAGATCATACTTCACTGTCAATCTCCAAAGGGAGATTACATAATCCAAACTTACCTGAAAATGAAATATTTGGGTGGGGTGAGTGTTGAGAAAGCAGACTATTTCAAACACAGTCTTGGAAAGAATATTGTGGTATTCCAGAAGAAGTTGTTTTAGGGGCATTTAACGCAACTATTATGGTATTTTATGAACAGAGTGGAGAGTGAAGTTAAATAGTGTGTAGCAATGTTTTATAACCTTTATTAGTAGGATATTTAATAAAACAAATGTCAAAGAAGTAAAAAGTAAATATTTCTGTTAATTTGTCTATAGAAAGATAAGTTAAAATATGCTACTCTTTATGATTATAATATTTTTTTTATTTTAAATATCCTATTGGCGATTAGGTTGTATCATGGGTAAAAAGAGAATGTTCTATGTAATTTTGACTTCCATATTAGCATACTGAATTACAGTGGAATAATACAGGACAAATACGCCTGCTTTGTTGTCTGGCAAATACTCATTTTGATTCATGGGTATGTCTATTATCAGTTTATTCCACTCAACTAAACATCTGTTTTCTTAGGCCCTTTTTTTCACTAATAAGGATTCTGAACTTGGAAAGCAATCTCAGAATAAAGCACCAACTGTTCATAAGACACTATGGCCTGTTTTGGATAGCCTCTCAGGCATGAGGGCATGTGTGGCTGCTTCCAGGCTGCAGCCAGCAAGGAAACTGACAGATGCTGGGGTTGCTCTTTGGATAGTCCTAAAGATCGTACACCTCAAAAAATGCCAGTCCACATTTTCTCTAATGGATCCAACAGAGAGACAAGAAAAAATGAGAGAATGTTCAGTGTCCTCTCTAAACTGACTAGAATTTAGGATGACTTGAAGATATGAATTATAAAATACAATTTAAAAATAAAGTATATTATGAATGGATTTAGACATCATCTAAACATTCTTTTATAATAATTTATTAAATAATTATTTTATTACTGAGAAATATTAGCATATTGAGAGAAAGAAATATATCTATCACTCTTATTCTGTTTTAAAGTTTTGTCACCTGATTAACCACATAATTTAATTTTTGTTTAATATAATTAATTAAGACTGTCATTTAAAATAGAAGTATAGGTTAAGTATTCCTTATCCAAAATACTTAGGATTATAAATGTCTTAATTTTTTTCAGATTGTGGAATATTTGCATATATAAAATGAGATAGAAAGGGGACCCAAGTGTACACAAGAAACTATTTAAGTTTCATATTCATTCATACACATAGCCTAAAGGTAACTTCATGTAATATTTTAACTGTGACCCACCACATGTAGTCAGACCTAGAATTTTCCAATTATGGCACCACATTGTTTATTAAAACGTTTTAAATTTTGGAGCATTTCAGATTATAGATTTTTTAATTAGAGAGGCTCGGCCTATAGTAAGTCATAGATTTCTTTTCTTATATACATTCGTCATCTGATAAAGTTTGATTAAAAACTTACCTGTGGCCATCAGGTGGTTTTATGATCGAGGCACTGGATCCCACATGGCTAATGCCAAAATTTGGATCCCAGACCCAGTGACTTGAAAAACACACTGGTCACATGGCATGCATGCCCAAAAATCCTGAGAGGAGAATGGAGAAGGGTGTCCAACAGATCAATAAAATCTAAGAATGTGTTTTGAATCTTTTTCTCAGAACAAGATGGTTCGTCTTGAAAGACAATTTCCAGAAACAGAGAAAGAGATTCCCTGACATTAATAATAAAAAAAGTTCTCCACACAGATGACCCAAGTGGAAAGGTTTTAGGCTGTCTTCCAAGTACACTCGACACCCTCATCCCTTGGTTGAAGATTGACTAAAGAAAGGGGTGAGTCATGACACCACGAATCTGTTAGGGGTCTCTATTTCTCTCTCTTTTCTCTCTTTCTTTCTCTTTCTGTATTCGTGTGTTTCTCTGCCTCTTTTTAAATACATAATTTAAAAAGAAAAAGATACCATTTCAGATCAGCAAAAGTAAGTCTATATTACTTCTGTTGTTGATCAGTTGATGGTTAGTGAGGACAGAAGACTTTATTCCATTGTGTAAGCTTACCCAATCCTGTATAGGATCATTTTTTAAATTATCTCAGGTTTTTGTTTTTTTTTTTATTTGACAGACTATGCATTCACTTATTGGGGAGACAGACAGAAAGAGAGGGAAATTAAGAAAGCAACCTAATGTGGAAGAGTCATACTGTTACCCCTTTTCCACTTTCTATCTTTCATGATTTGGGGCATGCACACATATTTGCCCAGTGCCTTCCTCAAGCTGCCAGATTGAGAATTGAACTGTGTAATCAGTCATGCAGGATCCAGTAATGTTAATCACTACACCATGGGCTGGCCCGATTTTTTACATTATTTCTATTCCTGTTTAAAAAGAAATGTAAAGTCCCTGCCTTTCACAGAATTATAGTTCTTTGAAATTCCTGTGCTGAATAGATGAAATATTTAGATTTGCATGATTGATAATACTTGGCTCATTTTTCTACTAATATATATTACCCTATTATATTATTAATATGTGTGCATATTCATCCATAAACTTACTACTTAGGTGATACACACTTAGTGATCACATTTACATAGTTTAATATATGTCATAGGTATAAAGCATTTTGTATATGTTCTCTTTCAGGGTTGGCTATGCGTACTCATTCTCACATTGACCTTGGCTGCTTTTTTTTCTAAGAGAGATTTTTGCTATAGGGCACATGCATTCGCCAGAGAGACAGAAAGCAAGAAATCACCCCACGGACAGGATGGTCCCTTTTCCTCCATTCCTCTCTTGGAATTTTAGGCATGCTTTAATACATGCCTGGTGTGAGTTTTAATCCACCAGGCCCAGGACTTGAACTGCGGTTGAGTGGATGGAGTCCAATGCCTTAGATAGTATGCCACATGCTGGCCCCAACCTTGGCTGCTTTTGAGTTATAAAGGCAGAGTTGACTAAAGGCAACACAAATCATTTAGTTTGCAAATTCTAAATACTTTCTGAATTTAATTTTATAGAATAATAACTTTATGAAATCCTATTCTGTATAGATATGTGTAGTATTCACGTACATAATTTGCAACATATTTTTCTCTCTGTCATCTATTACCTATTTATCATGCACATATCTATTCATTAAAATAAATGAAAATAGAGACCATTCTTAAAAATCCATGGGCATGGGTATCCACCTGCAGAAAGATGAAACTGAACACTCATCTTTCATTATTAACAAAAATCAACTGAAAATGGATCAAAGATCTGAACCAAAGGCCTCAATCAATAAAACCACTAGTGGAAAACACTGGAGAAACTCTGGGAGACCTTGGGGTAGGCAAAGACTTCTTAAATAAGACTACAAAAGCACAGGCAATAATTCCTAAAATAGAGAGATGGGACTATATCAGAATAAAAAGTTTCTACAAAGAAAAGTACACAGTGACAAGTGTGAATTGACAACCCTCAGGATGGGAGAATATATTTCTAAGATATGCCTCAGACAAGGGATTGATAACCAGAATACATGGAGAATTCAAATGGCTTACTCAGAAACAAAACAAAACAACAACAAAAAAAAACGAAAACAAACAAACAAACAAAAAACAAAGATTAACCCAATTAAAAGACAGGAAAATGAGCTGAACAAAAATCTTTCTAAGGAAGACATACGAACAGCCAAGAAGCATATGAGGAAATGCTCAACATCCTTCATTGTGAGGAAGATACAGATTAAAATCACAACACCTGTCAGAATGGCAAAGATTAAAAATATAAAAAAGTGATAAGTGTTGGGACCAGCAGTTAGTATAATGACTATGTCGCTGAACTCCCATGTAGTCGACCGCGGTTCAAGTCTTGGACCTGGTGGCTTAAACTCATGCTGGGTGTGTGTGTGTACGTGCTCAGGATCCCGAGAGGAAAATGGAAGAGAAGGGACTGCAGTGTGGCCCTTCCCCCTGGGGGGGGTGTGATTTCTCGCTTTCTATCTTTCTGTCTCTCTCTGTCTCTCTGGCAAGTACACGTGCCCAGTAGCAAAATCTTCTCGAAAAAAAAATGATAAATGTTGGCAGGGATGTGGTGAAAGGAGAACTCTCCTAAACTGATGATGGCAATGTAAACTGGTTTAACCACTGTGAGAATAATATGGAGGTTCCTCAAAGATCTACAAATAGAACTACCATTTGATCCAGCAATCCCAGTTCTGGGTATCTACCCAAAGGACAAGAGAATGCTCAGTTGGAAAAGCACTTGCACATCAATGTTTATAGCAGCATTATTCACAATCGCTGAGACATGGAACCAACCACTCACTGTAAAGATACATGTGATTCAATGTAATATAAACACGATTACGATAATAATAAAATAATTTAAAAACAATACATGAGCAGACAAAGCCAGATAGGTCTTGAAACTAATCTTAACACTATTTGAATTGAAAACTTAAGTAAATTTTAACTTAAGTCATTTCTTCTAAATTTTTAGAGAAAAACTAAACTTAAGCTCAACCAATCAGAAACATTCACTACATAAAAGCTTGTCCCATGCATTTCTTAATAGAGCCCAAAACTTCTTTTGGTTTGGTACTTCCTGCTTAAATAGCCTTTAAATTTTTCCTTGTGTCTCTGTTTATCTTTTAACATATCTACCTATCAATCATCATTTTGGGGAAGATACCAGTTTTTTGGTGTTATATCACTATATTGCCTTTATTGTAGTCCTCCTGCTTAATAGAAATAATGAGTTTTCATATCAGTAAGCAGAAAAATAAGTCACCCAGTAAATGACCCACATGGTATGAAAGTAGAAAAATAAAACAGAGATCATTATATTATTTTACTGAAAACTCAAAAACAAATTTTAGAAAACTCTTGATTATGAGACAAATACTACTAATTACAGAAAATAATTTATTCTTCATACTTTATTACACCTGAGTTATTTATTCATGTGCTCTTCAAATTATTCAACATAGATTTGTATTAATAACTTTTTAAAAAAATTATCACAAAACCCACTTGCTACCGTAAGTTGGACAAATAATAAATAGAGGAATAAACCAGAAAATATTTACATTCAAAGTAAAAAAGCAATATTACAGACAAGAAGTGGCTTATGAGGCTAGCATTCTGATTTTTTAATTACCAATAGAAATTGAATTAATATTTGAATATACATAAAACAAGTTTTATTGAATCTTAGATGATATGGATACACATCAATGAATAATGATTCAGAGGATACAACTAATCTAAATGAACAGAATGATCAAAAGGGACATCTTTACTATGATTTAACTGGCCCTTTAAATACTTTTCAGTCTGCTAGCTGTTTGACTTTGGAGACTTTCTAAGAAAATTAGTTTGCTTGAACTGAATGATGATGGTGGATTTATAATCTTTAATTTATTTATTTTTATTAATTATTAAAATTATTATTCATACATTAAAACACTATACATCATTTAGATTGTGAAGAGACTTTACCCGGCATGATTTACACCTCAGTCCAGCCCAGTTGAGACTATTGTACAAATCCCTGTCAAAAGATTAAAAACCTGTGTCCCACAAGTGTGTTACCTCTCCATTTCCCACCAAATTTCCTTTCCTATGCTCTTCCCTTCCCACACTCTCTTTCTGTTTTGTCTCTAGTGTCCATTACAAATTTTAATGCTTTTATGTTCTCCAGTCTTTCAGTCTCTACCATAGAGTGTGGACAGTTGATATATGTTAAGTGGAGACACACGATGTCTCTCTTTACAGCCTGACTTGCTTCACTCAGCAACAAATCTTTCATTTGTCCACTTTATATCAAATTCCAAGGCCTTGCTGTTTTTATAGCTTAATAGTATTCCATGGAGTATATGTGCCATAATTTTTCAATCTATTCATCTGTTTGTGGACATTTGGGTTGGTTCTATGTCTTAGCAATCATGAATAAGGCTGCAATGAATATAGGTGTGCAAGCACTTTTCCGACTGAGTGCTCTCCTGTCCTTTGGGTAGATACCCAGGAGTAGAATTGCTGGATCATATGGTAGTTCTATTTGAAGGTCTTTGAGGAACCTCCAAATCGTTCTTCACAGTGGCTAGGCCAATCTACCTTCCCACCAACAGTGTGTAGGAGTGTACCCCTTTGACCACATCCTCTCCAGCACTTATCATCATTTGTTTTTTAATCTTCACCATTCTGACTGGGGTTAGGTGGTATCTCATTGTGGTTTTGATCTGCATCTTCCTTACAATGAGGGATGTTGAACATTTTTTCATATGCTTTTTGGCTGTTCATGTCTTTCTTAGAGAGTTGTTCGTTCAGCTCATTTTTCCCATCTTTTAATTGGGTCAATCACTTTCTTCTGGGTAAGCTGCTTGAGTTCCTTGTGTATTCTGGCTAAGAGTCCCTTGTCTGAGTATAATCTTGCAGAGACAATGAGTCTAAACATCATAACAGAAGCATTTGCTGGGATACATATTTTATTCCAAATCTGATATAACTTCTACATCAATTCTCGTGTCATTTATCTGGACTCTACTGGCAAAGCAGCCTGGACAAGGTCCTTCTGAATCAACTCTTGTGCAACACTGTCAACTAGCAATTACTAGCAGGTCATGGTGACATTATTCCACTATGAATTAACAGCACATTGGATGTTTCTGTACAACAGATAGAGGGAAGCACAGAGAATAAAAGAAGAATATCCAAATTAAAGTCAATTAAGCTTACAAAGCCCTTCAGTATCAGCAATTGATGAGAATGCTGGTAAAGACTATTTTTAAAGATTCATCAAAAATCTTGTAATTACCTGTTACTATCATTTTTGTGCCTGCCTCTTTGAATTTAGCTTT
Source organism: Tupaia belangeri chinensis (assembly GCF_000334495.1). NCBI lineage: Eukaryota > Metazoa > Chordata > Mammalia > Scandentia > Tupaiidae > Tupaia > Tupaia belangeri. The sequence continues at coordinate 26,440 of NW_006204597.1, forward strand.
CTGTGTGTTACTCTATACTTTATTCAAATATTTTAACAAGCAGACATTGACATGTAAATAGAACCCTATTTTTGATCATGTTATTAATCTAGAACATTACTCAAACTGCTAAGATCCCTTTAAATACTTCAAGTCCTAGATACAGGTACTACATGTAACTTGATGATTACAAAGGGAAGCACACACCCAATATGTGTCAAATTTCTCTGAAGGAGCACTGAAAGATTATAGATGAATTGATAATCTTCGAAAACAGAAAAATTACTGTAAAGGGCCATTATTCCAACAGAAGTAGGCATGGCTGTACAGAAGGTTAGAATGCTTATGAATAACAAATCAATAACAAGATTCTTCTTCATTTTAACCTAGTCAGAGCCTGCTTTCTTACAAAACCTTAACTAATAGTCTCGTTTTGTTCTGCTGTTCCTACCCAAACCCTTCTAAGACATTTCATCTTCCATGTAGGTCCTGGGAAAAACATAGACTGTCTAGTATCCTATATTTACCCGTATTTAATCGAGGTAACTTTTAGTGATTGAAGGCATTCATTATTTCCTTTACTCCTATATAAACATTCATTTAGTTTAACATGCTGGCAGTCACTAAGAACAGAAGAGAAACACTCAGATGTTCTCTAGAGGGCCAGCTGGTGGCTTGGTTGTTAAGGTGGCTTGATTCCCACAAGACCAATTTCAGGGTTCAATTCCCAGACCCAGAAACTTGAAAACTCACCAAGCACGTGTATGGGAATGCTCAAATTCACAAGAGGAGAATGGCGGAGAAGGAATTGTAGCATGGGCATCCCTCCTTTGGGGTACTTTCTCTCTCTCTCTCTCTCTCTCTCTCTCTCTCTCTCTCTCTCTCTATCTCTCCCTCCTGAGAGCATATGAGCCCTAAACTGTATGGGAAAAAAATGTTCTGCAGTCAACCTGGAAGTTAGTATTTTTGGCACCTACACTTTTAATAGTCTAATTGACCTTCGTGTGAATTATGAGATGACTACAATTTCAAAGAAAAAGGTGAAGCAAACAAATAAACTCTATATACCTTAGTAATGATCTCATCTATTGTGGGATATGAATTGTTAAGTTGCCATTATGAGGTATAATCTGAAAGCCTTCAGCAAAGATGGGAATTAATGTTGAGTGGAGAATACTTTATTAACTATGAGGCAAGTTTACTGTGTGGTTTTGGTTTCAAATTTCACGTGTGAGTAATCATGTAAACCACAATTATAGAACAGAATCTACATCTTTCAAAGGTTAGATAATGTATTTTAGTGCCATAAAGGATGACTCTTGCTTGGCAGGTGAGTGTCTTTGTAAGGATTGCTATTTCCAGGTGAACTGCACATTGAAGGAATAGCTTAATTAAAGATTAAATGGTTAAATAGCACTTTTGGTGTAGAAAGTTTATTTATTAAACTAATTATTATTAAAGCAAAGAGATTGGGTTAAAATGTCACAAATAAAATAATAGGTGTAAGTCTCTATATAGGTCTACACATACATGTTATAGGACATCTAGAGAGCATCTACTAAATCCTAGAAAATGTTTTCTGCACTTTCATACAGATATCCTAATTCTTATAAACAACATGTAAGATAGTTATTATTAACTCTTTTGGTTGAGAAGACTAAGTATTACAGGGACAGATTATATAGTAATTAAACTTCAGCACATATATTAGGAGACTTCAATAATACCTAAAAATTGAAATCATAGTACAAATTCATTTTGGGGCAAAATATTTTGAAATTCCCATGTAGTTTTTCATAATATGCATTTTCCACAGTTTTTTTTAAGTGGATTTTGCCACAGGGCTCACGCCTCCATCAGAGAGAGAGAGAGACAGAGACAGTGAGAAGGCAAATGAGAAATCACCCCCCAAGAGGGATGGCCACACCACAATCCCTTCTCCTCTATTTTCCTGCTGGCATGTTGGGCATGCATGTACACGTGCCTGGCATGAGTTTTAAAACACTGGGCTGGGATATGAACCACAGTTGGCCCTATGGGAGTCCAATAATGTAACCACTATGCCATCTGCTGGCCCCCTCTGCAAACATTTTAAATTTTCCACTTATAAATGAGATGCTTGGAATTTAAATCTAGGTCTTCTGAATATAAACCTCTTGACTGTCTGGTTGAATAAATCAAATTGCAGTGCCATGGCCATTGTCTTGTCTTGAGAAATGATGTGAATAACTTTGTGCTGGGGTAGAAGAAAACTAAGAAAGTGAATCTTTTCACTTCACTTTTGATGGGAAATAAATCTGAGTAAATAAGGGGCCATCAGGTGGCATGGTGGTTAAGGCTTTGGACTCCCACATGGCTGACCATGGTTCAGCTCCTAGACCTGACAGCTTGCTTTCTCACGGTCCCTCTCTCTGTCTCTCACTCTGTCCCGCTCTGATAAAATTTAAATAAATAAATAAATAAATAAATAAAGTTAGATGATAAATAAATAAATAAATAATTCTTTACAATAAGAAAAGAAATCTGGCTAAAAAAATCAAATAATCAGGGTAAAATGGTAAGAAACAAAGAGCATACACCCTATGATAATCATGAATGCCTGATAACAGATAAGATACAGATTTAGAAAAGATTATGAAATATGGTCTTGACAGCTGCTGGACTTGGAAGCCGTAGCAACAGTGATTGATTAGAGATGTAAATATAAGCAGAGAAAGTGATAAAAGCAAGAGGAGAGACAAACTTCCAGTGGAAGGTGATGATCGATGGTCTCAAATATTTTAAAAGGTATTGAACTGCATGAGAATGGAGAAGAGGCTGTTATTGTTAGTCAATAGAAGGTAACTTACTATCTTTGAAAAAGCAGTATTTTAGTCAGAGTAACATTTTTGGAATATATGTATGATTTTATGATTAAGAAGAGGAATCAGCAAGACAGAATTGCTAAAATACAAGCAAATATTAACTAATTATTTCTCTAAACTTTCAAATAAATTGCTCTATGACTTTTATAGTATTGCACACAAAATATTTGCACAAAGACTGAAATTTTGTAAATGACAACCTTAATGTATGTGCTTTGAATTTCTCCTTACATTATTGACCTTTAGATTTATTGATTGTATACTTTGTGCCACATTTTCTTTAAGATTGGTTCTTTTTATCCTAACATAATGTTAAATTTATAACTTTGTTTAAAAATGTCAATTTATATTAGCAATACTTTCTCCTTCCAAATCTACCCTTCTCTGTGTATGTGAAAATATTAGGAGCAATAGATGCTCAGAACTGAATGTGTTGACCAAGAATATATTGTACTTCAAGAGTCACTGCTTTTGTTCTGAAGCTCAGAACAAAAGATGCATTGGACCACTGAGTGTAAGAGAATCCAGGTTTGGAAGGAGATTCAGAATCCATTTATGTAATCAGTTAATTTTTTTTTTCTACATTACTACCAACGTAGTCTCTGACTTCTGTTCTGTTTACATTAGACACAGGAACAGGACCAAAGTGGTAAAGTTGAAATGCTATGTTAACCATTAGCTGAGTCAAAATAAAATATTAAATGATAAAAAGGTGCCAAGTTAGGGGAGGTGAATGGGTTGATACTTTAGATCCTACTTGATAAATATTAAATAACAGATATAAGCAGACTCTAGCTTTAACTGGATCCCAAGTAGAAAAAACATTTCAAATGAGAAAAACAAAATTGGCTCTGACATTTCTTTGGACACTATTTTTACCCCCAGATTATGAGCACATAGAAATGATTACAGCTTCCATCTGATGAAGAAGAGAGCGAACATAATGTATATAAAGAAGATGTACCAAACAAGAAGGTACAGAGGAAAGTATTAAAGAAATTTCTGCAGGCAATGGATTTCAGTCCATGTATTTCTGAACATTAAACTCTATCAACGTTTGCTTTTTGAGTTTTGTCTAAATAATTGCATGCTCTAATTGGGTTTTACCTACAGAGCAGCTATTCTATGGAATAAAGGGACAGCTGGGACTTCTCTAAGCTAGTCCCAGCCTGATTACTCTAGCTGTGAATGGTGAGACAGCCAAAATTCATCAGTGATGAAGACTCTATGTCTTTGAGCCAAATGTGACACTCTGTAAGGCTGACCTAAATGGAAAGGTTCTAGGTTCACTTTTTAAAGACCTCTTTGAGTTTGTCTGGCACATATGTGTTGATAATCTAGGGCTAGCAGAGGCAGGGTTTGGATTGTGGCATCAAGACTATGCTGGGGGTTCTGTCTCTCTATCTCTCTTTGTCTTTCTCACTTATGGAAGAAATAAACAAACTTGAAAAGAGAACTCTATGCTCTAAATTCTCCCACCCTATTTTTTAGGATCTCATTTTTATTTCATCCAAATTTATCCCTCTGGAGCTTCTGATAATTGAAGCTAAAGTATATGTAACAAATAAAATAAGGCCAATATGTGTTCTAAATAAGAGTACATTTATGTTGGATAAAGCCATTCATAATATCTTAAATAAGTTGTCTCCATCAAAAATAAAGCTGTTTTTCTTTCTTTCTCATATCAAAGGTTTACATTCTTTCATCACTTCATTTCAGATTCTCTGTATATTTGAACTTGACTGTGTTTTTTTGTTTGTTTTGTTTTGCTTTTTACTTATTCGTTTATTTCTTCTATAGAAGAGAGAGACAGGGTTTTTACACCATAATTCACCACCTCAGCCTCAGTCAGCCTAGATGACAGGCATGCACACAACCTCATGTTCAGGGAGGTCTTAGGATATAAACCGAGAACTTTTCCCATTGGTAGACAGTTGTACCACCATTGTACCACCACTTGGCTACAGGAAATGTCCAAAATCCTTAAGTGGGGAATATATGCTCTAGACTCAAATACTAAAACCTTCTTAAGGATTTGACTTAGGACTAGCAAATAGTGCAATGGTTACTTCACTGGACTCCATGTAGTTGACTGCTGTTAGAGTCCTGTATCTGCCAGCTTGACACTCATGCCAGATGCATGTGCATGCATGTCCAAAATTCTGAGAGGAGGATAGTGGAGAATAGATTGCACCATGGCCATCCCCCTGAGAGGTGAATAAACACTTCTGTCTCTCTCCGTCTCTCCAGTTAGTGCATATGCCCTATAGCATAGATCTCTCTTAAAAAAAAAAAAAGTTTGAACAGAAAGAGGATTTGTGGAGCACTTAACACCCTGTCCTATGTATCTTAATGGGAACATATGGTGCCAGAGCAAAGGTTTTTATGGATCTCTAAGTAAAAGTCTTGAGCTCTCTAAGAGAGCAAAAGTAGCATACCTGAGTTTCCTTTACATGCACTTCAGACATTAATGGTAGTTATATTCATCGGAATTTAGAAGCTTACCTTGCATTAATTTACTTTGGTGGAATTATCTTATTGGTGAGTTGTTCTACTCCACATACCTAAGCAACATGACTCAGATCAAGAACAGATGTATTGGGTACAAATATATCTCGTTTTATTTACTACACATAATAATGCACAGATATTCATAAATATGTGAGCTCTCATGCTATGGAATGTTTGGCCCAAGCTCTTTCCATTCTATTATCTGTACTATATTTTCTATGTTCTAAATTTAGTTTTACTTTATGAAAATATTTTACATTCTCTATGTAAGTACTTTGTCTCCACAATACAGTTTTAGACCAAATAATGAGCAGTTATTTTGTGCTGCAGAAAGAATGCATTATTTGACTGCAAAGTAAATAATTTACTTTTGGGATGTGAGACTATTTTTGTTTTAAAAGATACATTTGGAAATGAGACTGTACTTTAGTTTTGTATTTACTAGAGGAAATATTACTCTTCTGGTGTTCTATGTTCTTTTTATCATGACAAAACATTTTAACAGAGAAACTGAAAAAGTGGTGTGCTAAGGATAAATTCTTCTATAAACACAGAACACAGTTTGTTAGCAAATAGGAGTTTTGGTTGAAAAGGGGAAATGAAAGTAAAGGAGGAAAATGAAAATGGCCTAGATATTTTTCAAGACAAACACGGCACAATTAAAGGTTTACCTACAGCATTTCCTTTTGCAGTGTAGACCTTCCAAAGTACAGTGCCAGTTCTGGAAAGAATCAGTTAGAATGAAGGGAAGAACACTTACGGCAACCCCGGAATTATGTGAAATTATGGTAAATGAAGGGTGACATGACACAAATACCATCTAGCCCTATGCCTTTTCTCTTCTTATTTAGTCTATGCAGATTTATGACAGTCTGCTCAATATATAGGACCTAGGCAACAGACTAGCAATGTGTCTGAGTGTCTAACTGTGGTTTCCCCAAGTATTTCACACATCTGAATTCATGACTATGAGTTGCCCATCACAGCATGCAGAGATGAGCTGTAAGAATAAAATATATCTAATAGTCTTTGCAATGCTCATTGGAGGATAGTCTGATGTTGTGTCCTTCCATTTCTTTGTCACAAAGTGCAGAGAAGACAGCATGCTTCGGGAAGAAATGGTCTTTTCTGTTTTATGTTCCAGAGAAGCATATCATTTTGAAAGCCTCTAAAAACTCCCTATTGATCCTACTTCTTAGTATCCCAGAGGTAATCTCCCCTCCTTGAATGGGGGCTTACCTGTCACAGTCTCTGTTACACCAAATTCCCTTATTTATTAAAATCACCTGAAATATAGATCATGTACTCACCAGAGGTTGATTTTTAAAGAAGCATCGGTAAAGTGTTATCTTTTTAATTCCAAATTTTCAGCATGAAAATATATCTGATCTTTCTCAAAGATAAGCTCTCATGATTTGAAACAAACACCCTGATGAAAAGTCTGTAAATACTGGTTTAAGGTAAACAAACAAACAAAACAAACTTGAAAGCAATAGAGAGACAAGAATCCAAAGTCTATAAAATGTGATGATTCTTTCTTCCTGTAGACAAAATAAGCACCTTGTCTGGGGTTGGAAACAATTTCAGGTCACCTTGATCCTTAGAAGGCTAAAGGGTATGGCAGAGTCCCAGAGAACATACACTTTGCTTTAGTGGATTTACCAGTGTTTACTCCCACAAGCAATGTAAGAGAGTTTTCATTGCTGCATACTTTTAGCAGCACTTGATCTTACCAATTTTATTTAAGTTCTTGACAAGGTGGTGTATTTTAGTATCCCACCATGGGTTTAGCTTGAATTATCTTAGGAATAATGATGTCAAGTACCTTTTATGACTATTTGTAGGCAATATTTATTTGTAAAGTGTCCATTTAAGAGTTTTGACATTAATAAATTGGATTTATAGTCTTTGATGTGAAATCATACTTTATATATTCTACATCCAAGCCTTTGTCAGTTATATAATTGCAAATGTTTCTCTAGTTTGGTGATTGCATTTTTCCCATCTTTTAAGGTACTAATTAAATAAAAATTAATTCTTAATTTTATTGAAGTTCATATTATTGATCTTTATTTTAAGGTATTTTTTTCCTTATCTTTGTTTATTATAAGGAGGTTTTGCTTTCGTTTTACTTTATAGTTTTAACTCTTGCATTCAGTTGTATGTTCTATCGCAAATTAACTGTCTGTGGTGTGAAGTAGGGACTACAGTTTACTTATATCTGAGTATAGATATCCAATTGGCACAGTCCTACTTTTTTGGAAAACAAATTCCTTGATCATTGATTAGCTTTTATCTGTTAACAATCAGATCATTGCTTCTGATCAGATATGGTTTTTGATGATAGATTCAATACCTTTGGTCAATTTGCCAATAGATATACAATACTACATTGGTTTAATTACTGCTTTCATTTTAAAGATTTACTATTAGTTGCCTTTGATTTTAATTAATATATAATTCTTTAACTTAAAGCTTAACGTTTGTGAAATGTCTCTGTACAGCTATTTTAATATTTTTACCTTGAATTTCTATTGTCTGATAATAATATAACCATGCAAGTTTTATTTTGGTTCTATTTGGCATTTTTTTTTCTCTAGCCTATTATTTTTAAGGTTCTAGGATTTTTAATGTAATTTTAAAAGAATTATGCAGCTTTTTTCAATCAAGTTAAATAGCATCTGTCTTTTACTTGCAATGTTTAGACCATTAAATCTCCAAATTAATGTCTCCAACTACCTATTTGAATAAATAAAGATGTATGGGTCCATAGTCATGTCCATTTTTCAATGTATTTCCAATGGCTGTTATCACAGTGTGGTGGCCAAATGGACTAGCTGTGTCAGAGACCATATGGTCCTTGAGGATGAAGTATTTATTACCTGGCATATTACAGAAAAATGTTGCTGGCCTCTGGATGGAAACATTTACATGTAATATTATAGTGGTAGCATTTGGTTTAAACCTGTCTTCTTGCTGCTCATGATCTGTTTGTCCTATCCATTGAGTTCTTAGAGCTTTGTCTGCTAAGTTTTTCTCTGGAGATGTTGACAGACTTACTATATTGACTACATTCTTGACATTATGTGGAGAGGGATGTGGAAGGCAGATGTAGAAGGTACCCGGTTGCCATGCTTAGATTAAAAAGTGCCAGAGACTGGGACCAGCAGTTAGCGTAATGGCTATGTCACTGGATTCCCATGTAGTCGACCGCGGTTCACGTCCCGGACCCGGTGGCTTAAAACTCACGCTGGGCGTGTGTGCGTGCATGACCAAGATCCTGAGAGGAGACTGGAGGAGAAGGGATTGTGGCGTGGCCATCCCCCCTGGGGGGTGATTTCTCTCTTTCTGTTTCTCTGTCTCTCTCTGTCTGTCTGGTGAGCGCATGCACCCTTTAGCAAAAACCTCTCAAAAAAAAAAAAAAAGTGCCAGAGACTGTTGTATGAATCAATCCACAGAAATTTAAGGTTTGGTATTCACTGGTTTTTATGGAGTTGAAGAGTTTCAGAAATTTTAGAATGCCCAAGTCCAAGATGATATTCAAGAACCTGTAGGGACATCTAATAGGAAGCCAATGATCCATATTAGTGAGGATAGTTTAGAAGCAAAATATTCCACTTTTGGTCATAGGAGGTCCATAACAAAGTGATGGACATTTTTTTTTTTTAGAGGTTTTTGCTATAGGGCATGTGAGCTCGCCAGAAAGATAGCGAGAGAGAAAGAAAGGGAGAAATCACCCCTCAGGGAGATGGTCATGCTGCAACCCCTTCTCCTCCATTCTCCTCTTGGGATCTTGGGCATGCACGCACATGAGCCCAGCATGAGTTTAAACCACCAGGTCCAGGACTCGGACCACAGTCAACTACATAGGAGTCCAGTGACATAGCCATTACACTAACTGCTGGTCCCCAAAGTGATGGTCTTAAGTAGGTCCATATAACAGTAGGAAAGTTATGACAACTCACCCGTATAATCCAATGAAGCCAATGGCATTTAAACTATTTCTGGATTTTCGAAATGCTGATACAGGACTTGTCCCAAGGTGCAGTGACTAGTTACTGTTCAGAGAATTCTGGATCCCATATGACTGACCAGGGTTTGAATATAAATTCTCATGACTCCATGCCGGTTATGGGTGCACCCAGGAAGAATAGATATGGGGTGAATATTTGGACGAAAAGGAATTGCAGCAGGACTGATTCTTATTAAACGGTTCTCTTTCTCTCTCCCTGTTTTGTGTGCACACATATACCATCTGCCACAGGGGGACAGAAGGAAGGAGGAGGAAGAGAAGAGGAGGAGAGAGGGAAAAAGGGAAAGCTGATTCCCAAACTTCAATATTAGGCTCCAGCAGAATAAAACAGGAAGCATGGACAGTTGCAGCATTATACCTGTGCTCCACAGTATTCCCGAAGATCAGAGAAGAGAAATTTCTAGACTGGGTGTTATTTAATCAGAATTCATGATCATTCAGTTCTTTGGTTGCCAGTTAGACAGGGCATGGATTGATACTAACTCATAGACAAAACAATGGTTTGTTTATTTAATTAGAAATTTGAAAGAACAAGTTTGAGAAATTCTTGACAAGGAAGTCATAACAAGCGGTATGTGTGGACACTTGGAACTGGCTCATAAAAATTAATGTAAAAAGTGATTTTAGGGACAGCTGGTGGTGTGGTGGCCACGGTCTCACATGGTCATCTGTATTGGCTGGTCAAGTCCCGGACCTGGTAGCTGGAGAAACACCTCAGGCATAAGTGCATGCACACCAAGGTCCCAGACTAGGAACTGAGAAGAGGAACTTGTGGTTTGGCCATTATGCCTGCAGGCTGATTTCTCACTTTCCATCTCTCTTCTCTCTCCCTCTGTTATTCTCTGGTGAACACACATGCCCTGTAGCAAAGCTTAAAAAAATAATTTTGTTAGTAATTATCAATTTTATTTCTTCCCAGTTACCTCTGTTCTTGGTTTGTAGATAGGTGATGCCATCAATGTTAATCTTAGCATCACAGCTAAACTAATATGTCTTCAATAGAAATACCAGCATATATATGTCTGTGTGTGTGTGTGTGTGTGTATGTGTATGTGTGTGTGTGTATAAAAGGAACTTTGGGAAAATACAAAAAAGACCTCAAATAGTATACTCAGAAAAGTTATTCACAAAAGTAAATAAGGACTGGCCCTACAGAGAAGAGGTTAAGAAAGTCAGATCTGACATGGCTATCCATGATTCTAATTGTAGCCCTGGTTGAAAAACATGGAGATTGCATATGCATACTTGCTCCAAATCCTGAAAGGACGGAGAAATGGAGGAGAAGAGATTGTGAGATGACCACACCACATCGGGAGGTACTTTCCCCCTCTCACTCTATTTCTGCCTCTCTTTAGTGAGTGTAGATGCCCTCTGACAATTAAGAACAAGAATGTCAATGGTACTGTAGAACAGCAGAAAGAGAGTATACCTGGGGGGACCTGAGTGACCTCCAGATATAGGTGCTCTCCAGGAGAATATTTTATTCCACAAGATATTCTTTGCTTCCAGAGTATGAACAAGTATCTGTGCAATAATAGATTCAGTTTTCAAAGAGCTTTGGCAAAGTTATAGCAAGCTCCCTTTTACCCTTTTGTTCATGCTGTCAACTAATGCTGTCCAATAGATTGCATCATCTTGAAGCCATGAGTTAAAACACAAAACTCTCTGTGGACTTGGGGCCCCAAGCATAATGGCTATGTCACTGGACTCCCATGTAGTTGACCGCGGTTCATGTCCCAGACCCGATGGCTTAAACTCATGCCAGGTGTGTGTGCGCACATGCCCAAGATCCCTAGAGGAGAATGGAGGAGAAGGGATTGCGGCATGGTCATCCTCGCTGGGGGGTGATTTCTCACTTTCTGTCTCTCTGTCTCTCTCTGTCTGACTGGCAAGAGCACATGCCCTATAGCAAACAAAACAAAACAAAACAAAACAAAAACAAAAACAGAAAAAAACTGTCTATGGACTCTACCAGGACAGTTTTGATTATTATACATCTCTATTTATCTGCTTGGGCTACCACAACAAATATCACAGATTGGATTGTTTAAATAACATGGGACCAGAAGTTGGCATAATGGCTATTTGCTGGACTCCTATGTAGTCGACCATGGTTCGAGTCCTGGACCCGGTGGCTTAAACTCACTCCCGGCCTGTGTGCATGTGTGCCCAAGATCCCGAGAGGAGAATGGAGGAGAGGGGATTGCGGCGTGGCCATCCCCGCTGGGGGGTGATTTCTCGCTTTCTGTCTCTGTTTCTCTGTCTTCTTGGTGAGTGCACATGCCCTAAAGCAAAATCTTCAATAAATAAATAAATGAATGAATAAAAATTTTTATCTAGAGACAGGTAAGTCCAAGATGAAGGTATAGGTCAATCAGGTTTCTGGTGATGACTCTCTTTCCAGCTTGTTGATGGATCCCTTTTTGCTATGTTCTTCCCTGATGGAGAGAGATGGGGTGTGGTAGCTCTTCATAGCACACATTCCAACTGAACAACTTACTGATTCGAGAAGAGGAAGTACATGCATGACTCCAGCAACTGTGGTGGCAGCTTTCAATTTCCACTGCATCCTTATCATCACAGACAGCGGTTTTCTAGGTGTAATGGGGCTGCATGCTTCTTAAAATTCTTTTGGAATCACTTGAACCCTTCAATCTCTCATAAATTTTAATAAATTATTTTATGTTTAAAATTATGACAGTAGATTCTAATCTCTATGAATGAAAGCCTTTTCTAATACATAACCTGGCACAATGTTTTTGTTAACTTCTGATTGCTTTCTACAGATTGGGTGGAAGGAATTTGTAATCTCTTTTCCCCTCAAAGAAGTCTTTGATCAGCCTACCTAATTGATATTTTTGGTTTTCCATAATCTTCTTAATCTACAAATTATGAGTCCAATTTATTTTTAAATGATATCTTATTGGATTATGTATATATTTTATACTTTTGACTGATTTGTTACTAATGTCTGAAATTATGACAATGATATTAAGAGATGGCTATGGCAAAGATGGTTTGCCCATATTGCAAAAAATTGGTCAGTGAATTTTGGTTTATAAAGTGAAATGTGCAGTCCTTTCAAATTCTTAAGTTAAAAGTAAATTTGATTCATACTGATCTTTCTTTTGAAACATTATTTGTAAAGACATTTCAAAACTAGGTTCGTTTGAATGAACTTTGTAACACCATTGAAACCTATTGTGACATTAACTTAAAATCTATTTTAAGTATTTTGTCACCTCTTGAACATTAGATTTTTAAAAATTTGTCTGACATTTAGACTGGCTTTTAGAATATTTTTTGGAAATGTCGTCTTGATGTCTCTCATTATTATAAATATATAGATAATAAGACCAAGAAATCTGTCTGTGCATTCATCTTTATCTGAGACATTTCATTACTACTAAGACATGTTCAGAAGTCACAGCTTTACTCAATATGCCATCATGCCCTTTTCTTGCTGGGGATTTTAAATCCATAAAAGCACAATTTAAAAAGATAAATGTGATATAATCTTTTAAAATTAAGTCTTTCATTAAGCCATTCAATAAAGAATTTTGAGCACCTACTGTATGTTCTTTGCTAATTTGACTGTCCACAGAGAAGATTTATATATCTTGCACAGAAATAGTTTTCCTTTTTTTTTTTTTTTTTGGATAGGATTTTGCTATAGGGCGTGTGCACTCACCAGAAAGACAGAGAGAGACAGAGAGATAGAAGTGGAGAAATCACCTTCCAGGGTGAATGGCCATGCCGCAATCCCTTCTCCTCCACTCTCCTCTCAGGATCCTGGGCATGCACACACAAGCACCCAGCTTGAGTTTAAACCACTGGGTCCAGGACTCGAACTGTGGTTGACTACTTGAGAGTCCAGTGACATAACCATTATGCCAACTGCTGGTCCCAGCCCAGAAATAACTTTCATCATTTCTGTTAGGATAGAGTCAAAAAAAAAAAAAAAGAGAGAGAGAGAGAGAGAGAAAGAGATAACATTTTTACAATGATGATTCAATGAAACATGAAACATGATGTACCAGGAATCTTTTAAAGATCATGAAAAATGCATATTACTGAAAACAATGCATAGTTTTCAGAAATGTGTGCACCAAAATAAATTCATATTTTAATTCTATTTTTTCACTAACTTTCTGAAGTCCAATTTTACCTATAATATAAATAGAAATCAGACAGGGCATTAAACCTGTTTTGTAACTATGAATTTAAATATGAAACAGTGGAACTGAAACCATATCCCAAGAATCTTAGAGTGGCACCACCAGAAAATTCTCAGGCCCTAGTCCAAATATAGTGAATTCAACACCCTGAGCATTTATGTCTTGTATATGCACATGTACCTGATGGGTTTTTCAAGCTGCTGGGTCTGGGATTTGAACCATGCAGTAAACCACTTGGAATCCAGCTGCCTTAACCACATGCTACAGGCTGGCCTAAGATGCAGATATTTTCTTATTCTGTGTTATGTTCCAGAAAAGACTTCAGGAAGAGGCAACAGAATATGTTATATTTAAAGCTCTCAAAGTAACAGTGTTGTGTCATGGGGCAAAGATCAATCAAGTTGTTTTATAATCTCTAACTTTCATTAAATTTATTTTATTGAAAATGTTTTTCTAGGCTATGTTATTAAGTTTCAAACACAGAGCAAGCAATATGCAGTGGGCTATTCAGGAGAAAGAGGACTAGTGAGATAGGAGACAGTATGGCAAAGAGGGTTTAGCTTTCTATTTTCAGTGAAAACTTTTTAAATAACCTAAAACACTTAAAGCATCCCCACATCCTATTTCAGGTATTACTTGATAACTCAGTTGTTACAAACACTCTTTACATTGGAAACACTCATTTTACATGCAAAGCAATTCACCCTTCATCACAAACTGTTCTACAAATGATTTCCTAAAATGAAACATCTAAAAATATCATTTCCAAAACAGAAACATACTCAAAAAGAAGAAACAAAAGATGGTAAAAGAGAAACAAATATATTACTCAACTACTGATTATTTTGTTATTAAACAAAATAGATTCTAATCATTTTTTACTATTGATAAGTTAAAAATGAACCAATGATGAACCAGCAGTTAGCATAATGGCTATGTTGCTGGATTCCCATGTAGTCGACTGCAGTTCAAGTCCCAGACCTGGTGACTTAAACTGACAACAGGCACATGTGCGTGCATGCCCAAGATTCCGAGAGGAGAATGGAGGAGAAGGGATTGTGGCATGGCCATCCCCCCAGGAGGATGATTTCTTGCTTTCTGTCTCTCTGTCTCTCTCTCTCTCTGTCTTCCTGGCGAACTCATGCGCTCTATAGCAAAAACTTCTCAAAATAAAATGAAAAAGAAAAAAAGAAAGAACTAATTTTTAAAAAATATATATTACTTTCATTCTAACTAACTTATACTAAAAATAATACTGATAACATTTAATTGAGGGTTAAAGCAGTGGTCTTTATTTAAAATTTGATTTTACTGAGGCTGGCAGTTGATGTGGTCCTTAAGGTAGTGGACTCCCACATGGCCAATCACCATTCAAGTCCCAGAACTGGAGGCTTGCTTTCCTACTTTCCCTTTCTCTCTGTCTCTCTCTGATCAAACATAATAATGACATACTACATGAAATAAAATAATTCTTTAAAAACTTGATTTTATTAGAAATATTTTTAACAACATTTGGGCATCATAATTACCCTCAAATACAGATATAAACAGTCTAAGATAACATTTTCATTAACTCTAATTAATATTATAAATATAGACAAGACAAAACAAATCTGGGCTCGTTGCTATAAAAGAAAAAGAGCTCACTGACCTAATGGATACGGCCCAATAGCTGTTGCTTTTCTTTTATTTCATTTTATTGTTATTTATACATTTAATCACTATACATCATTTAGATTGCAAAGAGACTTTACCAGCATGATCTATACCTCATTCTAGCCCATTTGAGAATACTGTACACATCTTCATCAACAGATAATAAATCATACCTGTGTCCCACAAATGGCAGTAACTGTTGTTATAAAAATATAGAACGACTACCATGAGTGAAAAGTTACTAAATCTTTTTTATAATTGATTTTTAAATGTTTTAGTTATGACTTTAATTAAAATAATAATTGTATATATTACAGTATACAATGTGATATTTTGATATATAGTACAATATGGAGTGATTACAACGAGTAAATAGACATGTTCACCACCTCACCTATTTAGCATGTTTGGCAGTGAGAACATTAGAATTTTATTATCTTAGAAGTTTTATAATATACATTATTTATACATATGATCACCAAAGTGCAATAGATCTTAAATTTCTTGTTTTTTTAGTCTTTTTTTTTTTTCCTTTGGAGAGGTTTTTGGTATAGGGTGCATGTGCTCGCCAGAAAGACAGAGAGAGACAGACAGAACGTGAGAGATCACCCCTTAGAGGGGATGGACATGCCGCAATCCCTTCTCCTCTATTCTCCTCTCAGGATCTTGGGCATGCTTGCCAATCCTGGTTATATTCAGGTGACATGTTTTTACCTATTCAACATTTCACTACAAATTATGCAGTGTGTAGACTTAAGAACTTTTTGACCTGAAGAATAAAACCAGAATGTCATCCAGTCATGGAAGCTGCTCTGTCCATCATATACCAACCACACAATGACAATTCGGTTTTTCTGCTGTGTAATTATTCAGACTTCTAAGAGTATTAAGTGGAGAGGCCAGCAGGTGGCATGGTGGTGAAGGCCCTGGACTCCCTCATGGGGGACCATGGTTTGAGTCTTGGACCTGGTGACTTTCTTCTTCACTGTCTCTCTCTTTTATTCTGGTCAAATTGAAATAAATAAATAAACAAATAAATAATCCTTAAAAAATGAAAAGACTGTTAAGTGGCCTTTCTACAAAATCTTCCACATCTTCACATTGAGAAATAGTGTTAGTTGCAGGAGTGGTGTGTTGTTGAGAACCTGAAGGTAAGGGAAACTGGCCTCCTCACCCTAGGACTACCTTTGTACAAAAAGCTAATTTGTTTCTTTGTCTTAATGATATATCACTTTCAGGGACTTATTTATCACCCCATTAACAAATATATATATATATATATATGAAAAACTATGTATGAATTTCAAAAAATTTTTGCACCAAGATAAACTTATACTTTAATTATATTTTCCACAAACTTTTTTAAAAAACATTATTTTATTTTATTGATTATTATTTTTTAAAATTCAAAGAGAGACAGAGAGAGAATGGGAAAGTCATAAAGCAGGCTACCAGGTTAAGGATATGAACTGTAGTTGACCATGTGGGAGTCCACTGCCTTAATCACCATGCCACCTGCCGGTAGCTCTGCTAACTTTTTGAAGTACTCTCACACAACTGTATTTTTGAAAGAAACAGTAAAATGCATGCAAGTTTTTTTTTTTTTCTTTGAATAGGAGGTGACTTCTATAGATAATTTTGTTTGCTCCTCATAAGGGGTAAATGTTGCCTAAAATGAGTCTTTATTTAATATGTTAGAAATGATTTTATTTCTAGAGACTTAATGAAAGTATATATTATGCGTGTGTAAATATAAATATGTATGTGGAGATATGCATATATACTGAAATGTAGTATTTTACATGAAGATTTAGTTTTTGAAAGTTAATCTAAAATCTTATAAAAGAAAAGAGTTTTAATTTTTAAAAATCTTTTAAATAAATAAAATTTATTTATTGAGATATGGAAGCTATGGAATGTTGAATCTATTGGGCTTCACATGTTTTCATTAAGGAGATATTTTTATGAAAAATTTGACATTCAGTTATTAATCATTTTACATGTTCACTGATCTCTAGATACTTAGAAAGTCTAGTGGCCTTGAATATCTTTAAAACATTACATTATATTATTTGGTTTTTTTGAGTGTGTCTAGATCAGACAGCCAGATACTGCAGGTTACCTCAGCTAAATAGGTTCTAGAATGAGGGCATGAGCAATCATGAGGAGAACTTTATCAACTACATCAAGCAGTTGACTGAATTCAGCTAGAAGCCAAATGAAGAATATAGAGTCCAAGGGTTGGATAATTTTTCTCATAACAGTCAGAAGAAGAGCCTCTGAGGGTTGTAAGACTTAACAGCAGATATCAACATGGAAGCAGAAAACATTTGAGGGCACAGGCACAGCCCGTAATCAGAAGTCTAGGCAGGATGCCTTTGATAACTGGAAGTCCATTTTATGCACAGCAGAAACTCAGCGGCAGAATGCCATTGAAAGTCAACATTCTAGCAGCAGGTAGATGACCATAGCATGATATCCAAAGTTATAAAGACTGAGTATGACGCAGGGTATCAAAACAGAGTCAGGGAGCAGCATGACTGAAATTCTTTTTTTTTTTAAAGTTAAGATCCATAAAGGTTATTGGGCTAAGAAACTTAGTGGAAAATAAAAATATGATCAAGGGGGGATGGTAGCATTTCAATGAGCAGAAGCACAGTGATCACAATTAGACTAAAACATTAGGTATGGCTTAGATTGAATGAGATTTATTATTAGCTCAGTAATTAAGGCTCAGGTATCACTTCCACCATTGGAGAGATTAACATAATCTTTCATGAAACACTCCATTGGCATCTCCTACTTGCTTTGGCTTTTTAAAAAGTTCATCTCTTAGAAGTAACTGATAAAATGACAACCATTTTCTCTTTCAACAGTTTGAATTCATTTTAGATGAATATAATAAAATATTATAGCTTCTGGGTATTTCTAAATAATATCCATACTTGGAACATGTTCAGGCTCACTCTGGATGCTTCAAGAAGGTCCATCAAAACTTACTCAAGTTTATGCTCAGGCTAGTCTATAGCTCTTTTCTGGGTGTTCTTATAAAACTATTAGTGACTATTACAGCATGTGTACTTGCTTAATATTAATTAGCTTAGCATTCATTAACTAGAAAATATGTGGGTCCTTTTTCTTTTTCTTTTTGTTTTGAGAGGTTTTTGCTATAGGGCACATGCGCTCTCCATAAAGACAGAGAGACAGAAAGCTAGAAATCACCCTCCAGGAGGGATGGCCATGGTGCAATCCCTTCTCCTCCATTCTCCTCTCAGGATCTTGGGCACACATGCACACGTGCCCGACATGAGTTTAAGCCACCGGGTCTGGGACTCGAACTGCAGTCAACTACATGGGAGTCTAGTGACATAGCCATTATACCAACTGCTGATCCTCCATATGTGTTTTTATTTTTTTTTTTGGAGATATGTAATAAAAGTTTTTGGAGAATCAAATTTTTTGCATACTTCTACATATGTTGTCATCAAGACAACAACCAATTATATCTTTAGTAATATTCAACATGTTTTTTGGAAGAGGAAATTGACAATATGAATTTTGAATTACATATATGCAGATTTATGGCCTAGATTTTAGTGTCTTTCTGTTTAGTGTGTATTCAGCACTTAACATGCTTCTCTTTTTCTGAAGTCCTTCTTTTATAATGCAAACTTTAAATGCTGCTGTGTTAATAAAGACAGACCTATAATCTATAATGGCACAAGTTTTTATTATTATAAAAACATTTTACCCCCCCACACACAAATATCACTCATCCTTTGGATAAACTCAAAT
>NW_006204597.1:45466-76884 GCF_000334495.1 Tupaia belangeri chinensis
CAGTGTTTTCCCTATATTATGACTTAGTCATTACTGGCGAGTTTAATGTATAACAATTGCTTTTCTATCACCTATTTTATGAAAGAAAATTTATAATACTTATTTTGGTTCCCCAGGCAAAGATCATTTAAACCTAAAATACGGATATTTGCAGAGTTTAAATGCAGTTAAAGAGACTGAAATCAACCAGTTTTGAAAATTATGAAGCAAAAGAACAATTTATTAAACTACATTTGCAGTTTATGAATTTAGCTCACATATTTCTGTAGTCATGAAATCACATAAAGCATGGATACTCTTGCCTTTGTTATATATTATTTTTCATTTTCTGTTCTCCTAGATGTTTCCGCCTCAAAGGACTATGAAATATATAGGTGTTCTCCAAGGTACTGAATATCATAGATCATGCTATAAAGCCAAGAGACCAGGGAATATTTGGTATGTGAAAATAAGCCAGGCAAAAGAAAAGTTACAGTGTGAAAGGCAGATTCCAAGATAATATTTAATATCTTTATGTATTAAAACACATTCACACATAAACACTTGCACATATGTCAAGAATACTCTGAAACTATGTTAAATATGTAAATATGTAAAGCAAATACTAACAGATCTGATGGACAGCTAGGCTGAAATACAATAATATTCCATATCCCAGTTTTAACAACAGAAACACTTGTACATATGTCAAGAAGAATACTCTGAAACTATGTTAAATATGTAAATATGTAAAGCAAATACTAACAGATCTGATGGACAGCTAGGCTGAAATACAATAATATTCCATATCCCAGTTTTAACAACAGACCTATCATCTGACAGAAAACCAAGATGAGAAACAGTGGACTCGATATACACGATAGACCTAATGGATCTAGTAGAGATACACAGCACAGGACACTCAACAGTCATAAACCAATACATGTTTCTCAAGTATACCTAAGACAGTCTCCAGGATAGACACTATGTTAGGTTACAAACAAATCAACACATTTTACAAGTCTGAGATCTTATCAAGTATGTTTTCTGACAACACTGGTATCAAACTAGAAATCAATAGGAGGAAAATTAAGCAATATATGAACATTAAACAACATGCCCCTGAATAAGCAATTTATCAAAAAATAACTTTAAAGGAAAATCTAAAACCACACTGAAACAAAATTAAAAAAAAAAAGAGACACATGTACCAAACCATAGCCTGCAGCAAAAGCAGTGCTGAGGGTCCAGCAGGTGGCATGGAGATTAAGGCAGATTCCACATGGCTGATCCTGTGATTGAAGGCCTGGACCCAGCAGCTTGAAAACTGTGTTGGGCACATATATGTGCATTCTCTAAATCCTGTGTGGAGAAAGAAAAAAAGGAATGACTGTGTGGCAAACCCCTTTATGGGTGATTTGTCACTTTCCCTCTCTCTCTGTTTTTGTTTCTCTCCAGTGAGCACATGCACCCAAAAAAGAAACTGAAACAATCAAATGTCACTTTTTATAGGAAAAAGAACAAACTGAGTTTAAAGTTAGTGGGAAGAAGAAAATGATGAACAGAGCAGGACTAAAAAAAACAGAAATCAGAAAAATACGAGAAAAGTTTTTTTTAAAAAGTGGCTGGTTTAAAAAAATAAACAAAAATGGCAAATATTTACCTGGATATCTAAGAAAAATGAACATTCAAGTGAAGTAAATCATAAATAGAAGACATTATAACTGATACCACATAAATATGAAGGATCATAATAGACTACCATGATAATTTAGATGTCAATAAATTGTATAATCTAAAGAAATAGACAAGTTTCTTGAACATAGAACTGAGAATGGATCATGAATAAATGCAAATTTTGAAAAGATTTTAAGCAAAGAGACTGAATAGCTAGTAAGATTATTAAATCAGTAATGAGTCTCCCATCAAATAAAACCCAGGACCTTATGTTCTTAAAACTGAATTCTACCAAACATTTAAAAAAGAATTACAGTCCTTCCCTAAATCTTCAAAAGAATTACAGAGGAAGGAACTTTTAAACTCACTATAAACTTGTTATTTGAAAGTGAACTTTACTTCTTCTCCTTCTTTTTTATTCTTCTTCATAGTTAGATACAACATTAAATATGGAGTCCTAGAGGCTTATAATTTTATTTTGATTCACTCTAAGTGTTTATTTAAGACAATAAATAAGCTTATTGATTTAATTTTCATAGTGTAAAGTCATATGTCACTTGAAACAATATCACTATGATTAAGTGATATAATGTGGACAAAATCCATAGCAATTACTCAGCATAATAAGGCCAGCATTAACCTGATACTAAATAGAATTAAAGACACTACAAAGATTGAAAATTACAAACACATTTTTAGATGTAAAAACCAATAACCATATACTAAGAATGAGCTATTAAAAAACAAATGAAGAAAATAATACAATTTGTAATATCAACAAAAAATATTTACGTGCAAACTTAACCAAAGAAATAAAAAAAAATCTATATGCTGAAAACTGTAAAGCAATAGGGAGATAGATGAAGTTTACACAATTAAATAGAATGATATTCCATGTTTATGCATTGAAAGGATTAATAATATTATAATGTTCAAATAACCAAAAGTGGTTTATAGATTCAATGCAATCCCTATAAAAATTCCAATGTTACTTTAAAATATTTGTAGTAACATAATAATTGCATATGTTTGTGGGGGTATAATGTGGATGTGATTTTACATTGAAGGAATTTTTTCAGAATAATCAGCATACTTATGATCTCAACCCAACTTGCATTACTTGTGCTGGGTACTTTCAAAAACTTGTTTTTTTGGTTATTTTGATAAACACGACAATTCGTTGTCATCTACATTCTCCTCACTGTATTTTATAACACTAGAAGCTTTTCTTTCTCTCCATCTGAAACTTTATTTCTGTTAGTCAATATCCTTTTGTCCTCACTGTCTCCCTTTCTCCAATTTGTCTCAGGATCTAGCAATCATTTTTCATCATTTTATCTCTATGAGATATCCCCCACCCAAGTTACACCTGTGAGGGAGAACACATAGTATTTCTCTTTCTGTGCTGATTCATAATATGTTCTTATTATTTTATACCCATTGAGAGAGGTAAGAATTTCTGAGACTAAAACAGTTTGCTACTTATTTTTTCTTCTGCTGTTGCTGCTGCTTTTCTTCTCCTTCGTCATCTTCTTTCTTCTTCTTCCTAGTAGGGTACAACATTAAATATGAAGTCCTACAGTCTTATAATTTTATTCTAATTCATTCTAAGTGTTTATGTAAGACAATAAATAATCTTATTGATTGAATTTTCATACCGAAAAGTCACATGTCACTTGAAATGATATCATATAATGTGGACAAAATCTATAGCAAATGTTCACCTCATCTGAAGGATCTGATATTGTATTTATTATTGCGCTAAAGGTGTTATCATCATTGATTCATATTCATGAAATAATTATAAACAATACACATTCACTATAAACGTTAGTGAATAATTGAAGAACACAAATGTACACTTTCTTTTTTTCTTTTCTTTTTTTTTTTTTTGAGAGGTTTCCACTATAGGGCACGTGCGCTCGTCAGACAGAGAGAGAGAGAGATAGACAGAAAGTGAGAAATCACCCCCCAGTGGGGATGGTCACACTGCAATCCCTTCTCCTCTATTCTCCTCTCGGGATCTTGGGCATGCACGCACACACGCCCGGCGTGAGTTTTTAGTCACCGGGTCCAGGACACGAACCGCGGTTGACTACATGGGAGTCCAGCGACATAGCCATTACGCTAACTGCTGGTCCCCACAAATGTACATTTTCCCAAAATAATCTTTAAAAATTATTCTGGAGTATTCAATAAGAATCTTAAAGAATAAAGGGAGAAATTTTGAGTTTTAAATTTGACTACAAATTGTATTTTAAAGAGAAAGAGATGATGAAGAGCATGTGTACACCATGAGAGAGAGATAGGGAGAAAACCACCCTCTTCAGGGCCTATTCATGCCATAATCCTCTGCCTGTAGCATTCCCACCCATTCAGTCTTGGGCACATATGCATGCCCAGTGTTGTTCAGATTGACTGGGCTGAAGACTTAATCACATTTGACATACGGGATCCAGTTTCTCTTGAGCACATTACCATTGTGCAAACAAGCAAACCCCTGACAAGTGTTTTAACGTGAGTGGGGGAGGGATGGGGGGAAATATTATCAATAATGAGATTAAATTTGGGTAAATGGGCCCTCAATATTGAAGATCTTTATTAAAGAATGAGAAAGAGGCTCCTATACAGTGTAGTTCTCAGACTCCAGCCATCTGCCAGAAGACCTTGGTTCTAATTCCAACAGGACTCTGCTCATTAGTGCTGCCCCATCCCCCTGTTTTCCATTTGAAATTCAGGTCACATTGGCTATGCTCCTGAGGCTTCCTTCTTGGACCCCAGCCCCTCACCAGGAGACCTTGCCGCTGATTCCAGGAGATCTCAGTTCTTAAGTGTCACCATATCCCCCAAGACTGCATTTGAAATAGTAGGCTTGCTTCTCAGACTCCAGTCATCCACCTGGAGACCTTGGTTCCAGTCCCAGCAGGGTCTGCCTCATGATTGGCACCCCACCCCCTGGTTTTGCATTTGAAATTTGAGGCACATCAATGTCCCTGCAGCCTGCTTCTCAGACTTCAGCATTCCATCTAAAAACCTTGGTTTCAGTATCAGCAGGCCTTTGCTCATGAGTGCCACCCCACTTCCTAGGTTTGCCATCAGAATTTAATGTCCCAGCCCTTAGCAGCCCCAACTTGAGCCTTTTCACTTAGTCATATCTCCTAGTTGATACCTAGTGTTTCAGAAGCTGAAAGTTGGTAGAAAACTTCAGGTAACTTACCTGAAGTTACCTATATAAACTTTATCTGCCCTGCTCTGGAAGACACAGCCTCCTAATAGGATCACACATAGAACTGAGGATGATGATCTAGCCTCCTATATTACTGAATATTCTCCAATAAATGGGAAGAAGTAAATATTGCATCAGATGAGCAAAAACCAGCACAGAGGCAGAAGAAACATGAGATAACAAGAAAATAACTGTCCCCTATGGCAAGACAGTGACTCCTCACCAATAATGGGCAACATGAAAGAACTTACAGAAATGTCAAAAAAAGATTTCTAAACATTTATTGTGAAAAAAATCATTGAGCTTCAAGAGAGAATAGACAACCAATTTCATGAAATGAGATCATTCCAAAATATGAAGCAGGAATTCCACAAAGAGATAGCCACCCTAATAAAGAATAAAAAAGAACTGGAAATGAAGAATACAATATTAGAAATTAAATTATCTCTTGAAAGCATTAATAGATTGGACCATGCAGAAGAAAGAATTTCTGACCATGAAGACAGTTGCCAACATAGACCAAACCACCAAAAAGAATGAAAAAAATAACCAAAAAAAAAAAAATAGAGGATACCATTCAGGAAATTCTAGATAATATGAAATGCTCACATATCCATATAATGGGTACTCTAGAAGGTGAAGAAGCTGTAAAGGGATGAGAAAAGTCTTCTATGAAATACTATCTGAAAACTTTTCAATTCTGGAGAAACAAAGAGAAATTCAAACCCAAAATTAATAAGAGGTCCAAATAGAATCAAATAAAAATGATCCTTCCCCCAAAATATCATAGCCAGATTGGTGAAAATCAATGATAAAGATAATATAAAAATGACAAGAGAGAAACATCAAGTTACATACAAAGGATATCCTATTAGACTAAGATAAGACCTCTCAACTGAAGAAATGCAGGCAAGGAAAAATGGGAAGAACTAATTTAAATATTAAAAGAAAAAACAATTTCAATTGAGAATACTATACTCAGCAAAATTATTCATCAAATGGGGAGAACAAATAAAATAATTCTCAGATAAACAAAAACTGAAGAATTCACCAACACTAGGCTAGTTCTTTAAGAGAAACTGAAGGAAAACTAAAGAGATAAAACAAATAAGAGAACAATAAACAACCATGAAAATGCCTAACAAGTCCATAAATGTTGATAATAAGGTTGAATGATGATGGATTAAATTCTCCAATTAAAAGACTTAGAATGGATGAGTGAATTAAAACAAACAAACAAAAACAGTAGTCCTCTTTATACTACTTACAAGAAATAGATTACATCGATAAAGACATACACAGACTGATGGTAGAAGTCTGGAAAACATATTCCATGCAAATAGAAATCCAAAAGAAGCTGAAGTTGCAATACTGACATCTGATAAAGTAGACTTCAAGATTCAGCCCCTTTTTTGTCAAAAGCCAGTCTTTGTTTTATGCCTGAGTAGTATTCCAAAGAGTGTATTTGCAACACTTTTTTTTTCTTTTTTTTTTTTTTTTTGAGAGGGTTTTGCTATAGGGCACCTGTGCTTGCCAGAAAGACAGAGAGAGACAGAGCAATAGAAAGTGAGAAATCACCCTCCAGGGGGGGATGGCCACACCGCAATCCCTTCTCCTCCATTCTCCTCTCGGGATCTTGGGCACGCACGCACATGCACCTGGCGTGTGTTTAAGCCACTGGGTCCAGGATGCAAACCGCAGTTGGCTACATGGAAAGCCAGCGACATAGCTATTACACTAACTGCTGGTCCCGCAACACTTTTTAATCCATTCATCTGTTCATGTGTATTTGGGTCGGTTCCATGTCTTAGCAATTGTGAATAATGCCACAATAAGCATCAATATGCAAGCACTTTCTCAATTAAAGGTTCTTCTGTCCTTTGTGTAGATACCAAGGAGAGCGATTTCTGGATCATATGGTCGTTCTATTTGTATGTCTTCAGTGCATCTCCATATTGTTCTTCACAGTGACTGGACCAATTTACATTCCCACCAGCAGTGTAGGAGAGTTCCTCTTTCACCACACCCCCACCAGCACTTATCATTTTGTGTTTTGTGTTTTTTTTTGTTTTTTTTTGTTTTTTGTAATCTTAGTCATTCTGACTGAGATTTAGTGGTACCTCATTGTAGTTTTGATCGGCAACTCCCTTATGCTGAGGGATGTGAAGCATTTTTTCATACGCCTTTTGGCTATACATGTATCTTCTTTAGAAGATGGGGACAGCTATGTGAGTTCCTTGTGTTATCAGTCCCTTATCTGACGCATTGTTTATAAAAATATTTTCCCATGCTGAGAGCTGTTGATTACCACTTATTATTGTGTTCTTGGCAGTGCAGAAACTTCTTAATCTGATGTAATCCCACTTGTGCATTTTGGAGATTATTGACTATGTTTTGGGGGTTTTATTTAAGAAGTTTTTGCCCACCCCAACGTCTCCCAGAGTTTCCCCAGGGTTTTTCAGCCATAATTTTATAGTCTGAGGTCTTAGGTTTAGATCTTTGATCCACTTTGAGTTGATTTTTGTCAATGGTGAGTGGTAGAAGTTTAGATGAATCCTTCTGTATGTAGCTATCCAGTTTTTCCAACACTATTTGCTAAAGAAGTTTACCTTTTCCCACTGGGTTGACTGGTACCCTTTGTCCAAAATCAGTTGACTGTAAGTTTATGATTTTATTTCTGGGGTCCCTACTCTGTTCCATTAATCCGCCTGTCTATTTTTGTGCTAAAACCATGCTGTTGTGATTATCACAGCTTCGTAGTATGTTTTTGGGTCAGGGAGTGAGATGCCGCCCACTCTACTCTTCTTGTGCAGGATCGTTTTGGCGATACGAGGTCTTTTATGATTCCAGATAAATTGTATGACTGTCTTTCCTAGATCTGTGAAGAATGTCTCTGGCACAAAACAATTAGTGTTCATAACAAGAAGATGGAAAGAAGGCAAAAGGACCACCTAACATCATGTCTCTAAGAATTGGAAAAGCAACAGAAAAAAAAAAAAAAAAAAAAAAAACCCGGGGGAAGGAAATAAAAAAAATATGAGCGAAATAGAAAATAAACAAGCTACACAGAAAATAAATGAAAGTAAAAGCTGGTTCTTTGGAAAGATAAACAAAATCAATGCACCACTAGCAAGACTAATTAAGAAAAAGAGAGAAAGGAACCAGGTAAATATGATTTACAATGAAGTAGTCAATATAACAGACATAATAGAAATACAAAACATCATTACAGGATATTATGAACAACTACATGCTGACAAATAAAATCTGAATGAAATGGTCAAATTCTTGGACACATGTAATCTACTGAGATTGAGTCAGGAGGATGTAGAAAGTCTATAATAATCGAGGAGATTGAATTAGCAATAAATAACCTCCAAACAAAGAAAAGCCTTGGCCCTGATGGCTTCACCTCTGAATTCTGAAACTTTTTTTTTTTTTTTGCACTAGAGTACGTGCAATAGCCAAAGAGACAGAGTGAGACAGAGAGACAAAAAGCAAGAAATCACTCCCCCAGGGGGGATGGTCATGCCGCAATCCCTTCTCCTCTATTCTCTTCTAGGGATCTTGGGCACGCACACACACGCACCCGGCGTGAGTTTTAAGGCACTGGTCAGGGACTCGAACTGCGGTGGTCAACTACATGAGAATTCAGTGACATAGCCATTACTTTAACTGCTGGTTCCATGAATTCTAAAAACTTTTAAAGAAGAGTTAACCCCTATTCTGTTCAAGTTATTTCTAAAGATCCAAAATGGTGGAACTCTCCCAAATTCATTATAAGAAAAGTAAAATTATTATGTACGATTGAGGCTTAGGAAGGGAAATAATGAAAATAGAGACTTAAGTTTAATAATTTAATGGCAAGTATATAAAACCTATTGAATTCAACAGTGACAAGAAATTATTTAGTCTAATAGCTTGGAAATAACACTTCAGCATTTTTAACACTTTTATGTCATTTAACCTATATTTTAAATTGGTTTTATTTTGAAATTTAACATTTTCATTCTGAATATAGTCATAATTATAAAAATTCTAATGTTTATCATTATTTTGATATTTTTATTGTACAGAAATTTTATCAGAGTGAAAGTCTGATGTTATCACTACAGTGGTAAATATTTGGGCAGTGATGCATCACTGAAATTTTTGTTACATTAACTCAACAATTATTTTAGTTAACAGAAAGTATTTTCATATAATATTTAGTTATTGGTTTTTAAGATATATAACTTCATGTCTTCATTCTTAAGATGAGATTACTTCTAAAATATGGTGTAAGAGGAGTTTTTAAATTGTTCATAAAATCAAGAGGAAATTTTAAGTCAAAACAAAGTATAAGATGTTGTAATCTCTTATATTCTGGTACAATTTTTTTTTCCCAAAAGAACTGAATGAAACTTTAGATGAATTGATGCAAAGCTTGACAGGTTTCAGAAGTGCTTTATCTAGTTTCTTCCTCCTTGGACCCCAGGACCTTAGGTTGGTTGCCTGGGACTTTAAGGTGAACCCCTTCCCCACCCCACCCGAAATCCGGATTGAGCCGGCCAGCAGTTCCAGACACCAGGCGGACTGAGGCTACAGGCCCAACCCTTCTGAATCTCCACGCATCCCCACCGTTCTTCCTCCTTGGACCTTAGGTGGGTTGCCTGGGACTTTAAGGCGAACCTCCACCCCAACCCACCCGAAATCTGGATTGAGCCTGTCAGCAGTTCTGAACACAAGGCAGACTGAGGCTGCAGACCCGACCAACCTGGTACTGTCACTCATCGTCTGATCCTTTTCCACTAGCCCTTGGACTGTTTAAATTTTGGTGATTTGAGTAGCGTGCGGGGCACTTTTTCCATTTTGTTTTTGCTCTTGGGTGCTGCTTATTAGGTCAGTTGAAGGCTCACCACTCCTTAGAAACAGCGAGGACTTTGGGCCATCCAGGGCTAGTGGCAACAGTTAATGGTAATTGTGAGGAACAGGTAGGCCAACCATAAGATAAATCATCAATTTTCTAAGCCTGTACAACTTTTAAGAATCAGAGGTACCTTAAACCTGATGACTAAAAACAATCGCAAAGGCTCAAGAAATATGAGCAACCAACAAAAGGCCTCTCCGTCAAGGGAAATCATCAATCCTACATCACCCACAGTCAATACAATGGACGTCGTGGACATGTCTGATAAGGAATTCAGAATATTTGTAGTGACCAAACTAACTGAGATGGAAGAGAAAAGAGACAAGGAGCTCCAGGAGATGAGGAAGTCCTTTAATGACTTGAAAGAAGAAATGGATACCCTAAACAAGAACCAGATGGAACTTCTAGGTTTGAAGAATGTGATAGAGGAAATCAAAACCTCCCTTGAAAGCATTAAATGTAGGTTAGACCAGGCAGAAGACCGAATCTCTAACGTAGAAGACAAAACATCTGACCTAGATAAAAGTATCAAGAAGATTGAGAAAACAACCATGAAAAATGAGGATAATATACGAGGAATACTGGACACCATCAAGCGCCCCAACATTCGGATAATTGGTATTCCGGAGGAGGAAGAAAATAATAAGGGCCTGGAAAATTTATTCCATGAGATCCTGGAAGAAAACTTTCCAAATCTAGAAAGGCATTCAAATATCCAGACCCAAGAAATACAGAGGACCCCAAGTAGAATCAACCCAAGAAGATCATCTCCAAGGCACATCATAGCCAGACTGGCAAAAACAACAGATAAAGACAAGATACTAAAGTTGGCAAGAGGGAAACGCCAGGTTACTTACAAAGGTCACCCCATCAGGCTAACATCGGATCTCTCAGCAGAAACAATGCAGGAAAGGAAAGAATGGGGAAGCATAGTCAAAGTGTTGAGTGAAAAACAATTTCAACCAAGAATACTATACCCGGCAAAATTATCTTTTATATG
The DNA here is from genome assembly GCF_000334495.1 of Tupaia belangeri chinensis. NCBI lineage: Eukaryota > Metazoa > Chordata > Mammalia > Scandentia > Tupaiidae > Tupaia > Tupaia belangeri. The sequence continues at coordinate 56,258 of NW_006204597.1, forward strand.
GGAAAAAAAGATAAAAACATTCTCAAATAAACAAAATTTGAAGGAATTTACCAACACCAGACCAGCTCTTCAAGAGGTTTTGAAGGGAGTACTATACCAGGAAAACTAAAAAATCAGAGACAGTTATACGAGAACAAAAAACAACTAAGAAAATGGCTCACTTAATGATAGGATCAGGTATGGAAATATCGATAATTACATTGAATGTCAATGGATTAAATTCCCCAGTTAAGAGACATAGACTAGCTGAATGGATAAGAAAACAGAAACCCTCTATCTGTTGCCTACAAGAAACTCACTTTATGGATAAAGATATACATAGACTAAAAGTCAAGGGCTGGAAAAAGATATTCCATGCAAATGGAAATCAGAAAAAGGCTGGAGTAGCGATATTGATCTCAGACAAAATAGATTTTAAAACAAAGACTGTAAGAAGAGACAAAGAAGGGCATTATATAATAGTAGATGGGGTAATCCAGCAAGAAGATATAACCCTTATAAATATCTACGCACCCAACTCAGGTGCGCCTAAATATGTGAAGGAAAGACTGCTGGAGCTAAAAGGAGACATAGGGAAAAATACTATAATTGTTGGAGATCTCAACACCCCGTTATCTCCTATAGACAGATCTTCTAGACAGAAAATAAATAGAGAGATACAGGACTTAAATGATACTATAAATGGAATGGGCTTGACAGATATCTATAGAACTTTCCACCCTACATCCACAACATATACATTTTTCTCACCCCGACATGGAACCTTTTCAAAGATAGATCATATATTAGGACACAAATCAAGCCTTTACAGATTCAAAGGCATAGAAACTGTACCCAGCATCTTCTCTGACCATGATGGAATTAAACTCAAGATTAATTTCAAGAAACAACCCCGAAAACACACGAACACATGGAAACTGAACAACCTACTTCTGAATGACTTCTTCACTACTGAAGAAATTAAGGCTGAAATAAACAAATTTATGGAAACAAATGATAATGAGGACACAAGTGTCCAGAACCTATGGGACACAGCAAAAGCAGTCATAAGAGGGAAATTCATAGCAATTAGTGCACATAAGAAAAGGATGGAAAGATGGCAAGTAGATAACTTATCATCATGCCTCAGAGAACTGGAAAAACAACAACAAACGAACCCCCAAAATGCCAGGCGAAAAGAAATAATAAAGGTTCGAGCAGAAATAAATGAAATAGAAAATAAACGAACCATACAGAAAATAAATGAAAGCAAAAGCTGGTTCTTTGAAAAGATCAACAAGATTGATACTCCATTGGCTAGACTGATCAAGAAGAAGAAAGAAAGAAACCAGATTAATCAAATATGTGATGAAACAGGCAATATTACCACGGACATAGCAGAAATACATAATATCATTAGAGGATACTATGAGCGACTTTACGCCAACAAACAAGATAACCTGGAGGAGATGGACAAATTCCTGGATGCATATAAACTACCAAGATTGGATCAGGAAGACATAGAGAATCTGAATAGACCTATAACAAGCCAGGAGATTGAATCAGTAATTAATAATCTCCCAACAAAGAAAAGCCCAGGCCCAGATGGCTTCACTTGTGAATTCTACAAAACTTTCAAGGAAGAATTAACCCCTATCTTACTAAAATTATTTCTAAAGATTCAAAAGGAAGGAAACCTTCCAAATTCATTTTATGAAGCCTCCATCATCCTCATCCCCAAAACAGATAAGGATATGACAAAAAAGGAAAACTACAGACCAATATCATTGATGAATATAGATGCGAAAATTCTCAACAAGATACTCGCAAATCGTATCCAACAACATATAACAAAGATCATTCATCACGACCAGGTAGGCTTTATACCAGGGATGCAAGGGTGGTTCAATATACGCAAGACCATAAATGTAATACACCACATTAACAGAAAGAAAGATAAAAACCATATGATCATCTCAATTGATGCGGAGAAAGCGTTTGATAAAATACAACATCCTTTTATGATTAAGACTCTCAGTAAGATTGGTATAGAAGGGTCATTTCTGAACACAATAAAAGCAATCTATGAAAAACCTACAGCTAATATTATACTGAATGGGGAAAAGCTGAAAGCTTTTCCTCTGAAAACAGGTACTAGGCAAGGCTGCCCACTTTCTCCACTGCTCTTTAATATAGTACTGGAAGTCTTAGCTATTGCAATCAGAGAAGAGAACAGTATTAAAGGCATTCGAATAGGCAAAGAAGAGTTGAAAATATCTTTATTTGCAGATGACATGATGGTATACTTAGAAGACCCAAAGGTATCCATGAAAAAACTGCTTGAAGTAATAAGTGAATACAGTAAGGTGGCAGGATACAAAATCAATATCCAAAAATCTATAGCATTTCTATTTATGAACAACAAGTTGAATGAAGCAGAGCTGAAGAAAGGAATCCCTTTCACCGTAGCCACAAGATGTATAAGATATCTAGGGATAAACCTAACTAAGAAAGTCAAAGACCTTTATAAAGAAAACTACGAGAATCTTAAAAAAGACATTGAAAGTGACATAAAAAAGTGGAAGGACATCCCATGCTCCTGGATTGGTAGAATTAACATAATCAAAATGGCAATTCTACCCAAATTAATCTACATGTTTAATGCAATTCCAATCAAAATACCAGAGATATTCTTCAGAGATCTAGAAAAGACAATTATAGAATTTGTCTGGAACCATAAAAGACCTCGTATTGCAAAAGCAATCCTGCGTAAGAAGAATGGAGTAGGAGGCATATCACTCCCTGATCCCAAGATATACTATAAAGCTGTGGTCATCAAAACAGCATGGTATTGGCATAAAAACAGACATGTGGACCAATGGAAGAGAATAGAGACCCCAGAAATAACTCCCAAAGCTTATAGCCAACTGATCTTTGACAAAGGATATCAGTCAATCCATTGGGAAAAGGAAAACCTCTTTAGTAAATGGTGCTGGAAAAACTGGGTATCCACCTGCAGAAAGATGAAACTGAACCCCCATCTTTCACCATTAACAACAGTCAACTCAAAATGGATCAAAGATCTGAACCTAAGACCTCAGACAATAAAACTACTTGTGGAAAATGCTGGGGAAACTCTGGGAGACATTGGAGTAGGCAAAGACTTCTTAAATAAGACTCCCAAAGCACAGGCAATAATCCCTAAAATAGACAAGTGGGACTATATTAGACTAAGAAGTTTCTGCACAGCAAAGGACACAGTAACAAGTGTGAACCGACAACCCTCAGAATGGGAAAATATTTTTGTTAAATATGCCTCAGACAAGGGACTGATAACGAGAATACATAGGGAACTCAAGTGCCTTATGCGAAAAAAAATGATTAACCCGATTAAAAGATGGGAAAGTGAGCTGAACAAAAGTCTCTCTAAGGAAGACATACGAACAGCCAAAAAGCATATGAGGAAATGCTCAACATCCCTCATCATAAGGGAGATGCAGATAAAAACCACAATGAGATACCACCTAACCCCTGTCAGAATGGCAAAGATTAAGAATATAAAAAGTGATAAGTGTTGGCGGGGATGTGGTGAAAAGGGAACCCTCCTACACTGTTGGTGGGAATGTAAACTAGTTCAACCACTGTGGAGAACAATATGGAGGTTCCTCAAAGATCTACAAATAGAACTACCATTTGATCCAGCAATCCCACTTCTGGGTATTTACCCAAAAGACAGGAGAACGCTCAGTCAGAAAAGTGCTTGCACATCCATGTTTATTGCAGCATTATTCACAATTGCCAAGACATGGAACCAACCTAAATGTCCACAAACTGATGAATGGATTGGAAAAGTGTGGTATATATACTCTATGGAATACTACTCAGCCATAAAAAATAACAAGACCCTGGCATTTGATAGAAAGTGGTCAGATATGGAGGATCTATTGCTGAGTGAAGTAAGCCAGGCTATGAAAGAAAGATATTGTATGTATCCATTCAATATATACCGACTACCGCACTCTATGGTAGAGAGCAAAAAATTAGACAACATAAAAGCAGTGAAGGTACTTAATGAGAATAGGATAGTGTGTAATGGGGGAAGTGAAGAGAAGAGGATAGAGAAAGATAGCAAGTGAACAATAGTGAGGCAGGACGTTAGTGAGAAACAGATACGGCTTATTAACTGTTGATGATGACATGTATAGTATTCTCAATTGGATTGGTCTGAGAAGTATTTCATGATGGGCAAAGTATTTTTACAAGCAAAATGAGAAATAGTGATTGACTGTTTTAAAAAATAATTAGAATAATAAAAATAATAATTGGGGAAAACATAGAAAAGATATTGAATGTTGAAGTGGGGAATTAATGTCTCTGTACTGACGGACATGCATACATTTCCCTTTTGAAAAAACAATGTAATACACTGTAAAGTTATATGTAATCCAATGTAATATAAAGAAGATTATGGTGATAATAAAAAAGAAAAACAAAAGTGCTTTATCTATCATATAACTTACTGACATTTTATGTAACTCTGATATGAGTATTATTATTATTAGCATTTACTGATGAAGGAGATGGGATTTAGAAATGTAATAATTTAGAAACTTCATATCAATAAATTTAAAACTGGTCTTTTCACTTGTAAAAAAGTCATTGTTTTTTTTCTCATTTATTTAAAACCACTTTGTATCTGTAACAGATAATAAAATTATTGTAAAAATAGCTGAGTTTCTGAATACTATTTGAATGACCTTATACATTCTAGGAAGCATGTAAAAATAATTTCAAAGAGAGTCTACTTGTAAAAAGGCATACTACCATCTATATTTTTAAAAATATTTTATTAAGCATTATCTATTTAATTTTATTGATGCATTCATTTATTTTTAATATGACCAGAGATAAACACAGAGAGAAAGAGAGAAAGTGATAAAGCAAGCCACCAGGTCCGGGACTTGAACTGTTGTCGGCCATGTGTAAGTGTCTAGCACCCTAACCACCACACCACCTGCTGGCTCCACAGCTCCTCTAATTTTTATAATGCTTCAGTAATTTAGCTGTACTACAAAGTAACAACTGCCTTTCTTAACAAATTTCTTCTTTTAAACTCTTCAGTAGAAGAGTGGACTGGAGATGTCCTGATTATATGAACAGCATAATATTAAGTTTCAGTCTCTTTTTTCTTTTTAAATTTTCTCTTGTCCTTACATAGTAAGATTATCTCAAGTACAAGAAAAACGGGGGCCAGCAGCTGATGTTGCGGTTACTTTACTGGACTCCCACATGATTGACCGCAGTTCGAATCCTGGATCAGGTGTATGAAACTCATGCTGGGCACATGCACATGCATGCTCAAGGTCTCAGTAGGAGTAACCAGCAGTTAGAGTAATGGCTAGGTCACTGGACTCCCATATAGTCGACCACAGTTTGAGTCGTGGACTTGGTGGCTTAAATTCACACCGGGAGCATGTGCATGTGTGTCCAAGATCCCGAGAGGAGAATGAAGGAGAAGGGATTGTGACATGTCCATCTTCCCTGGAGGGGGTGATTTCTCCTTTTCTGTCTCTCTGTCTCTCTCTGTCTGTCTTTCTGGTGAGCTCATGCATATATAGCAAAAACCTCTCCAAAAAAAGAAAAAAAAAAAGATCCCAGTAGGAGAATGGGGGAAAAGGGATAGTGGCTTGGCTATTCCCAGTAGGAGGTGATTTCTCACTTTTCCTCTCACTGTCTCTGTCTCTTTCTGGAGAGTGTACATGTCCTATGGCAAAAACCTCTAAAAAATATAAGGGGAAATAAATTAAGAAAGGGAAAGATCTTGCTTTTCATTAATCCATTGTAAAGATAAAATGAAGGTACTGTTTTGCTAAAAGAAGGATATATAAAGAATAAATTTATGTAACATTACATTTAGGATCTTAAAACTTTTCAGAAGTAGTACATGTGTATTATATGACAGAATAGTTGTGATTATAAAAAGAGAAAACATTTCTTCCATTTTACAAAGATGACCCATGTATAAATTAATTAACCTGCGCAAGAACACATAAATTTGGTAAGAGAGTCAGAAACTGAAATATTTTTTGCTGGCTTCTACAAAAGATTTCTACCCACCCAACTTAAATGTGTCTACTTTCACACATATACACAAATTTAAAATGCCTATAAAGAAATCAAAACACATATTTTAAGACATTTTATAAACCATATTAAACAAATCAGATTAGTATAAATTCTATATTTTTAAGTGTAATGAGTATGATGTGAATGACTCAAGTCTATTTTAAATTACTTTAGCACTGATGTAAAGAACAAAGCACTAAATGTAACAATTCAGGCAAGTATAAAGCATTCACAGGTAAGAATGATTGCTGATTTTTACTTTGAATAGCTATGAGATATTAGGATCATCTGCAGAATACTGCTACAAAGGCAATATTAAATATTAATGAACACTCAAATCCCTACATGGCACTAACTCACCATCTGAATTGGGTCTATGATTTTCTTCTTAATTATTGAATTTGTTACCTAATCCAGAAAAAAAAAAAAGTGGAACTCAGTAGGTTTGATCTAAGTTTGAGATAGTTTCTTAGTTTCTTGCTAAACGTATTTTGTCAACCACACAACTGTACAAACGGTGGCTTGTGGTGGCAGTCCCCAGTCCTACACCAACCAGATCAATCGAGAACCTCAGTTTACATTCAAAACTGATAAAGGTAAATTTGGGCAATTTATTCATATACTATTTTGAATTATTTTGCTTTTTTTTACTAAATAGAATTTTATTATTTTTATTTGAGATGATTCCTTTATTTCTGATTTACTATTTGAATTATTGCTGTTTTGGTTTTCAATCTAAGCTGAAAGGTTTAAAATTTCAAGCACTCTCAATTTTAAAGCTGTTTTTGTTTTAATCTCTCAGTTACATTACTACAAGTGGCAGGTTAAAGCAAAGAATGAGTAGTATAATTCTGATAGCGGTTTCTAGCAAAGTCAGAGAAAAGAGGAAAAATAATCATTATTATTATTTTTTTTCTTTTTTAGGTTTTTGCCATGGAGCATATGTGATAGAGAGAAAGTAAGTGAGAAGTCACCTCCCTGGAGGGAAGGCCACACTGCGTTCCCTTCGCTTCCCTTCTCCTCTTTGGACTTTGGGCATGCACACATGCTCCTGGAGTGGTTTTTAAGACCACAAGTCTAGGGCATGAACCATGAAGTCAGCCATGCGGAATTCAGCCCCTATATGAGAGTCCAACACCTTAACCACCACGCCACTTCCTGGACCCAATAAATTAATATTTTATTTATCTGAAATTACAAATAAGTGAACAATTAAATGAAAAAATCTGTTTAAGACTGTAATTAACAAGCCTCATTTGGTGGAAAACCACCTAGTAGCCAAGGTAGAAAATCAGACCATATCAAACTAGACAAAACTCAATAAAAAGGTATACAGCAAATCTCTCTCCTTTTAGCCATGATTTCACTTTTTATACCTTTATTTACCTGTAACAACTGTAGCCCAAAAATATAAAAAATAAAAAAAATTTTAAAAATTTATAAATTTTACATTGTAGTTGTTATAAGAGTGATTAAAATTTTGTAGTGTCCTGCTCTGTCCCACCAGGGAGAATAATCATCCTTTGTTCAGCATGTCAGTCTGTATGTACTACCTTATCACTAGACATTTAATAGCCCTCTGAGTTATGAGACCTAGGACACACAGGCTGCGTAAGGATGGATGCCATTCATGGTTTCAGACACCTCCTTGTCCTCTTGGAGCAAATGCCATGCAAATGAAATGGGACGACTGTATTTTAAAGTAATCCAGGGTTGATGGTGTTGTAAAAGACCCCGTAGAGTCGATTTTGAGTGTCAGCTCTATTGGATTTCAGACTGCCAAGATACTTGATAAAGCATTTTTCTGGGTGTATCTGTAAGGGAGTTTCTAAGTAAGAATAGTGTGTGAGTCTGAGAGGACTGGATGGGGAAGATCAGTCCTCAAAGTGACAGGTACCACCTAATTAGCCAGAGGCCCAGAAAGGATAAATACAGAAGATGGATTAATCTCTTTTAAGAGTGAGAATAGACTGCATCTCTTTTCGTCTATTCTCACTTGGGCATTAGAACCCAAAGTTTGCCTGCCTCTGGATTCCAGGTCTTAAGAGCAGCAGCCTCCATTCCTAAACCCAACCCCAGATTTTTAGGCTTCTTGCCCTGGACTGAGAGTTACACCATTGGCTTCCTGTTTCTGAAGGCTTGGACCTTTGACTGTCCCTAACCATCTGCATCCCAGGGTCTCTAGCTTGTAGAGACCTCCTGTGGGACTTCTCAGTTTTAAAATCCTAGGAGCCAATTCTCCCAATAAACCCCCTCTCAAATATCATATGCTTTTCCAATTGGTTCTGTTTATTTAAAGAACCTTGACAAATATACACCCAAATGAGTACATTTCAGCTTTGTAGTACATTTTTCTAAATTAATTTCTAGTTTGTAAGAAGTTCCCACACTGTATTCCAAAAATGCTTTGCAGAAAATATCCCCCATGCTCTTCAAATCTATGTAGAGACATCTAGAAAATAATAATTTTCTCCTAACTACCCTAAATATACTCTTAATAGTATAACTGTTTAACACTGTATGTTATAATTGTCTCAGTGTATAGAACAGAACTTTTTTCCTATTAAAATTAAATGACAAAGCATAAAAAATCCAAGACAAAATTTAGTTACTTTCAAACTTGGTTAAGCAACAACACTGTGAATGCAGACTTGGGAGTCTGACAGTCAACCTTCAATGACCAAGCAAAACAAAACTTGGGTGTTATGAAGGGTGAATGTGAATATTCAGTTGGAGTGATAATTGGTAAATGAAATACTGTGGAATGCTAAGGGGTTATTTTAGTCTTTTAAAACTGTGTGTATATGTTAAGTAATTAGAGATATACTATTATTTAAATAAAGAAAACAATACTACCTCATCATGGATTTTGTTCTTCTAGTAGTAATATATTTTATTTCTCTTCTTTTGTAATTTCTTATAATTTAATGAAAAATATAAACATATAAATATGCTCCATAATACTGCAATCAATATTTAATATAGGTTGTATACCACATGGAACTTAAGATGCACTTGAGTGTACACAATTGTATTTACAGATACATATTGCCTATGTTAAACTCAAATATCCAGGGACATCACCTGTTGTGAAAGCTTCAGAATTTGTGGTATTAATAAAATCTCAAAAAAAAAAAAAAAGGCAAGAAAGAAAGGCTTAAGTCTCAAATGTCATTGTGTAAATAAATTTGTAGAATTTTTTTCTCTGTGCAATTCACTAACCTAAAACCAAGACATGAAATCTAATGTGTATGTGTGTGTGTGTGTGTGTATGTGTGTTTCTGTCTTTTCATTTTGGGTCATTTAAAATTAGTATAAAGATTTTTATAATTTTATGAAGATCTCAGATTGAATTCTCTTCTATAGGTGGCTGATGTAGTTAAGACTGAGTTTGCTATTTGACACTGGTTAATTCATATAATATCAATTAAATCACTCAGGAATATAGTTTATATGTAGTAATAGGAAACTATATATTCATTTCAGTAATCTGAGTAATAAATGGTGAGAATCAAATTCCCAAGGCAATTCAATTATTTGAAGCACTTTTTAGGGAGAGCACATTAGCTCTATAGAGAAAGTAAGATTAAACTCACATTTACCAACTGTCCCTCATGTAATTTGCTCACTTGTCTTCTTTGGGTAAAATATGAGTCTACTTCTAAGTTACATCTAAGTGCATTTGGTATCTTTTAGAAAAAAGAAATATGTTTTAAGAAATTTCATAATAATTTATAAAATCTTTCATTGAAGGATGTAATACCTTTTATGTCATTGAAAGACATAATACCTTTTATTTGATGAATGATTTATTTGGAATTGTATCAGTGGAAGTAGGAAAGTTTCATTAAAAGTATTAATATTTATTTTTTAAAATGTTTTCTCTTGGTACCTGAAGGTGAAAATATAATAAAGATGCCTTCTGAGGAACATTTCTGAATTCATCTGCTGAGTGAACTAATTACCTACTTGCAGACATCTCATCTAATTAAATCCTACAGAGTGATTTTCTAACGTTATCACTTTGGGAAGATAAAGTACTTCTTGGTTTTATTGAACTTCATTTTTAAAATGAAGAAAGTTAGAATCAGTGAAACTTTTAAAATGGTTTTAAAAGATGAATGAAATAGTTGAATTCAGATTGCATTCCTTTTTTTTTTTTTTATGTTCCTACCAGAATGGATGTTGCATTTTTTTAATGGAAGTCTAAGATATAGAAGCACCAATCACAAAACCTCAAAATTGCACGCTTTGCAAGCAGACCAAGTAGCCATTCTCAAAGAGCTGTTACTACTTAGGTGTTATTATAAAAGCATTTACTATTTAGGTGTTATTATAAATGCATTTTAATCTTATACAAATGCACAGAATTAGTATCAAAGCAATTGCTGCATGGCGTTGTCACTGGAGGAGTGACTGTCCTATAAGATTTGTTTTATGCAACAATTTCCCTTAATAGTTGTGATAATAGTTTCAGAAATCAAGCAACTTATTTTCACAGAGAGAATAATTTAGAGAAACAGAACATCAATACAGAGAGAAGTCTAAAAATCGTATCAATGCATTAAAAAATAGGTAATGGGACCAGCAGTTAGCTTAATGGCTATGTCGCTGAATTCTCATGTAGTTTACCACAGTTCGAGTCCCGACCTGGTGGCTTAGACTCACTCCAGGTGCACGTGTGTGTGGACCCAAGATCCTGAGAGGAGAATGGAGAAGGGATTGTGGTGTGGCCATCCCTCCGGGGGGGGGGGAGAATTTCTCACTTTCTATCCCTCTGTCTCTCTCTGTCTTTCTGGTGAACACACACACCCTATACCAAAAGAAAACTCTCCAAAAATAAATAAGTAAAAACTAATAAATGTATATAGGTCTCCTTCATTTAGCAGATGAAAGTGGGGCACTCACAAATTATTCTTGGAGAAAGAAATTTCTGGAAGAGACAAAATTGTTGTTTTGAGATTGTTGGAATCTTTTTTTTTATAAATATATATGTATGTATTTACATTTAATCACTATACATCTTTACAGGATACAACATGGCTTTTCCCTGCATGAGTACAGTGCATATCAGTCAAGACAAAGACATTACCACATACATTACCATCAGCAAATAGCTTTTCATTTTTGTTTCGACTAAATGTATTGCTTTTTTCCCATTCTCCCCCCACCCTCCCCACTGTTTCCCATACTCTATTAACCCTTCCTGTATTGTCACTCATATTAATAGTTGCCCTCCCTGCTATTATACCTCCCATGTTCCAGTTTCTGCCTTAGAGTGCAGACATTCAGTATATATTGTGTGGTGACATACAAATTATATTTTTCATAGTCTGTCTTGCTCCACTTAACGTTGTCTTTTATTTTCATTTTATATATTTAGATTGAGTCCATTTCCTCGTAATCATAAATAATGCTGCAATAAACATGGATGTGCAAGTGTTATTCTGACTGGGGATTTTCCTATGCTTTGGGTATATAACTAAGAGTGGAATTACTGGGTCATATGGTAGTTCTACTCGTAGGCTTATGAGGAAACTTTTGTTGAAATCCCCCAGTTAAAGAGCAGTCATAGTTGGGCAAGAGAAAGTGATTAGGTTGTCGAAAAGTTGTGACACATTTTTGCATAGAAAAACAGAAACATACATAATGACTTTTCTAATGACCCAATATGTCTTCACATATGTACAGTCTCCATCAGCAGGTATTCAGAAAGCAAAATGATCCTTGTATGAGACAGCATGGTGGATTTTTAAAAGTTGAATTGAATATAAAAAAATACTTTAATAGGCAACTATTTTTCTACTCAATCAAAATAGTGAAGACATGTTTTATGCTTGCTTGCAGACTGAGTCTAAGCAGGCAATGCTATTACAGATTCTGAGATGGTAACAATCAGTTGCTGAAATGAAAGCACTAAAATTTGCAGCTCAATGACTGTCACTTTATAATTAACTACTTGTTCTTTCATTAGCAGTTAACAAAGCATTTTACTAGTGAAGAATTGATGAAGATACATGGGACATATTCATATTATTCTTATGATAATTAGCTTATGAAGAACTGATAAAATATATTAAATGTCATGATAATATTGGCATTTCTATCTTGCTTTTTTCCATTTCTGCTATTACATTTTACCACCATGAATTACGAAGTGGAAATAGACTTGATGCTGAAAATCAGTTGAAATGAGAACCAAACCCTTATAATAATTCAATACCAAGGTGCTTAGATAGGGATTTACTCTAGCAGTCTCCTTGGTTGACTGACTGAAACTGAATCAACTTGGCCTGCATTCAAGGAGGAAGAGATGCCATAACTTCCCTGATAGCATAGGAAGAAAGATAACCAAAAATGTAAGAATACAGAAGAGAATTTATTGGGGCAAAACTTCATTATATATTTCACCTGGTCCACAGGCCACATTTGTTGCTGAGCCATTAACACCTACTTTATATTAATTTTGATAAGGAAGAATAGCAGTGGCTGTCCTAAGAGCAAAATGGTGAGGGATGCTGCTTCGGTTCTCAGATACCAGTGCAAATTATAGAACTCTGGAGCTGCATAGGCCGCTAAACTAAGACAAGTAAAATGATCACAATGAGTACCAGAGCAAAGTGGAACACAGAATGCAACATATTGGGGTTTATTGTTCTGGATTGCTTTTTGTGGAGTCCTAGGAATAAAATAGAAATCTTAAAAGTATTGGTGGATTTAGAAGAGTGTCTGAACTCTCTCCTGTATTCCATTGCCTGTCTTTGCACAAATGTTACAATCCTAAATGATATATTTCCATAATATTATAATATTTAGTAGAATTTTTCCTCCCTACTTTGTTATATTAATTTTTCCCCTTTTATTTATAATGGAGCATATGCTGTGTGAGAAAGGGTGAGAGTAAGCACCCAGCAATAGACCTGGTCATGCAGCAATCTTCCTTCCTGCAATTCTTCATCCATTCAGGATCCTGGATGCAGTGAGCTATACCAGGGCGAGTTCCCCACTTGGCCGTGTGGGAACTTTACAGAGTTTCACTGTTGTACTGCAGGCTGGTCCATATTCCATCTTTAATATATAATTGGTTATCAATAAACTAATGTACCTCCAATTCCCAAACAAAATGACTCCTATAATTTGAAGAGCAATTATATAGGCTCTATAGGTAACTATGGAAAAGCAGAATCTTTATTTTGTTAAGTCTTCCAACAATATGGAATATCCGTTCATAGATTTATGTCTATACAATTTCTCTCAATATTTTTTGTACTTTTGTTTGACTGGGACCAGTTTCTTTTTTGTAAAATTATTCTTAAATATTTTAATTACAATTTTTAAGTTTATTTATGTGAGAGAGTGTGCCATAGAATGATTAAGAGATAGAGATTGATTTTTGACACAATCTCATCATGTTGAGATTTTCTGACCCCACCTGGGATCACAAGCATCCTCAATAATACTCATAAATGGAAAATATATTATTTCAGTATTATTTCTAGAATAGCATTGTAGCTATCAAACTCTTGAATCATTTAGAAATGTATTTGAAGGCAACAAAATAAACACACAGGAAGAAAACCCAACTGAAAATATCTTAAGTGAATAGGTATTTCCCCATTTATCAAAAGGCAGCCCAGGACTTAGACTGATTAAATAACACCATCACCCTCTTTCTTTTGTCACTATTATTTTTACTAGATTGGTCTATCATTTTATGGTTGGAAATTTTCTACTAAAGTTTCAGACTTCATTTTTTGTTTTGAGGCAGAGAAATGCTATAAGAAGCATGATCTACTCCCAGATCTTACAAGCTTCCCCAAGAACTTATCTGTCACCCTAGGAAATTTCTGTTTAGATGTCTTTGTTTATATTTCTAGAAGGGAAACTAAGGGGAAAGCAAGCAGGGATATTTAAGGATTTTCAGATTCTATTGTGTGGGCAGATGAGGAAAATTTTTGAAAAGTATAGGGTTAGCTAAACTGCCCTATCAGTTTAAAACCGGATGATCATACCTATAATAATCCATGATTTTTTCCAGTGGTCAATTTTATTATCATTATTATTTAAAATTTTTCTACCCAAAGAATAGGGATGCACTCATTAAAAAAAAAAAAAAAAACACTTGTACATTCATGTTTAATGCAAAATTATTTACAATTACTAAGACATAGAACCAACCCAAATATCCGTGAACAGATGAATGAATTGAAAAAGTGTGGCAAAAATGTCCAAGTGGACAATTTTTTAAGCAACATTTCCTCTATGTGGTAGTGCCTGTTATCACATGCCTACAAATTATTGTAGTCCTTTGGTTGTGTTTTTGTAATGGTCCCTGAGGAGTTAATCAGAACTCTTTAGTACAGAAAAATAATTCTTGACATAATTAACCTGTTTTTTCTTGCTTCAACAATTAACTTAAAGTAATAACAGTCATAGAAACTAAATGCATAAACAGAACGGGAGAGTGAAGTTGAAGAACTTCCTGCCATGGTTGAATCTAGCAAATATATACCTAAGCTTTATTCCTGTAAACAATGAATAAAGCAATGAATAGAAACATCCTCTGCTTTAGTGTTACTTCTGGACTACTTAATCTATCACTAGATCCTCTCATTGGTTCTGCAGAAAACATCTTTATTACCAGTTGATCATGAGCTTGAACATCAGTTCAAGATGTTTTTCAAGAACCTGAGGTCCCTTGCCAAACTGTTGTTTGCTGTCAGCTAAGACCACTGCCCCTTGTAATGGACCAATGCCAGTAATTGATGGATCTCCTTTGACGTAGATCATACATTCGCTTGAATACACAGTGTATGACCTGACAGCATACACATGAACAATCGCCTTTTCCTTTTCCTATTCACAAGTCATGTTTGCCCACATCTCCTATTACCTCCTTTCTAGTTGGTAAACAAGACAAAGTAAAAATAAAACAGAAACTTCCCACTGCCCTTCATTCTTAGAGGTGAATTAGAGTTTTGACGCTTGCTTCCTTACTGATAATAATATGCTGACTGAATTAATGGCTTTCCTTCCTATGCAGACTCATGGACAGTTATTGGCAAACCGTGCAATGGGCAAGTAACTTGGGTGGTCTTGAAAGGGTTAAAGACCAAGATCAGTCACTTGTAAGACATAGATTTATACTTTATATGCACTTCCTCCCACGGTGTATAAGACCCAATCAATACCTACCTCTTCCTCTCAGCAGAATATATATCTGGTTGGGAGATTTGATAATGCATATAAATTGTTCTTTTAAAGTATTGCTTAACTCCTATAGAAAAGACTATAATAGTAGACATTAATTAATGTATATTTCTGACAATGTGTCGTGTACTAGCTAATAACTATAATTATTCACTCATTTAATCTTTCAAAAATCATTTGACCTTATTCTGGTGATGGTAAGATTACACCCTTGTAGAGCTTAAGTGACCTGCCCAAGGTCATTCAGGAACTACTTGGTAGAACAGGAGTTACACTCCAGAGTCCATTGTTGTAATTGTACTTAATTATACTGTAGTTACACTCTGACAATGGATTTGCATCTCTTGAAATGATATTACAGACAAACCCTCTGAGTCCTGTACTTCCTCAGTTAACATTGGCAAATAAAACTATTATATACAGCTTATATCATATAGTAGTTTCATAAAGTTGTAAAGAAAAATTTAAAGGTTATTGTATAAAAATAAAAAATGTTTAAAGGTTTTGCTATAGGGCGCATCTGCTCACCAGAAAGACAAAGAGAGAAAGAGACAAAAAGCGAGAAATCACCTCCCAGGGGGGATGACCATGCCACAATCCCTTCTCCTCCATTCTCCTCTCAGTATCTTGGGCACACAGGCACATGTGCCAGGCGTGAGTTTAAGCCACCAGTTCTGGGACTCGAACAGTGGTCAACTACATGGGAGTCCAGAGACATAGCCATTACACCAATTACTGGTCCCACCAACATGCTTTATAAGCCCATGAGGTGGATTCAGACCAACGTAGTCCTTGTAGGATCCTGGGCTAGGATCATTGTGTGATCCCTATATACAGGGCTAAACTGTTGAGCTACAAGCTGGGCTTCCAAATGTCTTTTTTACTGCAGCGTGAACTACACATATTATTCAAACTTCCTCAAGGATAGGTGGGGTGGGGGGGCTAGGGAAGGATTATAACATAAATAAGTAAGCTAAGACAGCAGGTATAAAATATGATTATCTAGGAATTTTCACATCCTAATTTTAAGTCCTTAATATGTTCAGTAGAATTATCTTATTTCTTTTGAACAAAGAGAAAATCCTATTGAAATGATTCATCCAGGCTTTCCTGAAGCATGAAGCTCATTTTTAGAAATACACCTTTTTACTTCATGTAGGTAAATAACTGTCACTGTGTTCAGCTAATATCCATAATTGTGAGCTTGTTTCTGATTGTCTTGTCAGATTCCCTACTGTTATAATTGTATTCTTTATTCAATTCTGGGGACAAGAATACAAGCAAACCCAGGAAACAGCACACTGTGAGATGAAATAATGATCCTCAGCTTTGAATATCATGGTTTCAAGAGCTCAGTGATTTTTTTTTATCTAAAATTGTCTCTGTTTTGTCCCCATGTGTATATTACAGAGGGGACTATTAGCATGGCACTGTGGCTGTGGCTAATGCATCTTTGAAAATTGAAATACATGAGGAGTCATTGGGTAAAACAATGTAGATTAATTAAAAAGATGTGCTTATATTTTTCTTTGCATTATAATCCTCAAATCTAGCCAGACAACTTTTTTTTTTTTCACTCTTCCATCTCTGGGAGAGGATGGATGTTGTAATATGTAAAGCTCATATTTGATTATATTGCTCACCTGCTCAGAAATACTTAGTCAGTGCCAAGTGTCTACAAATAAAACCCATGTTGTTAGTCAGGCTTTCAAACTTCACAATCAGGTTCTATTTTGCTGTCTTTCGTGAGTTATAAGAAATATATTTTTCCTTCGTTTTTACATTTATGAACCCGAAAATAATCCACAATCAGCATTTGTTCAACATGCATTTTTGCAGTTCTGTTTCTGTTGTCATGCTTCCAAATTCGCTATTTTTTTCTTCTGTCTTATGTAATCTACTAAGGCAATTCTATTTTAAAATGAGAATTACCATTTTTCATTTCAAGAAGTTCCTTGAGATTATTTTTCTATATCTACCTTTTTTCCCTTTTATAATCATGGTTTTCTTAAATCATTGATTATGTCTACAATAGCTGTTTTTAAAGTTCTTATGTTCTAATTACATCCTCTTTGTCATTTCTCAGTTTGTTTCTATTAAATTATTTTCCCCTTTATTAGAGATTCTATTTTTCTGAATCTTAGCATTGATAATATTTTTTCATGTGATGCTAGGTAATTTGCTATAATTTTAAATATCTAATGATTTTTTAAAAATGTATTGCTTTTTTGTTTTGCTTTTGGGATACAGTTGAATTATTTGAGGATCAAGTTGATGCTTTCATGGTCTCTATTCTACGCTTCGTTTGGCAAGTCTAGAGTGGCTTTTGTTCTAGGACTGTTTTACCCTTCACTGTTAAAGCAAAATGCTGTGTCTGCTGAGTGTTCCCGGTGTTTCCCTGAAGCCTCTCCACTCACACCTGTGGGGATGTAAATGTATCCTCACTCTACGTGTGGAAAGCTATACCACAGCACCTCTGAAGTAGATACAGCCTGGAAATCATGGAGTACCCACATAAATGCACATCAGTCTTCTGCAAAAACTCAAGAAGCAATACACACACATACACACACACACACATACATATATATAATCATTTTATTTGCGTATGTGTCTTTCCTTTGGTACCAGGTCCTATGCCAGCTCAGCTTGACTACTAGCTCTTTCTCCTCAGCAAGACTGCTGTGATTGGGGGGATTTCTCTTCCTATTCTTCATTCTGGAATGTGTTTCTAGGTTAAAAGTCAAGGTGATCAAGGTGGATCAAAGATCTAAATCTAAGACCTCAAACTATAAAACTGCTCCTGGAAAACCCTGGGGAAACTCTGGGAGTCATTGGTGTAGTGAAAGACTTCTTTAATAAGACACCCAAAGCACAGTCGATAATCCCCAAAATAGACAAGTGGGATTGCATCAGACTAAGAAGTTTCTGTATAGCAAAAGACACAGTAATTAGTGTGAATCGACAGCCCTCAGCCCTCAGAATGGGAAAATATTTTTGTAAATTATGCATCAGATAAGGGACTGGTAACCAGAATACACAAGGAACTCAAGACGCTGTTTGGAAAAAAAGATGATTAACCCTATTAAAAGATGAGAGAAGGAGTTGCCACTGTTTGGAAAAAAGATGATCAACCCTATTAAAAGATGGGAGACGGAGTTGAAAAAAACACTCTAAACATGTCATACAAATAGCCAAAAGGGGGATCCAGCAGTTAGCGTAATGGCTATGTCGCTGGACTCCCACGTAGTCGACCACGGTTCACGTCCTGGACCCAGTGGCTTAAAACTCACGCCAGGCGCGTGTGCGTGCGTGCCCAAGATCCTGAGAGGAGAATGGAGGAGAAGGGATTGTGGCGTGACCATCCCCCCTGGGGGGTGATTTCTCACTTTCTGTCTCTATGTCTCTCTCTGTCTGTCTGGCGAGCGCACGCACCCTATAGTGAAAAACCTCTCCAAAAAGAAATTCTGAGTCTTGCCCAATTTTGTCTTCTAGTCTTAAGATTCACGTAGGCTTCAACCTCTTACATTTGTGGGGTGCAAGACTAAGTCCCCAGGTCTTCTGTTTTTGTAAATGACTCAAATGTACAACCCATGTGTGGTGTCAGCTTTCATAAAACTTTTTGATGAATCTTTTGCTTATTGCTGTGAAATATACATTTGTTTAGGGCAGAGGTTTCTTTTCTTTATCTTTCTTTCTATTTTTGTTTTCTGGAGCTCAGTTAGGTAACTTTTATTTTAAAAATTATTTTCTCCATGATTTTATGTATTTTTGAAGAGGGAGAATATTGTTTCAATCTTTAGGGTATGTTTAATCAGTAATATTTAAGTGTGTTTAATCAGCAATATTTGGCTTACATCATTCCTTAAAGATTTGTAGTTAAAAAATGTAAGATGAGAGAATCATAGTTTGAGAGGAAAACTAGTAAATAAAATAATTTATAGGGACTAGCAGTTGGTATAATGGCTATGTCACTGGACTCCCATGTAGTCGACCACTGTTCGAGTCCCAGACCTGGTGGCTTAAACTCATGTGGGCGCGTGTGCATGCGTACCCAAGATCCTGAGAGGAGAATGGAGGAGAAGGGATCTTGGCATGGCCATCCCTCCTGGGAGGTGATTTCTCGCTTTCTGTCTGTCTCTTTCTGTCTTTCTGATGAGTGCACACACCCTATAGCAAAAACCTCTCAAAAATTTTTATAATGTAGGAGATACTTAAGTTTGTGGAAAAAAGTAATAGGAATCAGAGAACAGTTGGATAAAAGAAAAAGGAGACAGAGAATTGTGGAAGAGACTAAAGGAGATGACAGCACAAGTCTAAGTGAAACTTTATTTGCACTTGAAAGATGATCTCAATTTGGCACCCAGAGAGGTTGACTGGGCGCTCAGCCATCACTTCCGTGAGTTTAAGCTAAGCCAGGGTCAGATTATCAACTTTTATAGGCAGAACTTTGATTATGTCAATATGCTGCAGATAACCAATCTCTTAGGAATACTCTACCAATTCAACTCAGAGATTGGTGTGTAAGCTGGAATGCCAATTTTTTACTATGGAAAATAAACATGCCAGAAAAACTGAAATGTTTCTGCCTCTCTATAAGAAAGTTACCTAAGAAATGACAAACAGCAGGTGAGTTTATAAGTAAATCTACAGAATGCTGGGAACCAGCAGTTAGCGTAATGGCTATGTCGCTGGACTCCCACGTAGTCGACCGCAGTTCGTGTCCCGGACCCGGTGGCTTAAAACTCACGCTGGGCGCGTGTGCGTGCGTGCCCAAGATCCCGAGAGGAGAATGGAGGAGAAGGGATTGCGGCGTGACCATCCCCCCTGGGGGGTGATTTCTCGCTTTCTGTCTCTATGTCTCTCTCTGTCTGTCTGGCGAGCGCACGCGCCCTACAGTGAAAATCTCTCCAAAAAAAAAAAATCTATAGTATTTCCATATACAATCAACAAGCAGACAGAGACAGAACTGAAGAAAATAATCCCATTTACCATAGCCACAAGTAATATGAGATACTTAGGAATAAAACTAACCAAGGAAATCAAAGATTTCTATAAGAAAAACTATGATAACCTTATAAAGGAAATCAAAAAGTACACAAAAAAGTGTAAGGACATCTCATGTTCCTGGATTGGAAGAATTAATATAATCAAAATGGCAATCCTACCCAAATTAATCTACATATTTAATGCAATCCATATAAAATTATGATATTCTTCACAGATCTAGAAAAGACAATCATAGAATTTGTCTGGAATTATAAAAGACCACATATTGCCAAAGCCATTCTGTGCAAGAAGAGTGGAATAGG
>NW_006204597.1:78140-78686 GCF_000334495.1 Tupaia belangeri chinensis
CTGAAGGAACTCTGGGAGACACTGGAGTAGAAAAAGACTCCTTAAATAAAACCCCCAAAGCACAGTTGATAATCCCAAAAATAGACAAGTGGGATTACATCAGACTAAGAAGTTTCTGCATAGCAAAAGACACAGTAATTAGTGTGAATTGAAACCCCTCAGAATGGGAAAATATTTTTGTAAATTATGCATCAGATAAGGGACTGGTAACCAGAATACACAAGGAACTCAAGACGCTGTTTGGAAAAAAAGATGATTAACCCTATTAAAAGATGAGAGAAGGAGTTGCCACTGTTTGGAAAAAAGATGATCAACCCTATTAAAAGATGGGAGACGGAGTTGAAAAAAACACTCTAAACATGTCATACAAATAGCCAAAAGGGGGATCCAGCAGTTAGCGTAATGGCTATGTCGCTGGACTCCCACGTAGTCGACCACGGTTCACGTCCTGGACCCAGTGGCTTAAAACTCACGCCAGGCGCGTGTGCGTGCGTGCCCAAGATCCTGAGAGGAGAATGGAGGAGAAGGGATTGTGGCGTGACCATC
>NW_006204597.1:79314-128069 GCF_000334495.1 Tupaia belangeri chinensis
AGAGCATTGATGGGACGGGGAGGTGTGGTGTTACCGGTTGAAGAATTTTTTTTTTTTTTGAGAGGTTTTTCGCTATAGGGCGCATGTGCTTGCCAGAAAGACAGAGAGAGACAGAGAGATAGAAAGTGAGACATCCCCCCTCCAGGGGGGATGGTCACGCTGCAATCCCTCCTCCTCCATTATCTTCTCGGGATCTTGGGTACAGATGCACATGCACCCGGCGTGAGTTTAAATCACCGGGTCCAGGACTTGAACCGCGGTCAACTACATGGGAGTCCAGTAACGTAGCCGTTATGCTAACTGCTGTTCCCTGGTTGAAGGTATTTTGATCAACTGAACTGGGGAGAAATGTTTTCATATTGAAAAGTTCATTTTGTAAGCTAAACAATGTGATTGAATGCATATAAAAAATAAATAATAAATTTTAAAAAGGATGAATAATAAAGAAAAAGCCAAGGTGATCATAGAACTCATCATATCTGTACCTCGCATTAGAGATCATTGTCCAACACTGTCCAAAACAATATGTCCTGGTTTCTAATGTCAGACATGAGGGCTAATGCAACATCAGCTGCTCCGTCATGTGCAAAAGCAGGTATCCTCGGTATGTTGATTACAGATATGCATCTCTGGTTTTAAAGCAATTCCCCCCAGGATGTTAGCATTAACGTTCCCTTGCATTCAGAATGTAGTGCTAGCCATGTAATTTTGAATTCTATTTCAATGTAAATATAATCATTCTTTTTTTCTAATATATTTTTCAAATTTTTAAAATTATTACTTACAGTGTTTCAACATTACTTGCCAGGCTTTTCATTATTATTATTATTGGCTTTAGTTATTATTATTTCTATTCTAATTATTTACCATTTTGCTTGTTGATATTCTTTATTCCCTCTACTATGCTGCTTTAGGCCTTTTTTTTTTTTGGAGAGATTTTTGCTATAGGGCATGTGCGCTCGCCAGACAGACAGAGAGAGACATTAGAGACAGGAAGTGAGAAATCACCCCCCAGAGGGGATGGCCACACCACAACCCCTTCTCCTCCATTCTCCTCTCGGGATCTTGGGCACTCACCCACATGCACCCAGCGTGAGTTTTAAGCCACAGAGTCTGGGACCTGAACCGCGGTCGACTACGTGGGAGTCCAGCGACATAGCCATTACACCAACTGCTGGTTCCCGCTTTAGGCCTTTTTTAATCCTTCTAGCCAGAAGACTTTTTATTAGTGTGGTCTTTGGAAGGTCCTACTGGAAATCAAATGGAGAGGATAGGAAATACATCAGTGATTTTATTCTTTACTCATTGTTTCAAACAACATCCCAGACAGTGATGACATCTCTGACTCCAGTTCTTTCAAAAATTCCACAACTTGTATGTTTCTTTTTCCTGTTAATTATGACATTTTCTTCATCCTGCATTAAAAAGCTGTGAGCTGTAGCACCAATGTTTTTCAATCATGTCAATCAAAGATGCATTTATGTTTTTCCTGTCAGATTACCTGATATGACATTGAGCATTTAATCAGTGTATTAGAATAATTTCATATTAATATGACAAAAAAACTGATGACTTTCCAAGTACTTTTTTCTTCTCTTAATTCTTACCTATAGTTGAAATGTGACAAAGTTAGATACTATTTATAAAAAACATCAGACAACTTTTCATAGCTACTGAGATAGCTTATTTTTCCATATTTTGAATCCGAAACTGTGAGTTACAAGGCTGGACAGTGCTTCAACAGTCAACACAATACTCAGTGCTTCTAGTCCACAGTTGAAGGTTCCAGCTTGGATCTGGAGACCTTCATGGTACACTAGCATATGCGAACTCACAGAAGGAACTAGCTGAAGAATGAGATCTATCATAGCAAGGCCTTGTTGAGATGCTGTCTCGTCATATCCTGCCCGTCCCCATCATGAAAGAAACAAGCAAACTAAAAAAGCCTTATTCTGTAGTCCTGCATTCCATTGATGGTGTCATACACCGTTATATTTTTACTGTCAATTATCTTCCTTATCATATTGTTATATAGTGTATTATTTTAAGTTGTTTTCTTAATTTATTTGCCTAGATAATTTCTATTTATCTTTAATGGTACATAGGACTATGTGCCATTAAATTGAAAATTCAATAGATTCTAAATATAAGTTACATTATTTAAGACAACTTTTTAAAATGGTTTTCTTAATAATGATAAGGCTTATATAAAATTAAACCTAATTAATATTGGAACTTATAATTTTAGACTTATCTTTATGATCACAGGCGCTCTATTAAAATTTATGAACATTGAACAACTTAATTTTTGAGAACCTTAGTCATAAAAGCATACAAGAAAAGGTCAACAAGTGGCATGGTGCTTACAGCGCAAGACTTACACATGGCCAACTGCTGCGTGAGGCCCAGAACTAGTGGTTTGCTTTCTCACTTTCTCTCTCTCTCTGTCTCTGTCAGGTGAGCACACACCTCCTACAACAAATTAAAATATAACAATTATAAATAAAATAACATAAATAAAATTACAAAAATTCTCTCAAAAAGTACAGAGAAACAAAAACCAATTATTTTTCACCATCTGAAATAGAAAATTTCTTAAAACAATTTTGTCAGAGGGTGCTTTCACTCACCAGAGATTGACAGACAATGAAGAAAGCTCCTCATCCCCCAGCAAAGGAGGAAGGTCACACCATTAATCCATTCTCCTCCATTTCTCTAACTTGTTGGGATTTAGGGCATGTATTTGGATTAACATGCCTGGAGTGATTTTCAATCTTCTGGGGCTAGAATTTAAACTTAATAGTCAGCCCTATGAGATCACTGTACCTTAAATACCTGGCCCTGGGGCTAACTTTAGGGCACATAATTTTTGATCTGCCATATTTGCATGTATTTTTTTCTAAGGAAAATATATATGCATATATAGAATTATATATAAATGTAGGACTCTTTGACCTCTATTTAAATTGCCATGTCTCTTGCTCAGACTCTAGAATCAACCACTGCTATGAAGTCATGGATATATTTCTTATAGGACACTTTTTGTACTTTTATAAACACATATACTACATATGAGCTATAAAGTATTTTTGGATTTTTACTATTTTAATAAATTTCCTTACATATTTGCTTTTCTATTTGACCTAATATCTTTATAACATAAATACATTTATACTCAATCTAATCCAAACCTTTCATTTGCTGCATACTTTATGAATCATTTATTTGCACTAATGAAGAAAAGGTATACTTCAGTTAGCTCCTAAAGGATCTTGAAAGTCCATTGTATTTAGCTGACCTCAGTCCACACTCCGTGACTAATCATTGCTAACTGAGATACAGCAAAGGGGTTGGTATTTTTGCCATGAAAACTGGGAAATGCTATATATCATGACTTTTTCCCAAAAAGAGTTGACTCTTAGATATTTACCTGTACACTGGTTGGTGTAAATGTTGTTTGCAGTGTATTATTATTATGATAAACAGCCCTAAAAAACATGCAGTTAAAGCACTCTTATTACATATGTGATTCTTATTAGGAAATACACTTGGGAATAAGTTATCACATTCCTAGATTACCATGTTAGTCAATGGCTTAAGGGTTGTGAAAAATACAATTAAATTATTGTTAAAAGAGGGTACAACAATTTGTACTCTCATCAGCTAATTTCTAAAGTTTTTCCTATGTCCACATTATATTTAGAGATGGTCAGATGGTTCTGATCATAATGATGATTATTATAACTTTAGCTCATTGTTGATTTACTTGACAACTTTTTTTAAAAAGAGATGTTTTTCTATCATGTGTGTGCACTCGCCAGACAGACATAGACAGAGAGATAGAAAGTGAGAAATCACCCCTCCATGGGGGATGGTCGTGCTGCAATCCCTTCTCCTCCATTCTTCTCTAGGGATTTTGGGCACGCATGCACATTCACCCAGCGTGAGTTTAAGCTGGCAGGTCTGAGACTTGAACCATGGTTTCTGTGCATACACACACACACACACACACACACACACCTTGTGTGATTTTTCAAACCACCAGTTTGGGAACTTGAACTGTGGTCAGTCATGTGGGAATCCTGTGCCTTAATCATCACACCACCTGTTGACACCCAGATTGAGTATTGTATAACCTATCAGTTAACATCAAGAGATTCATCTTATTTCCAAACCTGAAGTTAGGAGACATTGAATAGTTCACAGCTACCTATAAAAAGTAAAGCAAGCAATGTAAGTGTTATTGGAAATGTCAGTGGGTTTCCTTCTTTCTTCTTCCTCTGTTACAGAGGAAAATGGAACTCCTAGTATTATCTTCTATACTACTGATTATCTTTAAAATTTTGAATTGTATATAGATATAAATATCTTTTTTAACTTTTTTTTTTGTGTGGGAGAGAAGTTTTTGCCATAGGGAGCATGCACTCACCAGAAAGACAGAGAGAAACAGAGAGACAGAAAGTGAGAAATCATTCCCCGGGGGGATGGCCATGCTGCAATCCCTTCTCCTCCATTTTCATCTCAGGATCTTGGGCACATATGCATACATACCCAGCGTGAGTTTAAGCCACCGGGTCTGGAACTCAAGCCACGGTTGACTACATGGGAGTCCAGTGACATAGCCATTACGCTAACTGCTGGTCCCAGATATAAATATATCTTCATGGTCACACTATGGCTGTTATAACAGTTTTAACCTAACTCATCTATATCACTAACATTTTAAAGAGGAACTAAGTTTCAGTGTCCAATATGAGACACTATTACTAAGATATGAAATCAATCAACTCCCATCAATCAAATGCATTGAAAGTAAAGAAAGATTAGCAATTTATCTTAAAAGGAAGAGACATTTCATGAGAACAGTTGTAAATGTCACTCAAGATGCTTTTGGTTAAATTTGCAATAGGACAGTAGCAGTTTGTGGAAGACAGAGTCTGAGCAGCTCGTCACTGTGGCGGGGTCTATTTCATCTTGAAACAAAATACGTAGGGGTACTTGAGAAATGATTATAGTTTAGATCTGTTTTAAAGGTAGGGATATGGAGATAAGCTGGCATATTGAATATGGAGTATAAGACACAAATGATACCAAAGATGACTGCAGGGGGTTCAGCTACTATTCCCTAATATAATGAAGTTTGTTTTCAATTAAAAATATAATGCTAACTCTTGTGGAAATGCATTCAATCTGCTAGTATACATACACACGCACACACAGAAGAATATAATGTTTGATGTTGCTTATGTTCTGGAAAAAAATGAAGGATAATATGGTCACATCAAAATTGTTAGCCATAGTCCCTCAACTAACAACACCACTGAGCTGAGTATACTGCCTCTGTCTTTTATTCAGATTTGTGACTCAATCTGTTACCAATGAAAAACATGGCTCCTGTTCTCATTACTGTATTTACTTACTCAATATCCCCATATATAACCAATATCTTCTATCATCTTCAATTTCTACCCCACACAGATTCCCTTTTACCCACGTGGGTTGCACAGCTTGAGCTGTGCCACCTCCCACACACGTGCATCCCTGCTTTGATCAGTCTCTGACAGTGCACAGCTGGCATCCCTCCTCATCTTCTTCCCCCTCAGCCTCTGACATCATAGGTCAGTTGTTGCTCCAAAGGGACAATTTCCTGACCCGGTTTGGCCTACTGCACATTGTGGCAGACCAATCCTCTACCAAGGTAGATAGCTTTCTCATCCAACTTTGGTTTTAATTCAAAAAGGGCAACTCCCCCCTATGCTATCCTTCTCAGGCTTCAACAATGAAAGAGAGTAAAAAGGAGGGAAATAGAACTCAAGGAAGACTTAATTAAGTGAAGATGTGTATCTCTATATATAAACATACGTACATACATACATACATACAAACATTTGGAAGCTTCAATATTGTTAGGATGCCAATTATTTCTAAATTAATCTGTAGATCTATAGTAGAGATGATAAGCTTTTTCTGTAATGGTCCAGGCAATAAATACTTTAGACTTAGCAGACCACATACTTTCTCAGTTCCTTTTCTTTCTCCTGTTTCTCTTTCCTCCTTTCCTATTCGTCCTTTTATTACTCTTCCCCTTGTATTCCTCCTTCTTATTCTCTAGGAAAATGTAAAAAATATTTTTATGTTATGGCCACACAAATAGCCTGTAGGCTATCTGAACTTAGATTTAAAACTATTTCAATCAGGTCTCACAAAGTGTTTTTTTGTTTGTTTGTTTTTATAAATATAAAAAGGTCATTCCACATTTCACGTGGAAATGGAAAAAATCTAAAATAGTCAAAATGCCTTTGAAGAAAATAATAAACTTACAAAGCTAATGCTTTCTGTTTCTAAGACATCAATCAAAACAATGCAATACTGACATCAAGAAAGAGTAATAGAGCAATAGCACAGAATATAGCATCCAGAAACATTCCCACATGTAGAAGGAAAAATAGCATTTAATAAAGATGCAAAGGCAACTCACTGGCAAGAGGGTTGTCTTATAAATAAGTGGAAAAGGTGCAATTATGGAGCGCATAGTGGAAGGTGGGTAGGAGGGGCTCAGGAGAAAAGCAGTTAACAGACACAGAATGGGGGCCAGCAGATAGCATGATGGTTGAGTTACTGGACTCCTACGTGGCCAACCATGGTTCTAGTTCTGTTCCAGCACCTTGAAACATACTAGGTGCATGTGTGTGCATGCCCCAAATCCCAAGAGGACAGTGGAGGAGAACGGACTGTGGCATGGCCATCACCCCAGGTGTTGATTTCTTGCTTTCTGTTTCTCTGGCAATTGTATATGCCCTAAAAAAAAAAAAAAAAAATTTCTCCAAAAAAAAAAAAAAAGACACATGATCACTTACTGCATATGCAATGACTTGGAAAACTGTATTACATACATAAAGATGTATAATTATTAAATATAAATAAGAAATTGTAAACTACACTTAAACTGGAAAAATATACATAAGACTTACATTTGAGTTTCAGATAAAGAACAAAAAGAAATGAAAAATGAAAGTTAAGTTTTGGTGGTTTTATGAAAACTGGTTCTTACCGTTGGTTGGAATATAAAATGGCACTCTAATATGGAAAATAGATGGGTTATTTCCTAAGCACCTACACCTTCCTCAAGTCCTATCCTTTGCATTCCAAGGTACTTATCTCAGAAAATTTTATTTTAATGCCAATATTTATATTTGAATATTAAAAGCAGCTTTATTGAGGCAGAATCTGGAAATAGTCAAAGTCTTCAAAAATGCAATTAAACAAATTGTGGTATATTTATACAATAAATACTACTCAGCACTAAAACAAAAGTAGTGGGACCAGCAGTTAGCGTAATGTCTATGTCACTGGACTCCCATGTAGTCGACCGCGGTTCACGTCCCAGACCTGTTGGCTTAAAACTCATGCCGGGCACATATGTATGCGTGCCCAAGATCCTGAGAGGAGAATGGAGGAGAACGGATTGTGGTGTGGCCATCCCCCCTGGGGGGTAATTTCTCGCTTTCTGTCTCTCTGTCTCTCTCTCTGTCTGGCAAGCACATGCACCCTATAGCAAAAACCTCTAAAAAAAATAAATACATAAATAAAATAAAATAAAAATAGGCACTCACACATGCATAGATCTCAATGATTCAGTAGAGAAATTAGAAACCAAGGGTCGACATTTGTATAATTCAAATTATATAACATTCTTGAAAACACAAAGCTCTAAGGACTTAAAATAGATCTGTTGTTGCCCAAAAGCTTTACAAAGGCATAGAGGTGGAGTAGGTGGGGGAGCTGACTGAAAAGAGCTCTGTGAGAAATTTGCAGTATAATGAATTAATTGTGTATGTTAGGAACATTATGGACTTGCAACTACTTTTCAAAGCATATTAAACTCTATATTTTAAAACTTAAAATATGATTATATGTGAACTCTACTGAATTTAAAATAAGTATGCCCATGTTTTTGAACCAATAATTCTTTCTCATTGAGTGGCTCTGTACCTCTATACTTCCTTCTCCTTCTCTTTATTTTGTTATTAAAAATAGACTTCCTTTTAGATTTTCCCTCCTCAAACAGAGAGCAAAAGACTTATTTTAATAAAAAGCTATCTTAAATTTCAATATTCTTTCCTTGCACACCAATTAATCTACAAACTCTATCTTCTGTTAGTGCATGTCAGGCACTGCGCTCAGCAAGATGAGGTATTTTTCATTGTTTTAATTCTCTGTAAGACATATTTTATGATACTTTGTATAAACCTTCAATATAAAAATAAATTGAATTGACTTGTTATAGCTCTATCAAAGAGGGATCCATTTGGAACGAATTTGGGCTGAGTAGATAATGAGCAGGTACTTATGTTTGTATCACCATTTTCAGAATGGTGCATAGAGAACTTTCTTTGAAAAATGTGAGTATATAGTGCTTCATTGCTTCTTCACTTGGGAAGTATGATAGACTAGATCTCCCACTATAAGCTTTTTAAAATTAACTTCTGCCTCAAGATTAATGATATTAAGGCTCTAATGTATAAATTACAGTTTTACTTAAAAAAACATCTAGCTGTTTTTCCATATGGGAGACTGAAGTTGTAAAATATGTATTGTAGCCAGACATTAATTCCATCACACGATGATGATGTAGTCAATTAGTCATGTACTCAATACTCATGTAGTCTTTTCTCTAGAGAATACACATCTCTGGTGATGTATAGAGTATCTTCCCACTATTATCTTCATAAGAAAAAGGAAAGAGAAGTCTGATAGAGTTCTGTATCAATTTTATGTAATGTATCTCTCAAGAGGCATACTTCTGTATCAAAATTAGGGAATCATCATTTTCCTTGGCTTTTATACATTTAGAGTGAAACTATTTGTAGAAGTGGTTTTCAGTAAATATGTATATTATGCTCGGGGATTTGTAGCTTTTATTAATATTAAGTTTATATTTTTATTTACTTACTAAATATTTTTATAATTTATACTGGGTAGTATATGTGAGAGAGAGAGAGAAAAAAAAGAAAGAAAGAAAGTAAGAACTCTGATCAGGGCCTTATCATGCTGAGACTTCCTTTCACCAGCCTTCCAGCTCTTCAGAATCTTGGGCACTCCACACAGTCAGCACGTTTTTGGATCCGCGTCGAGATCGGAACCCATGGTTGGCCGTACGACTTCCAACGCTGCAGTTCAGTTTGCTACTGACTGCAGCATCAGGTTGAACCTATGAAACTTGTTTACTAAAAATTGTGGATTGACATTAAGTGATAAGAATAATATAGAGATATTTATCTCTCTGTTGGGTACTTGATATTTTAAAATCAAAGTTGGCTTACATTTTTTTGTTCTTATCTTTTATTTCATTTGATCATTTATCTGTAAAACCACTTTCTTCAGTTTTGTAAGGTCCTTAGATGACTTAAACGTGGTTATTCCATTAGACATTCCTGTGGAGTACCTCTTGCATTTTTCAGGAAAACAAGACGTAAGGAGTCTTTCAGTTTCAGGAATTACAAATCTAACTAAAGTTCATTTAAACAAATGTGTTCCCTTCAGCACATATGGAATTGAGAGAAGAAATGGCTTCTGATTTCTCTGCTGTTGCCAATACTTTTTTCACTATACAGGTATTTTTCAAAATGCTAGGTTAAAATTAGGCAAACTCAGTTTTCTACATTTACTACTTTTATTTTATTTTTAATTATATTTTATTTCAATTTCTGTTATACATTCAATTACATATGTCACTTAGCTTCAAAGTGAATCATTTACTCCTTTTAGAAGCAGTGTAGTATTAACAGATCCTTTCCTACAAAAGACTCTGAATTGAATAGACACTCATCTGAATTTTACATTATTGGAGAATGTTCATAATATTATGGCCACAAAATCATAAACAAATTAGAAGAAATTTGATGATCAACCTTGGGAAGTAATATGCATTTAAAATAAACAATGTATCTCATGTATCTTTAAGCTTTTTTTTTTTCTGTTTTTAGATTTTTGCTTTAGGGCACATGAACTCACTGGTGAGACAGAGAGAGAGAGAGAGAAAGAAAGCAATAAATCAATCCCAAGGGGAGATGGCCACATCACAATCCCTTTCTCTTCTGTTCTCCTCCTGGCGTCTTGGGCAGGTATGCTCACATACCCGGTATGAGTTTTAAGCCACCAGGTTCTGGACTTACTGTGTGGTTGGCAGTGTGGGAGTCCAGCGACATAATCACTATGCAATCTGCTGGCCCCTGCTTTAAGCATTTTAATCTCATTTAATAATTATAGCAAGCCAATCATTCTCTTACAAGGTGATCAGGATTATGGAGTTCATAAGTAGTTTATCCAATGTAATTTACATACAATAAGTAATTTACTTTATTACCTGTCAAAGTTTTTCATATGCCTTTTCTGGAATCAACTATTTAAAAATTTAAGATATTGGAGCCAGCAGGTAGCAGAGTGGTTAAGGTGCTAGACTCCCACATGGATGACCACAGTTTGAGTCCAGGACCCAGCAACTTGAAACTCACGCCAGGCATGCCTGTGTGTGTGCCCAAGATCCTGAGTTGAGAATGGAGGAGAGACGGCAGTTGCATAGTCAACAGTCACCCCTATGGGGTGATTTCTTGATTTCTGTCTCTCTATCTCTCTCTGTCTCACTGTCGAGTGTATGCACCCTATAGTAAAACTCTCTCAAAAATATGATATTTGATAACCCAAAGTAACATAGTATTTATTTTTAATGTCATTTCAATATATGTAATTATTTACTTGTTCTACATATCATCTATGTTTTATAGAAAAAATATTTTTTCTCAAATTAGGTCTTTCCTCACTGTTCGTTAAACAGATTTGTATTTATTTATTTATTATTTAATTGTATTTATTTATTCACTTATTTTTAATTTGACCAGAGGGAGAGAGAGAGAATGAGCAAGCCACTTTCAGGTGGCCAGGTCTGGGACTCAAACAGTGATAGGCCATGTAGAAGTCCAGCAACCAAACCACCACACTACCTGCTGGTCCCTCTGTATTTATTTTTATTCATTAATTTAAGGGCACACTAAGTTTTGGTCTACTCTGGATACCAATTTCTCTGACCAGGCAAGAGATGTGTACTTAGAGACAGGCAATTGAAATATTGATATTTTTCAGAGTTCTCAATTTTTCTGCCTTCTCTTTGCGCTTAAAACCATTATTTTTAAGCAGAGGAATTTCTGCTATAAAATTACTTTTTAAAAAATCTTCTATCCCATCTATGTTTATCAGTTTATTTTGAAATCTCTGCCATTCTCCTTCACATTTGAGACCCTAAGTATTTTTTTCTTATGAGAACTTCTTGTACTTATGTATTATACACTCTCTTGCTCTGGTAATTCTTGATAATTCACATTGTTTTCATTAAGAATGCTAACAAAAATTTAAACTTATTTTTTATTTTACCTTGTAATTCTCTGGTCATGTCAATTCTTTGATCTCACAAATTAGATCGTCAGCATTTAATTCTCAATTACAGTATTATTTAAATGAAATCTAACTTTTGAAATTAAGAAAAGGGGGCAACCAAACTTAAAAGCTAGATGAGGATTACCATGAGTAAGATCAAGATGTGGTTGAAACTGGTCCAGAAGTAGCCACCCTGCTGGATTCTCAGCAAATGTAAGAAGATCTAACAAGTAATTAAACTTATTTCATCTGATGTCATCTTTCCTGGTCTCTTGTTTGATGGCACTTCCTTTTTTCCAGACATTTTTGCCTTAGGCCACCTGCACTCACTGGAGAGAGACTAAGGCAGTGAGAAAGAGGTGAGAAATCAACCTCCAGGGGGATGCCATGCTGTGATCTCTTATTCTCCATTCTCCTTTTAGGATTTTGGCCATGCATGCATACAGTCCCAGTGTATTTCATGCCATCAGTCCAGGAATCAAATTTCAGTCAACCCTGTGGGAGTCACACCTTAACCACTACGCCACCTGCTGGCCCCAGTTGTGTACCTTCGTGTATATCCTAAATTTAGGAAGCCCTGTCCACTGAAAGGTTTGAAGCATGCAGTTGCTTCTGCCTGTGTTTGTTAGGCTGGATTGACATAACCACCACCATGTTAGACCCTCAAGGACAGAACCCGAGGAGTCTGAGACCACATAAATAAACAAAGTGCGGATGGGTCCTGATGACGTCAGGACCAGGTCAACCTGACCTCAACTGAAAGCCCTAATCTAAACTTAAACATATAGTGACAGCAGGCTTTCACACACCCCCTTCCCTCAAGTGGAAAATTACTGACTGTACTTCCTACATTGTGATTCTGAGCTATAAAAGATCCCTTTATCTTAGGATCAGGGTCCTTGTTGAAAGCCCGTTGCGTTGGGCAGAAACTCGGACCCCAGCTAGGTGGAAAAATAACAGCCTCTTATGTAATTGCATTGTTGTCGTCTTTTCTGCATTGCCAATGGTTAGATCGATCTCAGGACGCCTACATGTTATCAGAGTGAGTGGAATGGTTATGCTATCTCCCATTTGGATGGTGGATCTACAGAATCTTCAAAAAACCTTCCTAAAGCCACTGGATTAAAACTTAAGTCTGAAATGAAGAGACTAAAGATTCAGAAACGCATAGACACAAATTAGGATTATTGCAAAAGAGAGAAATATAAACTCGTCCACACCTATTTAACCCCCCACATATTAATTCATGAACACACATAAAACATAGGTGACTCTATTTATTGATGATATTGTGATTTAGGTATTACCACTTTTTTTTCTAATGCAGGTGTTAACTTACCATTATATATATTAACTACCATAATAAGAAGTTGAAATTTGTGGATGCTATTTGGGAATACCTAGTTCATGTAATTAAATATATTCATTAAAATATTTTAAGACTTTTAAAATTTCTTTCAGTTTATTTTTAGTTGGCAGAGGTCCGCTCATCAGAGAGAGAAAGAAAAAGAGATAGAGGAAGAAAGCACTCCCTCCCCCATGTAGCATGGTCATGCCATAATCCCTACTCCATTTTTCCATCCTAGTAGGATTTGGGGCACACACACACACACACACACACTTGCTGACATGTTTTTCAAGTTACCAAGACTGAGATTTGAACAGCAGTCAGCCATGTGAATGAAGTTCCCTTAACCACTAGTGTAATGAGCTGGTCTTATTTTCTTAACTTAGTACTTGATTGTAAGTCAATAGACATTTTGTAGATCTTTTATTTGTCTTGCTAAAAGAGTATTAGGTAAAGTTTTAAATTAAATTTCTTATTATTGTTATGTAAAATGGTAACTGTGTCAATTATAAAAATGTTATAGTAATATATTTATTACATAAAATGTTTGTTATATCATATGTAAGTATATATTAATATATAAAATGTTTATTATATCATATATAATATAATGATTATAGAATGTTATAAAGTATTTATTATATCACATATTAATTCTTCTGAAATATCAATCTCTAGAGTAATAATTCTTGAATAAATATTCCTTATGTGAAATGAAAACTTGTAGTTATAATGGAATTCTACTTTTTTTTTCTAAGAGAGATTTTTGTTATAGAGCACATACACTCATCAGATGGACAGAGACTTAGACAGAAAGTGAGAAACACCTTCTGGGGGAATGGCCATGCTCCAATCCCTTCTCCTCCATTTTCCTCTCAGGATTTTGGGGATGCATGCCCACAAGCCCGGTATGAATTTTAAGCCACAGAGTCGGGACTCAAACTGCTGTGAATTATGTGGGAGTCCAGTGATGTAACCATTATGCCATCTGCTGGCTCCTAATGGAATGTATCTTGTTAAAACCTTTAGAAAAAATTGCCTTCAACCTATCTGCAATGATGTGCACCACTACAGTGCTATGCTCCTCAGACAGACTGTATGTTCTGCTTCCTGATCCAGCCAAAAAGCCAAGAGTAATAATTTTCACCTGTAACCCCCAGTAACTTAGGGGGAACAGGCAGGAGAATCTCCAGCTTCAAAGTGGCCTGAGAGTCATAGCTAAACCCTAACAAAAAACGGCATGATGGTGCACGCCTATAGTTTCCCTGAGAGGCTGAGGTAGAAAGATCTCAACATAGAAACATTGATTTGAAAAACTAAAAACAAAAGAAACATTTCATTATTTTCTTTAATTTCTGAATGTGTGGATTTTTGGGGAGGGGGGGTTTGAGAAGATTCTGGTTTACTTTATTAACAGGTTGTTAGGCAGCTACACAGTTTTACTCAGCTGCAGGAAGTATTTGTGTCATAACAAACCTCACAAGAAATGCAAAACTCACAAATCAAAGCTTTTATTATTCATTGGGATTTTAAATTGAAGAAGAACACAATTCTTTTTAATGATTCAAAGACTTTATCTTCTTTAGAAATAAAGAGGGGGCATCATGCCAAATTTGCCCTCTTTTATAGGCAAAATAAATTTGCATTCTATCAGAAATACATTCAGGAGTCATATCTACTCTTAGTAAGAGGTATCTGCCAATGGTTGTATTTAAAGTAAGATCCAGAGTCTTCTGGAAAAAATAGTGTAAATTCAATTTTGCAGGGAAAAGTTTTTTGAGGCATCTTCACTCGGATGAGAACTATATTTCTTTTGTGATATTTTAAAGGACTTCTGTAAAGCCAGCACCCCTTTAAACAATGTGGACCCCTTTGGACACATCAATTTTGAAATGTGGGTGGGCTCGGTCCCAGTTCTGGAAATCAATTGTGTCTTACCCGACTATGATGATCAGATTATATAATTATTAATCTTTGAAACTTAGAATGGTGCAAATGAAAGAATGAACACATGCATATGTTAGCAGGATGCATATGGATTTATACATTCAAGAGGTCTTCAAAAAGTACAGTACTTCCATATATGGATGCTCATACCTTCAAAGGTCACACTGGGCATGCAGGATTAGGTAATTAAATTCCTCACCTGAGAGAAAGATGCTCAGATGCAGGAAAAACTGCATAATTGCCCAACAAAGAAACCAGATATCATGACAGATCTTCCCCTGCTAAATGTTCATCACTGGGACCAGCAGATAGTGTAATGGTTACGTTGCTGGGTTTCCACATAGTTGACTGCAACTTGAGTCTTGAACCTAACAATTTAAAACTCCCAACAGGAGCATGGGCATGTGTGCCCAAAATCCCAAGAGGAGACTAGAGGAGGAGAGACCGTGGCATGGCCATCTCTCCTGGGGGATGAGTTCATTCTTTCTTTCTCTCTGTCTCTCTCTTGTCAGTAAGCACATGTGCTCGTTAGCAAAAAATTTTTTTTCTCTAAAAAAATGATTTACCAATTCCCGTAATGAAATTAACACCTAACCTCATACCAGTGCCATTTTCCTTCTCCTATAGTTGCCTACTTGCATTCCTTTCTGGCATGGGCGGGGGGTTGGTGGCGGTAGTATTTCTTTTCTGTTAAAAAGCGTTGCTTTCTAATTAAAAATTGCTCTTTTCCCTAGTTAACAACTGTTTGTGGGTTTTCGTTCTGCATTTTGGGGTGGGTTTCTAATCTTAAAGATCTGGACCTAAAGAACTGAGGGTTTTATACAGTGCAGTTCAATTCTCCTTCAGTAACCCATTCTGTACCTGCTTTGTGCTTGGGAGCTCTGATTTTTTTCATTCATCTCTTAATAAATTATCCATTTTACAATCTCTCCCTCATGTTCGCATATCTAATTTTTCATAAGTGTGAGACAAATACTTGGGTTCACTGTTGTTCCTGCATTAGGTATTGGGCCCATGCACTCCAATTTCCTACATAATAGATATTGATATCTTCATGTGTATGTATGTTTATAATATATATGCATATCCCTGCACACAGAGAAGTACACACAGAGAAGTACACACAAATGCCTCAAATAATTCACTATAAAAGAGATATGAACACCAATTCTGTGGGAATCATACATGAAATGTATTGCTTTAGCGTAAATTGGTCTCGCTATCTTAGAAATTGCAAAAGTGACTGGCAAAACAAAAAATCCCAAACACACTAGAAAAAGAAAAACAATGAGTTATTTTCTTCCTTTTTCAGGAAATGGTTTTCTGAAATCTTAGCTACTAACCTAACACTTAGGTATGCTCCTTTCCTATCAGGTTAGCACTTGTCTTCTATCAAACTAAACATTATCTGTACATAAAGATCAATTTTGGTTCATTAGAAAACCCCACTTATTTACCAGCATTAGTTGATTACAAACATATCTAACTTATTAGTCTTATATAGTTTACCTCTCTCCTACTCCCTAAATAATTAATAACATTGATTTTTTTTCTCTTTTACCATATCTACTTGCTTCATGTGAAATTCAATTACATTCGATAGGCAGCTAACATCGTACAAGAACCGCCATCATAAAGGTTTCTGGCTGCCAGTCAGCTAATATGTTAAGATTTGCAACTTCCTCTACAGTATCGCTTCTTTTTCTAAAAGTCTTCACACTTGAAAAAGTATGGTAAGATAATTGCCAACTGGGAAAGCGGTAGCCTTCTCTCTACCTGCTACTCCCTATTGATAAACCTCATAGGAGACTTACACATATCATAGCTAAGCACAGTGACCATTTTGCCTCAACCCGATGATGTGATTTTGATCCTGTCTCTATTTTTAAAATTTTTGTGGCTGAAACTTACATATGACACTTAGTTAATATGTAATAATTTTGTTTTACTATCAAATCTATTTGTCTTTTGTGAATTTTTACAGTGTTTCTAAGGTTAGAAATATTTTTATAACTCAGATTAAGAAATTCACTTGAATTTGCAACATTTTACATTGGCAAATTTAATATTTAAAAATTTTATTTACTTAAATTACAGATTGAACAATCACTGACTACAGAATTCCTTGAGTAATGGGAACCAGCAGTTAGCGTAATGGCTATGTAGCTGAACTCCCACGTTGTCGACTACGGTTCGCATCCCGGACCCGGTGGCTTAAAACTCACGCCGGGCGCGTGAGCATGCGTGCCCAAGATCCCAAGAGGAGAATGGAGGAGAAGGGATTGCAGCATTGCAGCATGACCATCCCCCCTGGGGGGTGATTTCTCGCTTTCTGTCTCTATGTCTCTGTCTATCTGGCGAGCGCAGGCGCCCTATAACGAAAACCTCTCCTAACAAAAAAAAAAAAAAAAAAAGAAAAAAAATTCCTTGAGTAATGATGAAGGCATCGCATCCAAACTAATTCTGTTGGGAAAACCCTGTCCATCTTCTTTATCATGCAATAACAATGTGGTGCTCTCCCAACTCCATGCCGAACATGCTGTGGTGG
Organism: Tupaia belangeri chinensis; assembly: GCF_000334495.1. Lineage (NCBI taxonomy): Eukaryota > Metazoa > Chordata > Mammalia > Scandentia > Tupaiidae > Tupaia > Tupaia belangeri. Next base: position 96,588 of record NW_006204597.1, read on the forward strand.
AACTGTCCTCAGAGTAGCTCAGAACTGGAAAAGGCTTTATAAACAAAACTGACATTTAAACAACAGCTTCCCTAACAAGTTGGCTCCCGGTAAAAATAAATTTAAATAGGAAATAATCTTGAAACCTAATATTGAAAATGTCTAGGATATAGGTCCTTTATACAAGAACTCAATTAGCCTCAAATTGAATGAAAATAGAAAGAAAAGAAAACCCTGAGGTGACATGTGCTAAGATTATTAAGCATGGATTTTAAAGCAGCTGTTGTAACAATGCCTTAAAAATTAGTTGTAATCACCCTTGAAACAAATGAAGAAAAGGAAAAATCTCAGCAGACATATCAAAGGTATAAAGAATTAAATGGCAATTTGAGGACTGAAAATTTTAACAAAAATATGGACATCTTACTGGGTAGTCTCAATGGCAAAACAGAGATGACAGGAAAAATTTAGTGAATATAAAAATAAATCAATAAAAATTATATACCTACATAAAAGAAAACAAAAACAAGGAAAACCAAGTTTAGCTTTTGTGATCTGTGAGATAGTAATGATAGATATATCTGTTTCATTAGATTTGCTGAAGAAAGGTACAAATGAATGATTGGGAAAAAAAAAACGACTTAAAGGCTGATTATTTCTTCACTTTGGCAAAGACAAACTTAAAACCTTGAGCAATCACAAACAAGAGAAACACAAAGAAACATGCACAGATTCTTTGTTGTCAGACTAAAGAGAAACATGTTTTGAAAGCAGCTAGACAGAACTAAAACATCATCTGTACAAGAAAAACATCTCAAATAAGTTTCTCATTAGAAACTATGGGGGTAAGAAAAGGAACTGACACACCGTTATTTAGTGCTGCTAATACTGATTTCTTTACTCATCAACAATATTCTCCAAGAATTAAAGGAAGATAAGTATATTCTTCCATGAAAGAAAGCTTAAGAAAATTTGTCACAAGCCTTTTTGCTGAAATATGGCTAAAGGCGTTTCTTCAGATAGTAAGGAAATGTTAAGAAAAGAAAATATGGACCATTAGAAATGAGAGAGCAATCGGAAGCATAAGTATATGGGTAAATATGATATATTTTAATTCTTAATTATTTTATTTATTTATTTACTTATTGTTTATTTATTATTATACAGTTTCTAAATTTTGCTTGTGAAAAAATATGCTGTAACACTAAGATTGTTGCCAATGTTGGTGAAGTTACTATCTGGTAATATTTTAATATTAATATTTTTAACACTATAGAGTATACTCATGAAGTTTCTAGAGTGGAAAACAGAGGTATTATTATATAATTAATTATATCAGTTCACCATAACCCAGTTCTTCCCTCCTCAGGGACAATGTGAGAACTAAAAACTTCTACCTCATGCCACAAGGGAAAAAAAACCCTGAAATTTCATATCAAGAATTTTATGCAGAATGGTATAGGTGATATTCTCCTAAGAGAAAGTGAAAAAGTAGTAAATAATTGATTTTTACCCATTTGCAATTATTTGCAATGTAAAGCACTGACTTCATACATTTAAGTTTTATGCCTTGTTAAAAGATCAGCAAATTCTCTAGAGAAGTTGAAGCATTTGAGTCCTAGGGAAATAAATGTATTGCCCTTTGAATAAGAGAAAATAGCTACAATTCTAATAGTCTTGGGAAGTGTGTAACATACGAGTCTGGGGAAAAAGAAGCATTCTCTAGTATGTTAACTTCCTCTGCTCAGAGAGCCAAACTATACATAAAAGTGAAAATTTAATGAAGCAATATTTTGGGGGGGGACAATATTTAAGACAACCATCTTAAAATTTGAATTGGAGGGGAAAAGATTTACCTGATGAGAAGATATCTACATTCCACTTGAATAGATAAAACTTTTAGGTAATATTAGATATTAATATACATTCTCTATATGTATATTATTTTCTTGGAGACACTAACTAAAAATATACAAAGAATATCTCAAAATCCCTACAGATTAATATCAAAGGAGTATCAAAATATCCACATAACCCACTGGAGGAGAGGAAAGGGGAAGCAAAGTGTACAGTGAGCAAATAGTGGAAATACTACAGCACCCTAAATTTTTTAAAACATAGTAACTCCATTAAGTGTAACTAGTCATAAAGTAAAAACAAAGAGTGGCATAGTAAATATAAAAACATGACCTAATAACTACTAGAAATTCAAAATCAATTTAATTATCTGTGTTGTTCAGAGTAAAAGGATTGAAAAGTTCTCATGAAAAAAAGTAATAGAGGGAACCAGCAGTTAGCGTAATGGCTATGTCGCTGGACTCCCACGTAGTCGACCGCGGTTCGTGTCCTGGACCCGGTGGCTTAAAACTCACGCCAGGCACGTGTGCGTGCGTGCCCAAGATCCCGAGAGGAGAATGGAGGAGAAGGGATTGCGGCGTGACCATCCCCCCTGGGGGGCGATTTCTCGCTTTCTGTCTCTATGTCTCTCTGTCTGTCTGGCGAGCGCACGTGCCCTACAGTGAAAACCTCTCAAAAAAAAAAAAAAAAAGTAATAGAAACAAATTCCAAGTGGTTATAGTAGTATTAGAGGAAGAAGACTGAATTAATAAATCAAAAATTAATAAAATTACCAGAGGCAAAGAGAAACATTCTATAATGATAAAAGCATCAACTCATTTAGAAGATATGACAAAATTAAATGTGTATGCACCAAGAGTTGCAAAACACAGCAACTCTCAACCAACTGAACTAAAAGGAAATAGAACACATCCACCATTTAGTGGGAACTTCAAAACCTCTCATTCCCAGTAGTTGATAAAACACTAGTCAAAATGAGCAAGATTATAAAAGAACTTATAAAATACACCAATAAAATTATCTGATTGGCATTCAGAGATTCCTTTATCTGCCAGCAGGAAGAATGGATACTTTCTTTTCTTTTTTTGGAGAGGTTTTTGCTATAGGGCGCGTGCGCTCGCCACACAGACAGAGAGAGACAGAGAGATAGAAAGCAGGAAATCACCCCCCCAGGGGGGATGGCCACGCCGCAATCCCTTCTCCTCCATTCTCCTCTCGGGATCTTGGGCACGCACGCACACGCGCCCGGCATAAGTTTAAGCCACCGGGTCCGGGACTCAAACCACGGTCGACTACATGGGAGTCCAGCGACATAGCCATTACGCTAACTGCTGGTCCCAATACTTTCATATGCATACAGGACATTCTTCACTGTAGACTCCACATTAGGTCACAAAGCAAGCCTTAGCAATTATAAAATAACAAACACTATTGAAAAAATATACTCTCAGACCATAATTGAATTAAACTAAAAACCAGTGAAGAAAAGTAACAGAAAGATCTGCAAACACTTAGAGCTAAAATAGCACATGACTTAGTAAAACAAATATCAGATAGAAAATCTCAAGAGATTAAAATGTATTCGGCTAATTCAAAATGAAAATGTAATTATCAATGTCAGATGCAGAAAAAGCAGTTCTGAGAGTTATTTATATCATTAAATGCAAGATTAGAAAGAAAAAATACCTAAAATCAATAAACTAAGACTCTATTATGGAAGACAGAGGGAAAAAAAAACTTACAGCCCAAAATAAGTATAGGAAAAGAATTAATAATATTTAAGGAAGAAATAATTCAAATTGAAAACAGGATAATGACTGCAAATAAGTTAAAACAAAAATTGTTTCAGTAAACAGGTCTGTAAAATTGATAGGCCTCTAAAAATGGAAAAAAAAAAAAAGAAAAACAAAAAAGAGAGAACACCCAAATTGTCAAAACAAAAATAAAACAGGAGCCAGAACTATTAATTCTATGGACATAAAGCAACTGAATATTAAAAATAAATTTATATATGCAAATTTGACAAATTAGCTCAAACAAATATCGAGAAGGGCAAAAAATAAGAAAAGAAACAGCAAAGCTCACACGATGAGAAATAGTCTGAACGAAGCTTCACTATTAATGAAATGTAATAATTAATTAAACAACAACTACAATAACAACTAGAGGTGAGTTAAAAATAATTGTAGAAACTCTGCAAAACAGTCAAAGGTTTATAGCTCTAAATAAAGAATCAATCAAGGAAAACCCACCGACATAGAGAATTTCATGTCATTCTTACTCACAGTACCCCACTCTTCCAAGCCTTGGTCTATAGAGGGTGGCCTGTCATCCAGTTTCCGGTTCCGTCCCTTGAACTGTACTGAAGGTGGCAGAGGAGACCTTGCTTACAATGCTCTAGCTTGTTTGGGACTGTCTGAAGAACTGGTCTCTAACTTGGAGCTCCAGGTGGGAAGAGGGCGTGTAACCAGGATTTCAGGTGAGGAAAGCGACCCAGAGAAGCAGGTGCTTCTCATGAATTCAGAGCTTAATAGAAAGTGTTTGGGATAAACAATAATCTTTCAGATGCCACATTACAAATTTTAACAGGAGTCGACCCTCTGTTAAAAGACAAACTGAGATGAAATAGTCAGTGTTTCCTTTAAAAATAATAGTTAAGCAGGGAAAGAAAAACTGTTAACACATGGTTAACTAAGTATGACAGCTAATATAGCATGAGCATAATTAGTTTTGTTTTAACTGATTGTTTTACTGTTTTTCCTTCTATCATCTTAAACTCTAGCCATGAAGGCATTCTTAAAATTTACCATTTTTAAAATATAATATTTTTCATTTTATTCCATACTTGAAAACATAGGAAATGCACTTTAATTTCAGTGGTAAGGGGCCAAAATTCGAGGAAATTTCATTTTACATTCAGACCTTCAATTTGTTCACTGTTGATTTGTTAGAGTATGCGTGTTGTTTATACTTGCAAAATATGCTGTAGAAAAGTAAGAATCACAACTTCAGACAGTCAGGAATAAAAGATAACAAATTAGTCTTAAAAAAGAATTTGAATGAAAAGCAAATAGCATGCAAAAGTGTTTCATCTCAGCTTTTCGCTTTTGTTTTATTTATTTATAGATCACCTACTGTATGCTGTAAGCAGCGTCAGAAATGTAAGTCATAATCTTCTTTTAGTTATCAGAATATTGCTTTTTCAGTCAGGTCTTAAACACCAAAAAAAATAGCAATTTCATTAATGTTTTTGTGATATCAACTACTCATGAATAATATTTCACAATGTCAACAACAAACATTGTTCAGGCACTGATCCTTAATATAATAAAAATAATTTTTCTAGTTATGGTCATGTATGTTCTAATGATGATGAAATTACAAAGTAAATTGATGCAACTTGACTTGAATCATCACAAAAATGTAATTTATAAATAATTAAAACTAATACATGTACTTTTAGCATAATTATTTAAAGCAGTGGAAAAAAAAATATTGCCCTTCCCCGGAACTTCTGTTACTGAAGATTTAAAATTTGTTATTCTTTAGTGCAAGTTGCCATATTAGAGTCTTCATAATTCAGGATTATCATAGATATAACAGAACTTATAATTTTAAATTATAAATTATAAATTATAAATTACCATCTAGCATTTATTTGCCCATCACATTTCAAATCCCAAAGGGAACATTGGAAGTTCTTAACTATCTTGTTACCTTATTATCATAGAATAGGTAATAAACCTGGAATTGTTCATAAAGCTTCATCCTTGTCAATTACTATAATTGCCTTCGTTGAATTCAGTCACCCTCTACCATAAACCTTATAGTTTAACCGGTCACATCGTGACTAGAAAGCTTAGTCTAGGTAAAATGCTTCTCCCATCCCCCTGCCAAAAAAAAGGGTTTTCTTTTAGAGATTTTTTTTTTTTTTAATTAGGAAAAGTAAATGGATACTTTTAAATATATGAAATCATGTTCACCACAGGCTTTCATATGGTTTCTTTAGTTAATATTTGCAATAAAGAATATAAATGAATAACTGTAAATACAACACTATTTTCTCACTTTTTTTCAGAAACTAATGAGTAACCTAGCACAATAGACAAAACACATGTATATAAGCACTGTTACACATTCAGATAAACTTTTTAGTGGGCATTTAATGACATACATATGATTTCATAAAAGAAAGTTGTAAGTAGTTGTTTCAAGATAAATGAGTGGGCAACTGCAAAATGGTGTTGTTTCTCTAAGATGTTCTCGCTTTGTAACATGCTGTGTATGAATTTATTGCTATTAAACACACTCTCTGATGTTGGCCCTGTAGGGCAGTGGTTAAGCTTATGCGTAGGCAGCCAGATCCCACATGAGGGTTGACTGTGGTTCGAATTCCAACCTGGCAGCCTGATTAAAATGTGCCACACATGAGCATACACATTCAAAATCTTGACAGAATAGAGAAATGGAGAGTGTTTTCTCTTTATCTTTCTAGCAAGCACATGGGCCCTCTGGCAATTTAAAAAAAAGAACAGAAAAAGTCTACTTAGTATCATCATACTAAGGGATGAGACCAAAGAAAAGTTCTCACATGGGAGATTTGAATTTCCAGCCAGTGTGAGTTCATGGGCTTTATGTGCCTGTCCACTCACGAGACCAGAAGAGACATCGAAAGGGAGGAAGAGACATCGAAAGAAGTCAGAGTTCTAACATCAAAATTAGGGTCAGACTTTATATTTGGGAATAAATACAAGAATAGGAGAGAACAATAAGTTCTGCAGCACAAAAGAATTTCAGTTCATTAATGTAGGAGAAATGAGGGAAAAATGCAAACTCCATGAAGCAAGTATCATAGCAATTTGTTACAAGGCAAAAAAAAAGAAAAACGAACAAACAAAAAACATAGCAATAAATGCTAAAATCATGGGGTAAAAAATTAAGGAGATAGAATAGTTATACACTTACAAAGTACACAAATTTGGAGATTTACTTTACAGAGAATCCAACTTTTACCTTACTAAAGTGGTTAAGATCATCAAGGACAAGGCATTGCTGGGCTGACTTTGTAGCTCAGTGGTTAAGCACAGTACATTGAGATTCAGATCCTGTGTTGCTAACTGAAGTTTGAATCCTGGTACTAGTGGCTTAAAAACATATGAGCACATGTGCTGGGAATCCTAATACGATGGAGAAATGGCATGACCGTACCTGCTTGGGAGCTGGATTCTCTCTCTCTCTCTCTCTCTCTCTCCCCCACTCGCTCTCTTTTCCTAGGAAGTACATATGCCCTCTAGATTTTTTTTTTTTAATGTCAAACAAAATCATGGACTTTCTGGCATGGTACATTAAGAAAGAAATAACACTGGTATTTTGCCAAAAAATAAATAATTTAAGACTAATCACAAGAAAACATCAGACAAATATATAAGAGAAAGAGACATTTGAAACTTTTCTGACTAGTACTGTTTAAACGTGTCAAACAAGGGAGGAGAAGTTGGCACAATCATAAGCCGACTGGACCTATAATACGGGCAGATGGCCACGGTGCAGTCTCTTCTCCTCCATTCTCCTCTCAGGATTTTGGGCATGTAGGCACATGTACCTTGCATGTTTTCCAAGCTATCAGGTCTGGGATTCAACTATGTAGTCAAACATGTGGGACCCAGCTGCCTTAACCTCCACACTATCTGCTGACCCTACTATTTCTAATTCCTTAAATGGTGGTATACATGATATAAGTCTGCTTCCTAAACTGTCGAGAATTTAGTGTAGGGACCAGCAGTTAGCATAATGGCTATGTCGCTGGACTCCCATATAGTCGACCATGGTTTGAGTCCCGGACCCAGTGGCTTAAACTCACACCGGGCGCATGTGCGTGTGTGCCCAAGATCCTGAGAGGAGAATGGAGGAGAAGGGATTGTGGCATGGCCATCCCCCCTGGGGGGTGATTTCTCGCTTTCTATCTTTCTGTCTCTCTCTGTCTTTCTGGGGAGCACATGTGCCCTATAGCAAAAACCTCTCCAAAAAAAAAAAAAAAAAAAGAGAGAGAGAATTTAGTGTATATATTTGAATAAAACTTGTGAAATCAAGAATAGTTACAGGTCTAGCTCTTTAGAGCTATTAGTAGACTGTAAGAATATATATCTACTTTTTAAAGGAGAAAAATTCTCTTTGAAAGACAAATGTTACTACTTTATTGGCAATCCATTCTGATTGTAGTAAAATTTTCTCCACCTCTTGTCATGCTTTGTGTATGACGACATATATAAAGATAAATATATGGGTGTTTTGAAAACACAAATAATTTTATTTGTGGGAAAATAAGTCAGAAATGTTATGGAATAAAAAAATAGAGAACAATTTTATTTAATTTTATCCATCATTATTATTTTTTTGAATTTGAAGAGAGAGAGAGAAAGAGAGAGAGAAAATATAAAAGCAAGGTGCCAGGTCTGGCACTCAAACTATATTTGGCCATGTGGCAGTCCAGCATCTTAACCCCTATGCACCTGACAGCCTCAGGAAGATACATTTACAGTGGAAACTTGGGCAGAAACCATTTATATTCAATAATGGAAATGTAATATTTTGATTGGAATACATACATTTTCAATGTATGTGTCCAACAATATAAACTCTACTATTGATATATTTTTTACAACAGAAAGACAAGAAAAATCAATTTATAGAAAAGAAAGACTTTGAATGTGGTGTTTGACAATCACTAGTAATTATTTCAGTTTTTTCTTACTGAAAATGAAGCTAACTGACCTACTTTAGTTTCTTTCAAGGGGTTCTGTTAACAAGTAAAAAGACTAAAAAAAAAAATTCCTAATTTATTTACAGTATTAAATATTTGAACTATATTTTGGGCCTCTGTATTGTTTTACAAGTAACTTTCCACTTATGATAGCTTTAATGTGCTCTAATTATAGATTCACTGACTTCTGACCTTGCATTTTTATGAACAATTATATTTGTATTAACTCTACTATGAACTCTTGAGTTCTTAATTTCTAAGTCTGGTTTATTTCTGACCTAGTATTTGTTTGTATTTCCTGCCAGATTAATTCTGGGGTGAGTAGACAAAAGGCATATGATTTTTTTTGCCTCTTATCCTTTAACAAATATTTAAAACCTTTGCTATACATAATCACTATCACATACATGAAATGACAATTTAGGAATGTAGACATATGGGATCATTAATAAATTTGACCCTTCCTCTGGCAAGGGCAGTGACATTCTCTTGTACAAACAGATTTACCAACGTGATTAGAAAACAAGCCTGGTAAAAACATCCCTGGATAATTTTCCGGAGGAACTGACTGTCCAAGGGGATTTGCTAATTGACTTGTTACAGGCATGGCTGAGCAAGTTAACTGCTGTGGTTCCACGTGCTCAGGGGTTAACCGGGCTTCTTTATGTCAGCCAGGACTGACTGCCAGAGAGGGGCGTGTGTCACGGTTTAAAGCATTTGGTCTCCCTGGGGGTTGGTTCAATGTTGGTGCACTGATAATTGAAGTTTACAGGCAAGGCCACTATGTTCTTTTCTTATTGGGTACATTTTATAATGATTGGGAAGCAAAAATGCTTCTCTTTGTTTCTCTGATTATTTTAATTAATTTTCCAAATGAACGCAGTCCATTTATCATGAATGATATGTGATATTGTCGGCACATGTTTGAAAAATATATTCAGTACCTAGGAACTTTACACTATTTAATAATTTTCTTGATGAAATATGGCTATTTTTAATGAATGCTAAATGCAGGAGAGTAGTTCAAGAGTTACTGGTTGAATATTACTTAGATGAAAAAACAATCTCCTGTATGATGAGAGCCAATATTTCCGGAAAATGTGGTAGAAATTAGCCAAACATTCCCCAGAAAATATAATTGTATTATGATACCCATTTTTCAGATCATCTGAGACTGAGTTTTAGTAGTGTTCAATTCTGTCTTTGAATAGTATCAATTTTTACACCGTTTTATATTACATTAGAATTATACTTATACAATGGGTTTTATAGTGTTTAGGCATTAATATATATATATATATATTTATGTATGTATCTATATATGATCATATAGAATTCAAATATCATCTAGTGAAGATTCTTTGGTTTTCCTCTCTACTATAATTAAACTTATTTTTCCTTTTGCTATTTGTCAGATAGCAAATATATTTGATTACCACAAAAGGATTCAGGCAATCAAGGTGATTAAATCATACCTCAAGTAAGCTTTACTAAGAATTTTCTTTTTCAGTGATATTTTTAAAAATTTATTTATGTATTTATTTATTTCTTCCATGAGAGAGAGACACACAGAGACACAGTGAAGGAGAAAAAGAGAACCATCCCCAGCAGGGTCCCCATGCTATGATCCATGGGCAGCTCAGCCAGTCCGGGTCACGGCATACACACGCCTCGTGTGTACCTGGAGCCCCATCTTCCCATTGGCCGCAGCATCCAGAGCGGTGTGTTGCTGTTGGGCACCATTGCTGGCCTTCCTGATGCATTCCTATAAGACAATGGAGTAGAAACTCTCTGAACACCATTTTGTCTTTTGTTCTTTCTTTCTCTTCTGTTTTTAAATCTCTCAATATCAAAGCACTCTTCCCTGGGTGAATCTGAACTACCAATTTTTGGTTAACAGCCAAATGTGCTAACTGTGCCACATGAAATAGGTAAAAACCAGTTTCTAAAACCTGAAACATTAGAGCTTCCAAAAGATAATACAAAGGTAAAACACTGGGATATTGGTTTTGGTAAGAGTTTTGGATATGACACCAAAAGCTCAGGCCATAAAAGTAAAGATGAATAAATGGGAATAGAACAAACTAAAAGCTTCTGCACAGAAGAGAAAATAATTATCAAAAAGCAATAGCAGCTTATAGATTGGAAAAACTATCATTTTCAAGCTATAATTCTAATAAGAATTAATATCCAAAATTTATTAAGAAATAATACATTTGGATAATTAAGAAATAATTCTTTTTTTAAAATAGGAAAAATACTCAAATGAAATTTTCTCCATATTAAACATTAAAATGGCCAACAGGTGTATGAAAATGAGCTCAACATGATTAATTGTCAGGCAAATGCAAACCAAAACGCTATGAGATACCACCTCACCCCCACTATGTCTATGTGTGCCCTAAAACCCGAGGGGAGAATAGAGAAGAAGAGACGGCATGGTCATCCCTCCTGGGGGGTGATATCTCGCTTTCTTTCTCTCTGTCTCTCTGGCAAGTGCACATCCCCTATGGCAAAATCTCTCTTAAAAATTTTTGTCTAATATACACAGAGAATAAAACAAGTGTTACCAGGATGGGAGGGGGAGAGGAATGGGAGATGTGGAGTCTGCAGGTACAAAGGGCAGATAGGTAGCATGAAGAAGTCTAGAAGTCTAATGTACAGCATGAGGACCAAAAGTAATAAAATAGTATGGTGTGTGGGATTTGTGGTAGATTAGTGGGCTTTAGCTGTTTTTGCCACAAACAAGCAAAGACGGACATCTATGTGAGATGATAGACATGTTCATTGCTTAACCACGTTACTGTCTGCATGTATTGTAAAATAGCAAAATGCTGTGTACCTTATACACTATAATCTTCACTTTAAAAAGTAAAAAGGAAAAAAATTCTTTCTATATAAAAAAAGTTTTTTCATTTTCATTAAAATGAAATTATCCTTTCCCATTCTATTACAAGGTATATTTTCATCTGGAGATCGGTATATGTGGGAGAACATGGGGAGAGAAGTAGGGTGACATTCTCTGTAGCTGATGCTATAGGGGTCCTGCCCTGTTGATCTGATAGCGTGCCCAGTGGCCTCTGGCTTCTTGCAGTAAGTTTAATCCTGTCGGAAAGATTTCTTAGACCACAAGAGAACAGTACAATCATAATAGGCCAGGACTGAGGAAAGTTCACTAAGCAGAGAGTGGCTCTCAAAATTAATGACAAATCACAATTGATGATTACCCCAAATGCCTCACTTTCTGGTAATAGGGTAACAGACAATATTCTACACAGACTTCCAGAGACACCCAGTGGAGTTAAATCACAGCCGTCTGCAGGAGACTAATGTACTTCTAGTATCTGTCTTCCCTTCCCTCTGTTGCTTTCCATTCCCCTCTGACTGATTCCTGGGATCACTTCCTAAATGAACTGCTTACAGACCAGACTAAGTGAGTACTGCATTTTCTATAGAAAACTAGTTCTTGGACAAAAGACTTACACTTTATTTTACAATGAAAGCCAAGAATAGAAACTAGCATATTTGACATAACATGGAACAGAATCAGATTTCCGCATTGCCTTTTTTTTTTTTTTTTTTTCCCTTTTTAACTTTCTGTTGTTCTCTGCTGCTAGCGACTTTCTGTTTAGCCACCTGGACCAAACGTCTATTTCTCTGCCAAATAGCTTCTATAGTCAGCAAAGAGGAAAGATTATAATGTGTAGGTTTAATAAGTCCATGTTTGCTTTAGGGCAAATTAAATTATTATTTTCATTCTTTTCCTTTGATAGTGATCAATTTCAGACTTAGAGTGAAAAATTAAGTGTTCTTTTTTTCATGTGATGAGAGGTTTTATTTTATGTTGAAACTTGGAGACACATATATTTAAATACATATATTAGATATATACATACATATATGTGTGTGTAATAATATATGAATATACACATTGCGATTAGCTATTTTTTAAGAGGACTTGTTAGGTATAATACAAACATTTTAAATAGTCAATATGGGATATATGGTCATAATTAAAATAAACATGCAGTGTCCCTTCTCCTCCACTCCACTCTTGGAATTTTAGACACATACGTAGACACTCTTGGTGTGAGTTTCAAACTGCCGACATGAGACCAAGACATGAACTGAGGTCAACTATGTGAGCATTAAGTGACATAATCACTATGCCATCTGCTGGTCCCAAATGTGTAGTATTTTCTTATTTTTAATTTTGCCAACAGTAGTTATATGCATCAAGCAAGTGCATTATTCTTAATCATTTTAACATCTATTTCCTTTTGCAAAAATATGAGTAAATATACTAGCTAATATACAAGTTGGAAAAGGGAAATTTAACCTTCTGTGTCAAAGGCCTTCTTTTCACTTAAATATTACTTGTCAAACCGTTCAAATCATTGTATTGTTGGGACCAGCAGATGGTGTAAGGGTTATGTTGCTGGACTCTCACACGGCTTTCTGCAGTTCAAGTTCTGGACCTGGTGGTGTGTAACACATACCAGGTATGTGTGGGTGCATACTCAAAATCCTGAGAAGAGAAGTGATTGCGGCTTGACCATTCCACCTCAGTAGAGATTTCTCCCTTTCTGTCTCTTTGCCACTGTCTCTCTGACAAGTGCACATGCCCTCAATGATAAAAACCATTGTATTATTCTCAGAATTGACATATAGGATTACTTAGAATTGTCTTACAGCTATTTGTTAAGTTGAAAATACAAATAAGACACACCTACCTCCCTTCAACATATGCATAGTTGAAACAATTTGCATCAATAATGAGTGATTTGTCATCTAATCACTTAAAATGATACGTTTTAGTTTATGAGTTGCTTTTAGGAAGCTCTCACACTGAGAATATTAAAGCAATGTTATAGAGCTATTTATAAGAATTTTTTTGCAAATAAAAATCTTGGTTTATTATTGGCAAAATCTTCCATTGATTCTAATTATTTTTTGTATGGAATCCTGAAACCCATTGAATAAAACAGTGAAGTAGATTAAAATGCAGGGTGAGTGTCAGTGACAAATGTAAATGGTGAATGGGGGAATTTCAAAGACTAATTTCTTCTATGCTTCTTGCATTGGTCTGGGTCACTGATTTCATCCTCTGAAATCATCTTCTGGGATTATCACTGCATTCTAGAATGAGTATCTCTGTTCTCTATTCGCAGTCCTTCACGTATGCATAAGAAGCAGCACACATGTGAGACACCGACATCTAATACGTATCAGCAGAAAAGTCTTAGGTGCATGGCCAATGCTGGGAAAATACGTAACTGAAAACTTCATAGATATTATCTAAATTTTTGAGGTTGAGGTTTAGCAATATACTAACTTATTTTACTTGGAAGACTAACTACTGTCTGAATTTTTTTTCAGAGTGCACAGGTTTGCTGTGGATTCTAAAGGGAAATAAAAATGGGATTTGAGGACTCCTAAGTATACTGAGGTACTTTATGGTTTCCATAGAGATGACCTCTACTTCACTTTGTTCAAAGCTTCTAGATAAGGAAATCTAGGGACTATAATACTTGAAGATTGATCAGGACAGAAATATGTTGTGGTGTTATGCTCTTAGTTTAATAGTCTTTAGGAAAGTAACAAATGGATTATGAAACTGAGGATCAGTCAAAACCTTGAATGCCATTGATAAAATCACTCATGTCATTTGGATAAGTGAACAGAGCAAAAAATCTAGTGATCTATATTGCTTACTTTTGCCCGTTGTTTTCCAGTTACCCTGTTTCTACGTCCCTTTTAGTCTTTCTTAATTACTTTTTCAGTGCTTAATTAAATTATTACTAACTTAAATTAAAAATATGTGTGTGTGTATATATATATATTATATATATATATACACATACATACATACATGTGAGAGAGTAATTAAAGAATTTTACATAAAGCTCTATTTCTTGGTTTTAAAGATTCACTGACTTGGGAGCCAGCAGATCGTGTGGTGGAGGCACCGGACTCCCACATCTCACTTTCCCTTTCTCTCTCACTTTCTGATCAAATTAAAATAATAATTATTTTTTCTAAATAAATTCACTTTTTAAAATTACTACAACTATGCAACTATTCTTTTTTTATGGGATGAAATCACGGCTTCTTCTAGCACTTACTCTTTGATTTTGTACACACACGCAGACACACACACACACACACACACACACACTCAGAGGGTTTTCGTCATATGATGTGTACGCTTACCAAAAACAGACAGGGAGAGACAGAGAGAAAGAAAGTGAGAAATCATCCTCCAGAGGCTATGGCCATTCTGCAACCACTTCTCCTTCATATTCCTCTCAGAATTTCGGGCACACATGACTCACACTAGACACAATTCTCAAGCTGCCATGTTTAGGACTCCCCCAGTGGTCAGGCATGTGGGAATCCAGCACTTTAACCACCACACCACCTGGTGATCACATGTGAAGATATCTTTTTACAGAGATATAATTTACTAAGAAAAATAAAATTTAGCAATAGTTTCTTTCAAATAAAATGTTTCCTCTAGGCCCTTTTATTTCAGTAAACAATACATATTTTCTGAATCACACTTACAAAAACAATAATGCAAATAACTGATATATCTTCTCATGAATGTAAATCTTGAGTAATTCTTTTTATGTCTTTAACTGTCTAAATCGAACCGTAGGACGGAAAACCAACATCACATTTGGTTGGATTAGATTTAAAAGCACACACACAAAGAAATTGTCATACTTTACTGTTTTTTTGTTTTCAAGAACTTTCTTATTTAAATTTTTATTTCTTAAGTACATATGTGCTTATATCTAGATTATTTAGTGATTTGACAATGGAAAATGGACTATTTGAAAATTACTTTTGCTGATACAAAGATAACATTATCATATTTGTGCATGCTATTGGGAAACATTTATTTTACTTTGAAAGAATATTTATAATTCCAATTAGATTTACAACTTAATCTTTCTACTGTTGGCTTTATACATATTTCTTGTGATGCTATGTCATTGAATACCACTACTGTGCAACCCACTAATGATTTAAAACACACATACCTGCCACAAACAAAGAAAAATAGAAAACAATTCAAAATAATTATGAACAAAGCAACACTTTTAGCTGCTTAGTTTGTTGCTCTAATTTAATTTTGGTTAGCTGAAATATTTTTGATGATCCTAATTAGCTTGATTCATTTTCTAAACCTGGGGACCTGGAGACATATTTATCCCTTCATATTACTATCATAGTAAAGAAAAATAAAGTAAAACAAAAAAAATTCCCAAGAATGTTTCAAGAAAGTTCTATTTAAGAAATAGTTAATGATCACATAACAAAGCCTTTGAAAACAACTGGAAAGACATCTTTTTACTGTCTTTCATTCTTACATTCTATTTTTTATATGTTTAGTTTAATAAAACCAACTACATAATTCTAGGAAATGCAGCTTGCAACTATAATACCCACTACCTTTATAACGAAATTTTGACCTTTGCTTTCAAAATAGATGGGAAATAGGCTGTTCTTGGATCAAAGAAAAGGCTGATGAAGACTTTAGAAACCCTTACTAGAGGGAACCAGCAGTTAGCGTAATGGCTGTGTCGCTGGATTCCCACGTAGTTGACCGCGGTTTGTGTCCCAGACCCGGTGGCTTAAAACTCACGCCGGGTGCGTGTGCGTGCGTGCCCAAGATTCCAAGAGGAGAATGGAGGAGAAGGGATTGTGGCGTGACCATCCCCTCTGGGGGGTGATTTCTCACTTTCTGTCTCTATGTCTCTCTCTCTCTCTGTCTGGCAAGTGCACGCACCCTATAGTGAAAAACCTCTCCAAAAAAAAGAAAAGAAAAGAAAAGAAAAGAAACCCTTAGTAGATACTTCCTTTCAGAAATACAGTTAGGTCATTATGCATAATTTTAGTGCTAGACATATCTGACAAATCCAAAATCTTGAAGTCATTTTTACAGATTCTGATAGATTCAATGGACATACATATATAGTATATGGCTTTATTTTGATACAAAAAGACAGAAAAATATTAATAATGATGTTTCAAATAAAAAATAAATTATGTATGCCTAGTAAGAATAAAGTACATTGTCTTTTAATTTAAATCAGGTATTAACAATCAGAATCACAATAAGATTTGCAAAATTACTATCATCATGATGTGATAGGAAAATTAAAGTCTCTAAAATTAAAGCAGTGCGTGAACCAGCAGTTAGCGTAATGGCTATGTCGCTGGACTCCCATGTAGTCAACCGTGGTTCACGTCCCGGACCCGGTGGCTTAGAACTCACGCCGGGCGGATGTGCGTGCATGCCCTAGATCCCAAGAGGAGAATGGAGGAGAAGGGACTGTGGCGTGACCCTCCCCCCTGGGGGGTGATTTCTCTCTTTCTGTCTCTATGTCTCTCTCTGTCTGTCTTGTGAGTGCACGTGCCCTATATCAAAAATCTCTCCAATAAATAAATAAATAAATAAATAAAATTAAAGCAGTGACAAGTATCATTGGCTTTTGTCACCAAAAGTATGTGTTGGAGATTCATCCTCTCTTCTAATAACATTGAGTCTGAAAGCAATGCTAATGAAGAATGCAGTTTACTTTTGAAAATACTGTTCGTGGAATGATAGAAAACACATGTTGTAAGATAAAAAAAATGCAACCCACAATATAAGTTTGACTACAAATCTGGTATTAGTTGAACACAAATAAAATCAGAAAAATTGAAAAGTACTGTGGTTAAATTATATTTTAAGTTGGGCCAGTAGTTCGCCACCTGGTGGTGGTTAAGGACACCGGACACCCACGTGGTTAAATGGTTTAAGTCCCAGACTTAGTGGCTAGATTTCTTACTTTCTCTCTCTCTCACCCTTGCTCTTTCTCTCTCTCACTCTGTCTCTCTCTGGCCAAATTAGAAATAAATAAATAAAGTTAAATAAAATAATTCTTTAAAAATTTTTAAAATTATTTTTAAGTTTAAAAACTGACTATTTTAGACTTAACAGTCTCTGGAAAAAGAATATATATATATATTTCCATTGAACAAATAAACCTGACTACACAATACAAATATGCTTTTTAAATAAATGTACAGATTACACTGTATTAGAGAATTTGCATATTAAAACTATCTTACTTAATAAACAAGAAGATTTTCTTTTATTTCAAAGAATTATTTATTTTAATTTTAAGTGTTGTTATTATTATTATTATTAATCATTTTGACCAGAGAGATATAGGGAGACATAGAGACACTGAGATAGAGGGAGAGCGAGGAAGCAAGCTACCAGGTCCAAGATTTGAACTGCAGTGGCCATGCGCGAGTCCAGTGCTATAACCACCACACCACCTTCCAGTCTACAGAAAATATCCTTGATGGCTCACGACAAGGCACCGTAAAGATGACAATTCAGATTTTAATATTTTTCTCTCTAAATATACTGATATTAAATAAACTCTCCCCATTGTGACATTATTTACAAAAATGTTAACCTTCACCAAGTATTCACAAGAACCCTACAAATGCAACCTTCTGTCTTCAAAGGTTATAAGGGATTCTGAGTTAAACTTCAATTAAAGCCATGTTTACATATGATAAAATAAAATCTGATCTAGATTTTTGTGTGCAGGTCTTCCTTTTCTTTTTATTTCCTCCTGCTTTCTTTTTCTTTCTCTATGGGTTATATTTTTATGACACTTATTGCTTCTATTGGTCATTGTATTCCTCAGAGTAATTGTTACATTCATATAGGCTGTTGAGAAGCTCCAATGTTGAAATATTCTGTGTTAAAATGTTATCAAGGACTTTTATTCTCAAATAGGATGTCCTCATATTATTTCAGGTGTGGAGTCGATAATTTAGAAAAAAGTACCACATAAACAAACAATTGGATCAATGGAACAGAATAGAAACCCCAGGAATAAACCCCCAAACAAACAGCCAACTGATCTTTGAGAAAGGGTACCAGTCAATCCAGTGAGAAATGTAAATCCTCTTTAGCAAATGGTGCTGGAAAAACTGGGTATCCACCTGCAGAAAGAAGAAACTGGACCCCAATCTGTCACCATTAACAAAAATGAACTCAAAGTGGATCAAAGGTCTAAATTTCAGACCTCAAACTATAAATCTACTGGTGGAAAACACTGGCAGAACCCTGAAAGACATTGGGGTAAGCAAAAACTTTTGAATTAAGTCCCCCAAAGCACAGGCAATAATCTCAAAAATAGACAAGTGAGATTACATCATATAAAGAAGTTTCTGCACAGCAAAAGACATAGCAATTAGTGTGAATAGACAACTCTTGAAATGGGAGAATATTTTTGTAAGCTATCCCCCAGATAAGGGACTGATAACTTCCATACACAGGGAACTCAGGAGGCTTCCCTGGAAAAATGTGATTAACCCAATTGAAAAACGTGAAAATGAGCTGAACAAAATCTCTTTAAGGAAGACATATGAATAGTGAAAAAGTGTATGAAAAAAATGCTCAACATCCCTCATCATACAAGCATTGAGAATGTAAAACATCTTTGAAGGAAATCAAAATCGACTAAATGAAATGTTATTTTCCATGTTCCTGTATTGGAAAACTTAATACTGCTAAGATGGCAATATTCCTCAAATTGATCTTCAGAATCAGCAAATTACTGTAAAGATTTCAGCTGACTTCTACAAAGAATTTGTTATTACCCAAATTATGCAAAGATGTAAATAATATAGAATAGTCAGACAAGTAGTACAAAACAACGCTGGGTCAGCAGGTGATATGGTGTTTGAGGCGATGAATCCCAAGTGGCCAGCATCTTGAAAAATATACTGGGTGCATGTGCATACATGCCTAAGTTTCCAAGAGGAGAATGGCTGAGAAGGGATTGCGGCATTGCCATTCCCTCAGGAAGTGCTTTCTCACTTTCGTTCTCTTTTTTTCTCCAGCAAGCACATGTGCCCTATGCCAAAAATCTGAAAACAGAACAAACAACAACAACAAAAACAATTGGAGGACTTATACTTTCTGATTTCTAAAATTACTACTGATCTATAGTAATCAATGAAAGGTAATACTCGAATAATTATGGACATACAGGTCAATTAATTATAAAATTCATTTTTTTTTTTGGAGAGGCTTTTGTTATAGAGTGCATGCACTCAGGAGAAAGACAGAGAGAGACAGAGAGACAGAGAGTGAGAAATCACCCCCCAGGAGGGATGGCCATGCCACAATCCCTTCTCCTCTATTCTCCTATTGGCATCTTGGGCATGCACACGTGCCTAGCGTAAGTTTTAAGCCAACAGGCCCAGGACTTGAACCGCAGTTGACCACAGGGGGTCCAGTGACATAGCCATTATGCTAACTGCTGGTCCCCAGATAAATTCTTAATATCTATGGCTGGTTGATTTCAATAAGGGGCCACAACATTTCCAAAGGGGAATAAAACATCTATTTCAATGAATGGTGAAGAGACAAATGTTCACACACAAAAGAATGAGGTTAGGTTTCCACTTCACCCCACATACAAAAATGAATTCAATTCAGAGCTAAGCATAGATATAAGTGCTAAGATATACAACTTTTATAGAAAAATATAAGTATATTTACCAAAGAAGAAATCTGTTAAGTGATTAAGGAAAAAAAAGAGGATAACATTAAATAAACTATCAAACGCATAATATTTTTCCTCTCAATTTGTTTTAGATTTTGGGGAAAAGATTGAACTACATAAAATCTTACAAAATATAGAAAAATGGGCATTGGTGCAATTGAACTCAGAGGATTAATAAGCCAGTATTGATCTCAAAGTAGTGGGTTAGTATTTTGCTACAAAAGAAACAATTGTGTACATAAGCAAGACTATACAAATCCAAGTTATCTTCTTTTCTTGCCCCTTTCCAACACTTTCTGCAGCAGTCCAGTCCTCAGCAAGATAGTTACACTCCAGAATCTTGCAGACACCTGGAAGTGTCTGATTAGATGTTCTGGTACTCACAGATCTGAGTCTTTGTGGTGATCTGCAATACAGGAAAGGAATGTTACATTTTGACTTTTGGTTGACGTAGAGGTGTCTCAAAAAATTGCTGTTTGGGTTTTATTTTCTTATTCAAAATGATTAAATAGCAATGTTGTTTTTGATTTATAATTCTTTTTCCCTGGGACCCAAATATATAGGATAAAAACATGGTGTTCAAATACTTCTTTCACCAATTGACTATGATGGTTTTTTGACAGGAGCTCCTCCTACCTGCTTCTGTTCTCACTTAAGTTTCATTTTTCTCAGATGTCTTTTAAAGTTCCATACACCAATAGATTGCAGCAAATTAACTTTAGCACCCACATGTTTTGAAGACAGCACTTAATCCACAGTAGAACAGTAACATTGCTTCACCAAATAGATATAATCCTAGTATATATAATTTATAAAGTTATTAAATAAAACACGTTTCACTATCTGATACCCTGCAAGTTTTGTTATTCTTTTTTTATCTTCTCTGACTAAAATCTAAGGTCCATAATGATAGAAATTTGTGTGGCACATTTACTTGGCACATAGTAAGCTAGTAGACAAACATTCAAAATTTGTTGAACAAGGCAATAAGATACATACTAAAAATAGCAATAAGGATGGTGTTTGGAATATTTGTAGGTAAATTACACCAGAAATGGAAAAAATTAAATAAAAAAAGGGTAGTCAGTATGTATTAGTAATGATAGCACTTAAAGGAGACCGACGAAGAACAAAATTAATTGGGTTAAACAGAACTTCAACATGCCTTACTTATAAAAGTCAGAAAGTGAGGGGTAATTTGCTGATAAGTGTAAAGAATATAGCTTTTCCTGGGTGCTTTGTTTCTATTCAAGGTCAACGCATGCAAGGTGGCTTCTTGGCTTTAGCTATGACTTGATAGCTAAAGTCAACACAAAGGAAGAACTAGAGGCCAAGGAGATTATCCACCCCTTTCAAAAAGATAGAAAGGGCAAATAATTTAGGAAGGAAGATAATCAGTATTGCTTAGTATACGCTGAGCTCAAGGCATGGTACAATATTCAAGTGCCAAACAGTAGTCTCCACTAACCTGAGGTTTTGATTTTCATGTTTTCAGTTACCCGTGGTCAACCACAGTCTGAAATTATTATTAAAAAATTCCAGAAACAAACAATTCATATTTTAAGTTTCTTGCTGTTTTGAGAGCTGAGGAAATTCTGCAGCATCCTGCCTCATCTCAGCTGGGATGCAAATCTAATCGTCTCTTTGTCCAACTTATCTAAGCTCCTGGCATATTAGGCACTGGGTAACCTTCTAAGTTATCAGATTGAGTTGACAGCCACAGTATTGCAGTGCTAGTGTTCAAGTACACCTTTTTTTAAGTATTATTATTTTTTTAAATAATGGTTCTGAAGCACAAAAATAATGATACTATCATATTGTTATCATCGCTATTTTTTTATTAACTATTGTTAATATATTTTGGGGGTTTTTTTGTTAAGAATTTGTTTTGGGGGGAGATATTTTTGCTATAGATTTTGTGCACTCACCAGAAAGACAGAGAGAGACAGAGAGACAAAAAGAGAGAAGTTACCCCCAGGGGGGATAGCCATGCCGCAATTCCTTCTCCTCCATTCTCCTCTCAGGATCTTGGGCATGAACGCACACATGCCTGGTCTGAGTTTAAGCCACCGGGTCAGGGACTCAAATCATGTAGACTACATGGGAATCCAGCAACATAGCCATCATGCCAACTTCTGGTCCCTCAAGAATTATTTTTATTTAATTTTATTTATTCATTCATTTATTTATTTTAATTTTATCAGAGATAGACACGCACAGAGAGAGACCCAGAGAGAGAGAGGGAAAGTGAGAAAGTAAGCCACCATGTCCAAGACTCAAACAATGGTTGGTCATGTGTGAATGTCCAGCACTTTAACCACCATGCCACCTGCTGGTTCCCATCAATATATTTTTTAAATGATTATTTATTTAATTTTATTTATTATTATTATTTTCATTTTGCTACAGGGTATATGTGCTTACCAGAAATAGACAGAGAGAAAGAGAGAGAGAGGGGATTTGAAGAACAAGCTGCCGGATCCATGACTCAAACCATGGTTGGTCATGTTGAAAGTCCAGCATCTTAATTACCACGTCACCTGCTGGTCCCTTGTTTATAATACCTTAATGTGCCTACTTTGCAAATTAAAATGTATCATATTTATGGCTGTATATAAAATAAAACATAGTATATTCTGAGTTTGGTACTATCTGTAGTTTTAGGCATCCACTAGGATTTTGAAATGTATCCCTGAAGATAATGGAAGAGTAGGATATTCCTGAATTAACAAGTAAATGAAAACATATGAGCCTGTTTTGTTATGCAAGAATCATTTCACAACTATTCATATTTAACACTTTGATTTAAAAAATAACACTAGGTTTTTATAATTCCCACTAATTTTAAAGCTTTTGGATAAAGAATTTTATTTCACTTTCCAATACTCCTTGTCCACAGTGTCTTGTTTCTGATAGACTCTAATGATACACACAGACACAATGCACATATGAGGAGAGGATAAAAGTCTCTTTTAAGCAAACATTGATTAATACCAAGTCACAGAGGCCATCTCAAACTCATTGCACATTAAATAAACCAGAGAGCACATGAAATATCCGAATGCTCAGATCACTCCCAAGACCAATAAATCAGAATCTGGTGACAGAACACAGACCTAATTAGAAAACCTACATCATTCCCAACAAAAAGTAAATAAAAGATAATCTTCAGTGAACATTTTAAAAAGTGCAACTTTCTTTGTTACATTGAGAAATGTAACAAAAACATGAAATCATTTCTAGATGATTACCATTTTCATAAGAAAACCAATCTTACTATTTTACCATGCTTTTCTAAAATGTAACTTTGATAATGATCATCCAAATGATGCGTCTTGATGCAGCTTGTTGACTAGTTGGCAGTTAGCATTAAGATTAAAATCTAACACATTTTTTTTTTTTAATTCCTCAGGAAACAGAAACTACTATTAAGGGTGCCTTTAAAAAAAATCACCTGTTCTTAGTGGGACACACATTTGTGTATTCCATCTGATTCTGTATTAACTTATTGGATATTTTGCTTTTATTTTTCTTGCTGGTTTGTTTGTAATTCTGTTTTGAGCTAGAAGAAAAATACAATCTTTCAGAAACTAAACTACAGAACTTGATTATATTCTCAAAATAAATAACTTAGTTATCTAAAATTACATCATTGTTGGACATGGGACTCATCTCTGTGGCTTAGCATAAATTGTCGCAAACCGTTATGACACATTTCATGAGGTTCTTTTGCATTTTTTCTCCTGCTCACTTGAGAATCAGATACATCTGGCAACTCATTTAAGTCAATGACGTTTATTAATCACTTCCCATTATTTCAGTTATGATGTATGAAGGCTTTCACACTCGTGAGATTTCAAAAGTTGCTAAAACGGATGATTCCCATTTCCTCATTTAAAACCTATTATCAAACGCTCTCCAGAGGAAACAGCCACCTGTGTCCAGTTAGCAGCTTATGGGCATCTCGCGCTCCTGACGGTAGACTGGAAAGTTGTTTACTCCTCACTCTGACTTAGCCACTACAGTGCCCTTCAACTCAACTGGCCTCTTTTTTATTGCTGCTATCAATGCAATTTTCAATGTAATTAATCATTTTTAGTATGAAATCCACTTTCTTTACGTGTAATTTCTGTCCATTTTTGAATTGGTTAAAGTCAAAGAAGCAAGGAATATGGATATATTACAAATGTAAATATCCACATATTCAGCAGTAAAGATTTGAAAAATATTTGACATTAATTCAGACTTATATAATCAATATAGTATGAGTTTGAATGATATACATGCATAACTATAAGAAATATGTTAGGCCACATGAATACTGCATATGATTTTAGGTGGTTCTTACCATTTATAACATTTTTCTTTTAGCATGACTAAAAAAAAAATAACAAAATGTAAACAAAAACTCACTTAAATCTTCTCATTTTGCCACCTGATTAATACACTTTCAGATTCCTGTTTTTCTCTTTCTGTCTCTACATATTTAGCTGCATATGTAATTAGATAAGACTGATGATAGCTAAGTAGATTGAAGAAAATCTTATAAAAATAAGATTATTTCTATGTAATTAATCCTCAAAAATCATCAACACAAATCAATTCTATAGTTTATGTATAACTGGTAGAGCCTTTCAGGTTTCACATGTACAAAGTAAACATTTAGTCATTTTTGAATAATTGCAATAGCATATATGAAATATTGTTTGAATATTCAGAAGCTAAAACATACTTAAAATAAAAGAAACTTCTGAACACAAGACAGTAAAAGAATATGTAAAATACATAAAAGGTTTTATACGTATTGGTTCATGTTGCATCAACTTTAACAACAATCGACATTAGGATGTTTGTTTTTAACTAATATCTTCCATACATCCCAAGTTACTCTTGATCAAATTCATTTGAGACAAATAATATAAATCTCATCCTCCACTTGCACTGAAATAAATTAGTTATGATAATGTTATTATCTGAAGTGTCTATACAACCGTGTATTCAGAGTATTGCAAACGGAGAATATAAAGATGAGTATGCTTTATTATAAAAAAGGTCAGAAAACTTTGACATCTAAAATTAGAGCCAATAATTCAAGATAATTAGATGTGCTCAGCCATCTGGGCAAGAGACGGTTTGTCAATTAGGTAGGAGTGTTTCATAAATACGTTGACAGGCATCATGATATATCTTCAGAAAGACATTAATAGCTACAATTAAATGATACATAATAAGCTGGTGTCTATTCACTTGTAATCCCCTTAGCAGAAGTGAAGCTATTGCTGGTAACAGTGAAAAAAGGAAATTTAAAATTAAAAAGTTTAGCAAAAGTTTTGCCTTTTGTTTTAAAGCACAAATTACAGTTTTCTTTAACACTGGTGTCAATCACAATGACCAATAGCATGTCTGAGATGCGACTGACAAATCATTTCACTTAAATCATTTGATTAAAATGTGTATAAGGAGACAACTTACCTTTTTCTGGTTGTAAAAATTCTGAGCTATTTTGCAGCTAGTCATTTTTCTTCAGTGGTGATCTTAACTTTGGAGTGACCTAAAAATATCTATTATCAATTATCTTTCTGAGGATACTACATTAAAATAAACAAATACAAATTTTTTAATGAATTTTGTCCCCAGGAAACTTTTCTTAGAGCCTTTATTTCTTTGTCAAATAATGGTCCCATGGGCTAAGACCCACAGATTTAATTGTCTGCCTTTGCATAGACGACCTTGCCAGGTGCTGCTTCAATATCAACCAGGTTCTTCTTACTGAACAACTTTTCACCTACATTCCCACATTTAAATTATGTACTTTCCATTTACTTTTACTTATTTACTTTCAGGTTTTCACCATCAGGTGTGTGCACTCACTGAAGAGAGAAAGAGAGACAGTAAGAGTGAAAATGATAAATCTCCCCTGGGGGATGGCCGCACCGCAATCCCTTCTCCTCCATTCTTCTCTTTTGGGATTTTGGGCACGCACACATATGCATTTAGTGCGATGTTTAAGTTTCCAGGTCCAGAACTCAAACTATGGTCAGCCATGTGGGAGTCCAGCTCTTTAACCACTACACAACCTGTATTATTTATTTATTTTCTAAAAGTTCATTTTATTTCTTCCATCAGTGAAGAGAGTTAGAGAGAAAGAGAAAGAGAGAGAGAGCGAACCCCACCAACAGTTTCTTCACACTGTAATCCACTCCAAACCTTGCCAGCCAGGATCACAGGCTCTTGCATATGTAGGCAGGAAGACTTCAGGATGCAGTTCAAAGTATTTTGTTTTGGTTCTAAGAATGGACTAAGACAAAATAAAAGTATACAGAGTTACATTAAAGACAGGATAGAATGTAAAAATGTAGTTATGTAAGAGAGTTATATTGGCAAATTTCTTAAAAATATCTTTGAAAAAATAATACAAAAATTAAAAATTTCTCCAATTTGCTTAAAAGGAGGATTCTTTGAGGAACTCTAACAAAATAGCCCTCAGGAAATATTTAGAAAGATGATACTCTAGTTGAAGAATTATAAAGATGAAAACACTTAAGAATGAGCCATAGGGACCAGTTGATGGTGTAGCCGTTACATCACTGGACTCCCACATGTTCAACTGTGGTTCAAGTCTCAGACCCGGTGACTTGAAACTCATGCTAGGCACATGGTGTGAGAGCCTAAGATCCCAGGAGGAGCGTGGAGGAGAAGGGATTGTGGAATGACCATCCCTTTTGGGGGTGGGGGGGGGTGATTTCTCACTTTCTCTCTCACTGTCTCTGTCCATTCTCTCTTTCTGGTGAGTGCATGCACTGTATGGCAAAAGCCACTAAAAAAAAATAAATAATAATGACTAATATAAAATCAAATTTGATTTTGATAAAAGTATCTAACTCTTATAAGAATAAAGTATTATCAGCTTGAACCCTGCAAGAGGCTAGAATTAAACAGAAAAAAGAAGAAAAATAAAACATAAAAATACGTGGAAAGAATAAAAGTATGTAATAAGCTTGTCTAAGCTTCTCAGAGTGAGAAAATTCAAGTCCTGCCCACATCTAGTTTTCTTGAGATATAACTAGAAGTAAAAATTATATTTATTTAAGGTACACAACATGATGCTCACATAAATGCATACATTGTGAAATGATGTTTGCATTCAAATGAGTCAATACATCCATACCACACTTAGTTACCCTTTGAGTGTGTGTCTGTGTCAGTGTTTTTCTGTGCATGCACACATGTCTGGTAAGGACTTTAAAGCTGTTCTCATAGAAAATTTCAGCAAACAATAATGTACTTTGTTTTGTTTTGTTTTGTTTTGTTTTTATTTCTTCTATGAGCAAGAAAAAGAGAGAGAGAAAGAGACCAGGAAAGTGATAGAAGAGGAAAGAAAGAGGCTCCTCTAACGGGGCCTCCCACTAGCTTCAGAGTGTGGGTATGAGCACGTATGTATTTAGAGAGATCTCTTCATGTGAACCTGGAACCTTCCCATGGAGGTCAGACTTTCAGAGCATTGTGTCACCAACGTCCCGTCACCCATCCCCAGCAGTAACATATTACTAACTACAGTCCCCATGCTGTACAGAAAAGCACGGAACTCTCTCATCCTATAATTAACGTTCATATCCTTGCAGCACCTCCTCATTTCCCTGACATCTTAGTTCCCAACAACCATCATTATATTTCCTATTTCTATAATTCTGACATTTTTAGACTCCACATACAAAGTGAGACCATATGGTACTTGTCCTTCTGTGTCTGTCTTATCTCAGGATAATGTCTGCCAGGTCTATCCATATTGTCACAAATGACAGGATTTCCTTGGCTTTATTTGTATAGCTTTTAAAAATATATTGTGAGACAAGAAGATGTTACACTGATGGTAGAAAGATATCCTAGTTCAGCTAAAAGCAGCATGGAGAATCTTTAAAAAAATTAAAAACAGAACTACTATGTGATCTGACATTCCCACTTTGGGGTATATGTGCAAAAAGAAATTGATGCAAGAATGAAATGAAATTAGGATCTCAAAGAGGTTAAGTGTGCTCTCATAGTCATTGCAGAATTATTCACAATAGTCAAGATATGAAAACAGCCAAGGGGTCTGTTGGCAAATGAATTAATCAAATTCTTGCTTTAAATCCTGGCAATTTCTCTTTTTAAATATTCCTCAGAAATAAGCAGAGTCAGATGTCAGAAAATAACCTACATTTTATGTTTGTGCTGTATGTGGTGAATGGAAGAGGGGGAGAAGTTGAGAGGGCTAAATGTATCTCCATAACAACACACTGCCTGCCAGTCATATCTATTAACCTAAGCAAGAAAAAGAAACTTTTTATTTTTTGGAAACTTTTTTGCTATGGGGTGTGTATGCTTGCCAGTTACAGAGAGACAGAGAGTCACAAAGTGAGAAATCACCCTCCCAGAGGGATTGGCCATGTCACAATCCCTTCTCTTCCATTCTCCTCTTGAGATTTTGGGCATGAAACACATGCGCCGAGTAAGTTTTAAGCCACTAGGTCCAGGACTTGAACTGCTGTTGACTATATGGGAGTTCAGTGATGTAACCGTTACACCATCTGTTGGCCCCTGGAAACTTTATGTTCAGTGTGGAAGAGATGAGGTATTCTTTACAGTTCAGTTCTTTAACCACTCCATGCAAACAGGCTTGCTCTTACTTTTTCTAGGAAATGAAGACAAGTCTAGTGCTCATGTTATTCTTGGGTTTCTCTTATAGATTTGTATAGTTCAATTTTTTTTTAAACCAAGTGCATCTAACATTTAACAGTTATATTTTTTTTAGAAGATATACAAATAAGCTTGAATCCTTCTGTTCTTAGTTGAGAATAAATTAAACTGAGTAAAAATGAAATAACTACTAAGGGAAGCTACCCCTCTGACACATTTTTAAAAATTTGATTGTAACTAGAAATGGTCAGTTACAAATTTTGACTTTGAAGATCACGAGAAATAACATAAAAGATAATTTTCATATTTTTATATTCCTGTTAAATGAAATTATAAAATAGTAAGATATACTCTAATATTGCTCAAAAGTTTAAATGGGTGTATAATAAAAAGAAGGGAATCCAGAAGAAGTTGTCCTAGACTCTGGCCAAGAACAAATACAGAAATAATAAAAGGTCTAAAGAGTTCCTATACAAATTACTTGCTAATCAGGAAGATAAAAAGTAAGTTTTTTTTTTTTTTTTAACTTTTAAATACCATAAGTGAGATAGAAGTTAAATATTCATACAATGCAAAGATTATGGGACTTAACTAGAATTCAAGTTAATCTTGCTTCACGAATTAATATGCAAATGCTTCTATTGCTTAATTACATACTATTTGAAATGAAAATGTTTATAGTAGCTGGCAGGGGCTTGAAATGAATATGTGTTTGCCATAAGGTCAAGCAAATGGCATGTCTAATAAATGGACCGGCACATATGAAATTGTAGTTTAGGGCACATACTGGAGACAGGTCGCCTTTGACCAAATTCCATGCCTTTTGCTATTTAGTCATGTGAGCTTTACATTGGAAAACTTACAAGTATCAGTGAACTTCAGTTTACTCAACTAGTTTGAAATAATCATAATATTTTTCTCATAAATACTATCCATTGTATATTTCAGCACTTGGAATATGAAATAAACGTCTAATAAAAGTCAGTTATAGTGAAACTCCTGGAGGTGAAACAAGACACACACACACACACACACACACACACAAGGAGTTGAAGTATTGAGGAGTTCTTGCTATCTGACGAATATTGAACATGTCTGAAACATAGAAAGATATATGAACAAAGTGGGAGAAGACTTGGAAGTATAACATAGATTACTGTGCTCTCATCTCTCTCTTTCCACCCTCTGTGTTTGTGTGTCTTCTATTAGCAAAGATAAATAGAAATTAAAGCTACGCGGTCTGACAAGATAGCCTCACTGAGCCCAGGACAAGGTGGAAAACTAGACAGTAGGTCTACAGGGACCGGTGAGACATCCAGTGAAATGTGAAATCAGCAATTTTACCAGTAGCAATGTAGAGCATAATGAGGGTGTCACTAACAAAAGCAGATGTTTCCTTCTAGACTTGAGAATATGGATGTATCAATGAACAAGAGATCACTGAATAAATCCCCTGTGAGAAATCCTGATTATGAGATGCTGGCTGGTGCAGGTCATGAGAGGACTCCCATGGTTTTCCTAGTGTTCTGTGAGCAAGAGAGTGGCAAAAAGTGGGTGACTTTAAGGTGATTTAATGACATATTTTTTTATGAAACTATGTTAATTTTTGAAATAGAATGATTATAAAACTATACAAAAATGTTAAAGTGCCAGCTTTCTAGGAATTAAACATTCTTAGGAGAAGTGATAACACTGCTTACATTTTTATTAAAATGACAATCAACAATACAGTTTTTCTATCAGTACACGTATGTTTTTCTTCCTCAGCCTAAAGAGAATGCAGTTGTATTTGGTGTTTATCTCTTCTCTGTATAGCCTTTTACTTCAGAGAATGCCATCTCACAACTCCCTTGATTTATCTAAACTAGTAATTTTAGAAAGTTTCAGGTCAAAAGTCTTCTTCATGTAATGCTGTCTTTTTCGTTTCTATCAAAAAAAAAATCAGCTTTTATGTGTATCTTGTTATTTTCTCTTTTTAACAAAAGTCACACTCACAAATATTATAAGTTCTCATAACAAATCTTAAACATTCATAAAGGAATTATTTTTTAAAAAAGAAAGTAGGAGGAGGAGAAGAAAAGAAGAAGAAGAAGAGGAAGAAGAAGAAGAAGAGAAGAAATTTAGATAGTACTTTCCTGACTCAAAATTCCTGCCTCAGTCTCCCATCTTGGACTACAGGAGAGTACCATCATCGTTGGCTTCCGTAAGTTTCTCAGGCTAAGCTTGAACTCATGGTCCTCCTACCATAGCCTCTCATACTGCTGGGATTACAGACCATGCCAGCATGTCCAGACTTTTGGCTGTCCGAAGAATCAAACCTGGGCCTACCAGATCCCAGCCACTGGAACATGGTGTCTTACCAGTGTGCCACTGGGGTTGAGCCTTTAGAAGACTTACTGTCTAACTGAAAAGATCTGCAAGATAAGTCATAAAATACTGAGAGGCTTCCTTTTTCTTTTGTGTGTTTCTTGTTTTCCTGTTTGAAAGTTTTTTGAAATACTGGACTATGATATCAAAGGACTGTTTAAAACCACTTTTGAGTTGATCTGAAGCCTGAGACCTGCTCTTAGGCATAATTTCCCTTCTGAAGAGATGTGTCAAAACACAGAAGATTTTTAC
>NW_006204597.1:128957-165198 GCF_000334495.1 Tupaia belangeri chinensis
ATGAAACTATGTTAATTTTTGAAATAGAATGATTATAAAACTATACAAAAATGTTAAAGTGCCAGCTTTCTAGGAATTAAACATTCTTAGGAGAAGTGATAACACTGCTTACATTTTTATTAAAATGACAATCAACAATACAGTTTTTCTATCAGTACACGTATGTTTTTCTTCCTCAGCCTAAAGAGAATGCAGTTGTATTTGGTGTTTATCTCTTCTCTGTATAGCCTTTTACTTCAGAGAATGCCATCTCACAACTCCCTTGATTTATCTAAACTAGTAATTTTAGAAAGTTTCAGGTCAAAAGTCTTCTTCATGTAATGCTGTCTTTTTCGTTTCTATCAAAAAAAAATCAGCTTTTATGTGTATCTTGTTATTTTCTCTTTTTAACAAAAGTCACACTCACAAATATTATAAGTTCTCATAACAAATCTTAAACATTCATAAAGGAATTATTTTTTAAAAAAGAAAGTAGGAGGAGGAGAAGAAAAGAAGAAGAAGAAGAGGAAGAAGAAGAAGAAGAGAAGAAATTTAGATAGTACTTTCCTGACTCAAAATTCCTGCCTCAGTCTCCCATCTTGGACTACAGGAGAGTACCATCATCGTTGGCTTCCGTAAGTTTCTCAGGCTAAGCTTGAACTCATGGTCCTCCTACCATAGCCTCTCATACTGCTGGGATTACAGACCATGCCAGCATGTCCAGACTTTTGGCTGTCCGAAGAATCAAACCTGGGCCTACCAGATCCCAGCCACTGGAACATGGTGTCTTACCAGTGTGCCACTGGGGTTGAGCCTTTAGAAGACTTACTGTCTAAC
Organism: Tupaia belangeri chinensis; assembly: GCF_000334495.1. Lineage (NCBI taxonomy): Eukaryota > Metazoa > Chordata > Mammalia > Scandentia > Tupaiidae > Tupaia > Tupaia belangeri. The sequence continues at coordinate 129,774 of NW_006204597.1, forward strand.
TGAAAAGATCTGCAAGATAAGTCATAAAATACTGAGAGGCTTCCTTTTTCTTTTGTGTGTTTCTTGTTTTCCTGTTTGAAAGTTTTTTGAAATACTGGACTATGATATCAAAGGACTGTTTAAAACCACTTTTGAGTTGATCTGAAGCCTGAGACCTGCTCTTAGGCATAATTTCCCTTCTGAAGAGATGTGTCAAAACACAGAAGATTTTTACCCAACAAGCCCTGGCTCTATTGGATATAACTTTTCTTCATAAATATGTCTCCTGTTAATTGTTTTTTACAGACAAAAAAGTTTGGTATTTCTTTCAATTATCCTGAAAATCTTCTTAGTTAGATTACTAAGTTTATTAAGAACATTTCTATTTTCCATATAATTCAGATGATGGTTTAGATGACGATGTTGTCACACTTTTAGCTGATACAGAGCAAATGTCACCTTTCCTCTTAATTTATTTTTTGTACTTTCCTTTACGCCATTACCAGTAGCTTCCTAATGGCCTCTTAGGCTTTGCTGATACTAACCTCAAGGTTCTACCAGCTTCCACATCTTTCTTTTTTCAAAACCAATGCCTGTTAGTTTTTTGTTTTTTCTAGCTTCTTGATATTCTGTTACCAAAATAGGACTGCAATAATAACAGTAATAAAACTCCTCAAAACTTAATGTATTAAAACGACACAAAATAAATTTATTTTTGTACAGGAATCTGCAATTTAACTAGGGATCAAAGAAGACAATTAGTCTATTCTGTGAAGCATGACCTGAGCCACACAGGCATATTTATAAGATGGTTCATCCATATGTTGGCAAGTTAATATTAACTGACAGCTGGGAGTTCAGCCAGAGAATTTTACATAGAACCTCTTTTTCATTTCCATTTTATTTTATAATTTCTTATTTATGCTTAATTGCTGTATATCTGTGTGGGGTATAAAATGGAGTTTCAAAATATGCATGCAATATTACAATCAAATCAAGACTAATACTATATTCATCATTTCCAACAAAGTACACCATTTTATGATGTGTGCCATGAATTTTTGCTTGATCTCCCTTCCTTCCTTCCTTCCTTCCTTCCTTCCTTCCTTCCTTCCTTTCTTCCTTCTTTCCTTCCTTCCTTTATCCTTGTTGAAATAAAAATATAGATTCTCTTTACCAAATTCATAAAATATTTTTCTTTATTTGAAAATGCTGAGATTTTATTTGTTTGCTTGCTTGGTTTCCTGAAGGACCATTGATTTTTTTTTTTTTTTGGAGAGATTTTCACTGTAGGGCACGTGCGCTCGCCAGACAGACAGAGAGAGACAGAGACAGAAAGCGAGAAATCACCCCCCACGGGGGATGGTCACGCCACAATCCCTTCTCCTCCATTCTCCTCTCGGGATCCTGGGCACGCACGCACACGCGCCCGGCGTGAGTTTTAAGCCACCGGGTCCAGGACACGAACCGCAGTCGACTACGTGGGAGTCCAGTGACATAGCCATTACGCTAACTGCTGGTTCCCAAGGACCATTGATTTTTGACAATGTTTCTGCATCAACTCATACTTTAAGGTGAAAGTAATCAGCGAATGGGGAACAACAGTTCCAGGTCTCCTTGGTTTATCATCCTGGGCCTGGAATTTCAGTCCCACAAGTAGGGTCAAAGAACAATCAGGGTCAAAAAAACAATCAGGTCAAAGAACAACCAGCAGTTAGCATGCCCAAGATCCCGAGAGGAGAATGGAGGAGAAGGGATTGCGGCATGGCCATCCCCCCTGGGAGGGGGGGTGATTTCTCACTTGCTATATCTCTGTCTCTCTGTCTTTCTGGTGAGCGCATGCGCCCTATAGCAAAAACCTCTCAAAAAAAATAAAATAAAATAAAATAAGGGCCCCGATATTCTCAATATTCTCAGTGGCACTGCATCCTATGAACACATATAAGATGTTTTCCATCTTATGCTTTTCTTATCACGAATGTCATTTTATTACCTATTATGAAGTAGTTATTCTAAAATCCAAATGCCTTACCTTTATGTAGTCTACATTTTATTTATACATTGACTTATTGAGATTACAGGTTTTCTCTGAATAAAACTATATTATTTATAAAGCTAATTCAACATAACTATAATCATAATAGGAAATCTCATTTTGTTTCTGTTTAGCTAGGCAAAAAAACATCACTTTTCTGACAACTCACTATTTTTGGAATAGAAGAAATAATACTCTTTGTAATATCAAATATGTCATTTGTTTTCTTTTCTCTAATATTTACAAAAGTTTTCTAAATCTTTATGATAAAACAAGCAGTAATTTGTTTCAAACATAATATTTTTCTTCTAAAATTGTAAAGCCAATGACAATTTCCATTTTGTTTTTGAGTCAGGAATCTAAATTTTCCAAAATGTATTCAATTATGAAGTCAAAGGGTGGCACAGTGGTTAAGGCACTGGACTACTATGTGGCCAACTGCAATTCTGGGCCTGGATCTGGCGGCTTGAAAATCACACCAGGCACGTGTATGTGGTCTCTCTGTCTTTCTGGTGAGCGCATGCGCCCTATAGCAAAAACCTCTCAAAAAAAATAAAATAAAATAAAATAAGGGCCCCGATATTCTCAATATTCTCAGTGGCACTGCATCCTATGAACACATATAAGATGTTTTCCATCTTATGCTTTTCTTATCACGAATGTCATTTTATTACCTATTATGAAGTAGTTATTCTAAAATCCAAATGCCTTACCTTTATGTAGTCTACATTTTATTTATACATTGACTTATTGAGATTACAGGTTTTCTCTGAATAAAACTATATTATTTATAAAGCTAATTCAACATAACTATAATCATAATAGGAAATCTCATTTTGTTTCTGTTTAGCTAGGCAAAAAAACATCACTTTTCTGACAACTCACTATTTTTGGAATAGAAGAAATAATACTCTTTGTAATATCAAATATGTCATTTGTTTTCTTTTCTCTAATATTTACAAAAGTTTTCTAAATCTTTATGATAAAACAAGCAGTAATTTGTTTCAAACATAATATTTTTCTTCTAAAATTGTAAAGCCAATGACAATTTCCATTTTGTTTTTGAGTCAGGAATCTAAATTTTCCAAAATGTATTCAATTATGAAGTCAAAGGGTGGCACAGTGGTTAAGGCACTGGACTACTATGTGGCCAACTGCAATTCTGGGCCTGGATCTGGCGGCTTGAAAATCACACCAGGCACGTGTATGTGTGTGACCAAAATCCTGAGAGGAGAAAGGAGGAGAAGGAATTGCAGCATGGCGAGCTCTCTTAGGCGGGGTGATTTCTCACTTTCCTTTCCTTTGAATCTCTCTCTCTCCTTTCCAGTGAGCATAAGTGTACTATAACCAAAAAATCTCAAAAAACTAAAACAGAAATAATTATACCTTTTTTTGCAATACTTATAATTCCTATTAGATATAAAATATGATGTTTAAAATTATTTATTTAATTTTATGTATTTTTTTAAAATTTCTTATAGGGCACATGCAGGAGAAGAGCGAGAGAGAGGGAGGAGGCAAGTAAGAAATTAAGCTATCATGTCTGAGACTTGAACCATGGTCTGCCATGTGGGAGTTCAGCACCCTAACCACCACACCATCTGCCATCCTCCCAGATATGATAGTTGTAAAAAATTATTATATATGAGTATATATTATGAAAAGTTTATCAAATTTATCTTCACTTCTAAGGTAGATATATTTCAAAGTGATAATAAAAACTCCCTGAATCATATATTATTTTTTATTATTTTGTTTTAATATTTCTTGCATATTCTAATCAATTTTTTTATCCATGATAACATTTGGTGCAATTATCTAATTTCCAAAAAATCAAATTGACTTTATATTTATCTTTTTTTTTAAGAGGTTTTCACTATAGGGCGCTTGCGCTCACCAGACAGAGAGAGACAGAGAGACAGAAAGTGAGAAATCACCCCCCAGGGGGGATGGCCACACCGCAATCCCTTCTCCTCCATTCTCCTCTCGGGATCCTGGGCATGCACGCACATGCGCCCGGTGTGTGTTTTAAGCCACCGGGTCCGGGATGCGAACCGTGGTGGACTACATGGGAGTTCAGCGACATAGCCATTATGCTAACTGCTGGTTCCCTATTTATCTTTTATTTATGTTATATTTTTATTGGCTTATGTTATGTTTATCATCAGCATGGTGTTTTGAATTACTCAAGTCTCTCTCTCTCTCTCTATATATATATATATATACACACACACACATACACATAGATATATATATACATACATGTATATATATACAGACACATATATACATGTATGTATATATATCTTTATATGTATCTTTATATTTGATCGTTTAAGTAACATTTAACATAACATCCTAAGTAATATTTGTTAGTCTTAATTTTCTTTGGGAAAAATAAGAGTAGAATTAAATCATATTTGTGTATTTTAATTTAAACTAATATATATTTAAAGATTCCAGGTTTTTTGTTTTGTTTTTTATTTATTTATTTTTTTTTTGCTGTAGGGTGCGTGCACTCACCAGAAAGAGAGATAGAGAGACAGAGGCAGAGAGACATCCCCAAGGGCTATGGCCATGCTGCAATCCCTTCTCCTCTCGGGATCTTGGACACACATGCACATGCACCAGGCATGAGTTTAAGCCACCTGGTCTGGGATTCCAACCATGGTTAACTACATGGAAGTCCAGCAAAAGAGTCATTATGCCAACTGCTCATCCCAAGATTCCAGGTTTTAAAAGGTATAGAGAGTGAAAGAAATTTTGTTTACTAATGTTTACTTTTTAACCAATATTTTTAGTTCCTCTTGTTATTTTCATAAAATCATTTTATTGCTCATACACTTTTGTAAAATCCTACAATATATAAATTTTCTATTTATTTTCAGTTAGGGTAATTGTTTTGTTAATTGGTAATGAATCATCTTGAATATAATAAAACTTCATTCCATATGAATTTTTTTTTTGTATTTTAGACAGGCTCTTGTTTTTCCTTAATTCAGACTATCACCATATTCACTACCTATTTGTTATCTGTATTTTAATCAGTAATAGGTTCATTTCTTTGGGAGCATTTCTCTTTTTTATTAAAAAGAAAAACTCAGTTTTGTCTTGTGTTCTACTAGGACATTCATGTTGGGGCCACCAAATAACGTAATAGTTACATTGCTGGACGCGCACATAATCAGCCATGGTTAGAATCCCAGACCCAGCAGCTTAATACTCACAGCAGCCACATGCACATACACGCTCAAAGTCCTGAGAGGAGAATGGAAGAGAAGGGATTGCAATGTGGTCATCCTCCCAGGGGGAGATTTCTCACTGGGTTTCTGTCTATCTGTCTCTTTCTGGTGAGTGGATGCACCTCATAGCAAAACTCTCTCTCTCAAAAAAAAAATAGCATTCATATTGAGATTAGATTGTTTTCTGCCCAATTATACCCCATTCTTCTACTGAAAATATTTATTTGATTTTATAGGAGAGACTCCGATAAGAATATTTATCGTTTTTAAATAGTTTCATTGAAATGCAAATTTTCTCAGTATATTAGTTTTCTAAACATACATTATAAAATATAATCCTAGTATGCCTGTAATGTGAGAGCAATATGTATACCTTGCTTCTTGTTCACAGAGTACGTAGTTACCTCCCTGTGGCACTATTATAGGCCCTGATATAAATAATGGAATAGTGTTACTATTCATTGAACTACTCATTCAAAATGGTAAGAAGTTTGTTTTTGCTTTGTTTTGTTTTGTTTTTACTTAATGTGTCATAGAAAATAATAATCCCATAACACCCATTTTGTGTACTCCGTGCCTTCCCTCTGAAAATGGATCTTGGAAAGTGTTTTTTTTGTTTTTTTTTTTCCCTTAATTCTTGGATAAATGCTTTTCTACCTTAGGTGGAAACAATATTAGTGATCAGAAACTCAATATGTGAGTAATGATCATAGTACAGATGAATGGTATAAATTTAAAAAATATATAAATGCTTAGAAATATTATTTCCTTGGTAGGTTTATTCTTATCCAATATTTGGTGTATACATATGTATGTAAAATGTTATTTCTCATATTGTTTATTTACTTATTTGTTAGTTTTGCTCTAATTCTGCTGAATATCAAGGATATTTTAAAAAGTGTGTATAAAATTCAGGTTGTTACTGGGACCAGATGGTGGTGCAGTGGTAAAGCAATGGGACCAACAGAGAAAGTAGTTCACCTACCCAGGGTTTCAGGTACCACCACGTCCCTGATCCTGCTAAGAAGGGATGTATATGCCTGTTAACTGTGTCAGCTGAGACTGGGAGTGGATCATGTCATGAGGTCCTGTAGGGGGTGTCTGTCTTTCTGCCACTCTATCATGAAAAAAAGAAATAAACTTAATAAAATATATCCAGTAGATTCCAAAGTATCATCTGTTCTTCTGTTTTAATTCACATTAATACAATTTATCTTTATTTATTTATTTATCCATTTATTGAAAAAAATCATTTTCATCCTTTTCTCTAGTGTCTATAACAGCCTATTTTTTTCTTTCCTGAGAGTTTTTTGCTATTGGGCACGTAGTTTGCTGGAGAGAGAGAGACAAAAAGCGAGAAATCACCACCAGTGGAGATGGTCACGCTGCAATTCCTTCTCAATTCTCCTCTTGGGATTTTGGGCACGGACATACACGTACATGCCTGGTGTGATTTAAGTCACTGGGTCTGGGACTCAAACCACACTCGACTATGTGGGAGTCCAGCAACATAACCATTACTCCATCTGCTAGTCCCAAATCAGCCTTTTGTTTTAAGTGCTCAGACTTGACGAGGCTTAAGTACTCCCAGAAAGTTCAGTTATTGTAAGCCACCTACCAGATTCAAAAGGAGTATATGAAAGCATGTGAAATAGACAGTATCAGCTTGCTGCGAAGTGGAATGTCTATGACGAGAACATCTGTAGGCGACTGTATTTTTCCTGTCTCCTTTCTCTTGCCTAATAGTTATGTTCTTCCTACATAAACTTCATCTGGTATACACATGACACTTAGAAAAAACAAATCACAGATAAGATTGTAGTAAAATAATAGAAATCACCCCCCCTTCTATTTTCACTTGTCTCTATAGTCTTTAATAAGGCTTATTTCACACCGACTTATTAAATGAGCTATGGGATTTTGTCCTGTGCAACCTGTGGCTCAGAAAATGAACAGCGAAGGATGCAGATTATCTGCCTTTCCCAGTCATTCTGACATGCTCAGCTAGCAGGGTTATAAAAAATACATCTATTGCAACAGGAACGAAACAAATTCTGATAGAATCAGGCTTAAGTTTATAATGATATTTTTTGACAATTTTAATAACAGTCATCAAAGTGTCTTGGGAATAAAAAAAAAAAAAGAAAGGAGTTAGAATTCCTGTTTTGAGGCTTTACTATGAAAATAAATTCAGTGGCTTTACTTTGCCATGCTTCTTTTTTATCTGCTGGATTTATAAGAAAATTATAATCCAGTATAATGATGTGTCATGTATATTGTGGTAAATTCATTGGTTCATTATACTCTCCCTTTTCCAACATTACCTCAAACCAGAATAAAAGCGAAACCATAATAAAAGCTTAGAATGACAGATTGCATATAAAAAAAAACATTAATTTTAAAAATTCTTGTATCGATCAGTTTTCACCCCATGTCATAAGTAATATTAAATGTTAATTGAAAATACTATAGACATTTATCAGAATACCAATATTATGCTCAGTATATTTTTATAAATTTCAGGTAATTAATTGATACATTGATGGTAATTAGGTTTAACACGAATATAAAAATAATTGTGAGATTATTATTTTTCTTTGATGCAAGAGTCAATACCAGTTTTCAAGGGTGGTATAGCTATCACGACACTTCTAGGAGGCTACCCACAAGAGATGGTCTGCATTCACTTCCAGAGAACTCCCTAAGTACATTGGGTATGCATGAGCCCATGGTCTGGGGCTGTTTAGGGCTGGGGTGTATTGTAGCATAGGTCCTGTGTCTTTGTTTCTGTCTCTCTCTGTCTCTCTCTTTATCTCTCTGTCTCTGTCATTCGTTGAAGAAAGAAAGAAAGAAACATTTAAAAACAACTTTCCATTGCCAGTATTTTGCAGTGCAAAATTTTAAACTTTGTGGGGACTAGCAGTTAGTGTAATGGCTATGTCGCTGGACTCCCATGTATTGGACCACGGTTCGAGTCCTGGATCTAGTGGCTTAAACTCACACTGGGAGCGTGTGCGTGCGTGCCCAGGATCCCAAGAGGAGAAAGAAGGAGAAGGGATTGCAGAGTGGCCACCCCCCCGGAGGGGCGATTTCTCCCTTTCTGTCTATCTCTCTCTCTCTTTCTGGTGAGCGCATGTGCCCTATAGCAAAAACATCTCCAAAAAGAATTTTTTTTTAAATTTTGTTTGATTGTTTTTTTTGTTTTTGCATAAGGTGTGTGTGTGTTTCTGGAGAGACACAGGGAGAGGGAAAGTGAAAAATCACTCCCCAGGAGGCATGGCCATGTTGCAATGACCTCTCCTCTATTTTCTTCCTGAGACCCTGGGCATGTTCACATATATACCTGGCTTGATTTTCAAGTCACCATTTCCAGAACTCAAACCACGTTCAACCATGTGGGAATCCAGTCAGTGACTTACAGTGACTTAACCACCACTTTGCCCACTGGCCCCAATTTAAAATATTTCAATAATGTAGAAGATAAGGTAAAATAATTATACCACCAATCATTTTAAAATGTTACTAAATTCTGCACGGTTTAATAATTGATGTGGAGGATAGTTGTTCATTTCATATTTAAATATCACTGTAGGTAATATTTATAATATTGCACAAATATTTTTTAAAGCTGTATGTAAAAACCTGACTTGGAGAGTTGTCTGTTTAACTCATTTGCCTTTTTTTTTTTTTTTTTTTTGAGGTTTTTGCTATAGGGAGCATGTGCCTGCCAGAAAGACAGAGAGACAGAAAGTGAGAAATCTTCTCCCAGAGGGGATGGCAATGCAGAAATCTTTTCTCCTCCATTCCCCCTGAGGATCTTAGACACACATGCATACGTGCCCAGTGTGAATTTAAGCCACCGGGTCCGGAACTTGAACTGCTGTTGACTACATGGGAGTCCAGCGACATAGCCATTATGCCAACCGCTGGCCCCTTGTCTATTTTTAATTGCATTGTGTGTTTATTTTTGTTAAGGTGCTTGAGTTTCTGCAAGTTCTGGTTATCAGTACCTTATCTGAGGCATAGGAAGTCATATGAACTGCCAAAAAGCACATAAAATATGCTCAGCATTCATTATCACAAGGGAAATGCATGGAACGATTCCCGGACCCGATGGCTTAAACTCACGCCAGGAGCATGTGCGTGCATGCCCAGGATCCTGAGAGGAGAATGGAGAAGGGATTGCGGCATGGCCATCCCCCCTGGGGAGGGGGTGAGTTCTCGCTTTCTGTCTCTCTGTCTCTCTCTGTCTCTCTGACAAGCACACACCTGGAAAAACCTCTCAAAAAAAAAAAGAAAAGAAAAAGAGAAATGCAAATCAAAACCAAATTGAGATACTATTTAACCCCAGTTAGAATGGCTGAGATTTAAAAAATAATAAAGATTGATATGTACTGATGAGGCTATGGTAAAAAACAAAACAAAACAAAGCAAAGCAAAACAAAACAAAACTGCCCTACACTGTTGATGGGAATGTAAATCAATACAACCACTGTACAGAACAATGTGGACATTCCTCAGAAACCTAGAGCTACCATACGATCCAACAATTCCACTCCTGGGTATTTACCCAAATAGAAATACCCTTAGTTGGAAAAACACCTGTACATTTATGTTTATTGCAATATTATTCACAATGGTTAAGAAATGAAATAAAGACAAATGTTCTAAAACAGATGAAAGGATTGGAAAAAAATTATGGCACATGTACTCTATGGAATACTACTCAGCTATTAAAAAAAAGAGACCTTGACATTGATACAAAATGGATAAATATGGAAGTTTTAATGCTGAGTGAAGCAAACTAGACTATGAAAGACAGGCATTGTATGCCCCTATTTTGTATATATGGACTGTCTGTACCCTCTGGAAGAAACTGGAAGATTGGAAAGTAAAAAAGCGGGGAGAACAACAATAGACACTGGAGACAGTGTGGGAGAAAATAGGCAATGGGAGGGAGAAAGGTAGGGGGGGTTAAAAATAAAGAGCAAAACATTTAAAGAACACAAAAATGGAAAATGATCTGTTAATGGTAATGCGTATGGTAATATCTTTGACTGGATTAATATACTATATATTCATGTGGGGAAAAAGAAACAAATTAATTTTAAAAACAAAAACAGACGAAAAAGGTAAAACCTAACTCAAGGGACATATAAAGCTGAGGACCTTCTCATGTTCCAGCCCTTTTCTGCATTTCCTTAACTGTTGGTGTCTTGTGCAAATAATCACTTATCAATGGGGAAGACAAATCAGAATTGCACCTTCAAGGTCTCACTTTGAGCTGTTTTCTTGCATTTTAATACATGGCTACTATAATACTGGGATATCAAAAGCTGCTTTGATATAAAGGCTTGTTTCTTCTAAAGTTGGTGATCTTAAGGAAGGCCTATGGAGATTAAAATGAATAATACCTACAAAGCCCTCTACAAGTATAGATCAATACATTTTGATATTGTGATCAATATAACAAAAGATCAAATGCTTCATAGAAAAATCATATAGCAACTGAGTTGGCATAGCTGGTTGGCATTACTTTGATGGTCAGAATATATATAATTATATTTTGCATTTTTAAACAGTTTATTCAATTCTTGAGAGAGAGAAGAGAGAGACAGAATCCACAATCACATCTTTACACCAAAATTTAAACTCAGTCATCAACCAGTCTCTGATCTCCAACATGTGATATACATGTGGCCGGTATACTCAGGGCAGTCTCTACACTTGAACTGGGAACCAGTGGGAGTGCTTCACAGAATGTTCAGTCTTACTGGTGTGCTACTATCTGGCACCTCTATTGTCTGTTTTATAGGAAAAGCTTGCTTTTGCAACTTGAGAGTCATGAAAATATTTTTATGTTTTTCATAAAATATAGTTTTTGTTTTGTTTTGTTTTGAGAGATTTGTGCTATAGGGCATGTGTGCTCACCAGAAAGACAGAGAGTGAGAAAGTGAGAAATCGCTCCCTGGTGTGATGGCCACACCACTATCCCTTTCCTACTTTCCTCCTGGGTTTCAGAGCATGCATGCAAGCACAACTGGTATGAATTTCAAGACTTCAAGTCTGAGACTCAAACCACAGTAGACCACATGGTGGTCTAGTACCTTAGTGACTATGCCACCTGTTATCCTCAAAGATAGTTTTTAAATGTTTTCTAGTCTGGCTATGATTTTTATGAAAAGATAATGATGGAAATCTTATATAAAATGGGAGATTATGAGTAAATGGTATGAAATTAATTGCAACTAGTTGTAAAGGCAAAATTCTAAGACTGTCAGGTGAAGACCCAATAAAAATATGTAATTGCACTTAAGTGTAGAGAGTCCTCTTCAGAAACTTGAATCAAAAATAGGGGAAGAGTTTGGTAACTGGGATTCATGAACACTTGATACAGGTCTTTTTAATGACTCTAGGACTTGTTTGCAGTCTGACACAATGTTACATGTAAGCTTGGTAAGAATATGTATTATGCTGCTGTTGGACGGAATGTTCTGTACAAGTCTGGTAGGTCCATTTGGTCACTACTTAATATTTTCTCCATTTATAAGCCTTTGAGAAAAAAGTTCCTTCAACAATTCCTATCTAAGATTAACTATGTGCTATGATATCAAAGAAATTTTTATTCCCCCTTAAATTTTACTGCTAGTAGAACATACCAAAAGGTATTAATTTTTCTTTCAACAATGTCTTGATTTTCTCTTGCTGTTGTAAAAACGATCACAAATTTAGTGGCTTAAAACAACCCAAATTATTACCTTACACTTTTGGAGATTTAAAAGCTGCTCAAGTGCTGAAAATTCAGGTATGCAGGGCCATTTTCTACCTCATGTTCAGTGGTGAATCCGTTTTCTCATCTTTTCCAACTTCTAGAGACTGCCCACACTCTTAACTCCAGTCCCATTTTTGGGACAATCAAATTATTCAATCCTCTGTCTCAGATATAAAATATCCTTTTCTGATTTCCCTCATGAAGTCTTTTGTGATTACATTGAGCTTCATCTTGAAATTCCAGGATATTCTCATCTCAAGATTTTATCTTGTTTATTCCTGCAGATTCCCTTTTAGGTGATGTTATAAACATCTTTGAGGAAGAGAGTGGTCTTCTGCATACCCAATTATTTGTCTAACATTCATGAAAAATTAAAGATGTGAACACAGAGAAGGAATAGTGGAGAGTTTATTAAGAGAGGAAAGATCAGAGCTCTTAGGGGTGGGTGTGAGACTGTGTCCAAGAAAATCTCTTGTCAATGAAAAATTAAGGTAAGGATTTTTATATGTGTATCAGAGGAGCTTTGTTTGGCTTCTTATTTTCATTTAGTCTTGTATGGTCTCTGAGAAACTGACTTTATGTGAGAAGAGAAGCGACTTGCAGAAGGACTGGAAATCATTGATGAGAAATGCCAGCTCATTGAAAAGCTTAGTGCTGCTTAAAAGGAGCTTGCAGGGAGTTACTTGCAAAGAGGGCTGCTATAGGATGGAGGAGTTGAGCTACATCATGTAAAAATTCTATTGCTTCCCTCAGCAGTAAATCTTCTATATTCTTCTACTTTCTGTCAAAAGCCAGGGTTTTGTTGGTTTTTATGGCTGAATCAGATTCCATAGAGGATAAGTGCCATTAAGAAATGAAATAAAGACAAATGTTCTAAAACAGATGAAAGGATTGGAAAAAAATTATGGCACATGTACTCTATGGAATACCTACTCAGCTATAAAAAAAAGAGACCTTGACATTGATACAAAATGGATAAATATGGAAGTTTTAATGCTGAGTGAAGCAAACTAGACTATGAAAGACAGGCATTGTATGCCCCTATTTTGTATATATGGACTGTCTGTACCCTCTGGAAGAAACTGGAAGATTGGAAAGTAAAAAAGCGGGGAGAACAACAATAGACACTGGAGACAGTGTGGGAGAAAATAGGCAATGGGAGGGAGAAAGGTAGGGGGGGTTAAAAATAAAGAGCAAAACATTTAAAGAACACAAAAATGGAAAATGATCTGTTAATGGTAATGCGTATGGTAATATCTTTGACTGGATTAATATACTATATATTCATGTGGGGAAAAAGAAACAAATTAATTTTAAAAACAAAAACAGACGAAAAAGGTAAAACCTAACTCAAGGGACATATAAAGCTGAGGACCTTCTCATGTTCCAGCCCTTTTCTGCATTTCCTTAACTGTTGGTGTCTTGTGCAAATAATCACTTATCAATGGGGAAGACAAATCAGAATTGCACCTTCAAGGTCTCACTTTGAGCTGTTTTCTTGCATTTTAATACATGGCTACTATAATACTGGGATATCAAAAGCTGCTTTGATATAAAGGCTTGTTTCTTCTAAAGTTGGTGATCTTAAGGAAGGCCTATGGAGATTAAAATGAATAATACCTACAAAGCCCTCTACAAGTATAGATCAATACATTTTGATATTGTGATCAATATAACAAAAGATCAAATGCTTCATAGAAAAATCATATAGCAACTGAGTTGGCATAGCTGGTTGGCATTACTTTGATGGTCAGAATATATATAATTATATTTTGCATTTTTAAACAGTTTATTCAATTCTTGAGAGAGAGAAGAGAGAGACAGAATCCACAATCACATCTTTACACCAAAATTTAAACTCAGTCATCAACCAGTCTCTGATCTCCAACATGTGATATACATGTGGCCGGTATACTCAGGGCAGTCTCTACACTTGAACTGGGAACCAGTGGGAGTGCTTCACAGAATGTTCAGTCTTACTGGTGTGCTACTATCTGGCACCTCTATTGTCTGTTTTATAGGAAAAGCTTGCTTTTGCAACTTGAGAGTCATGAAAATATTTTTATGTTTTTCATAAAATATAGTTTTTGTTTTGTTTTGTTTTGAGAGATTTGTGCTATAGGGCATGTGTGCTCACCAGAAAGACAGAGAGTGAGAAAGTGAGAAATCGCTCCCTGGTGTGATGGCCACACCACTATCCCTTTCCTACTTTCCTCCTGGGTTTCAGAGCATGCATGCAAGCACAACTGGTATGAATTTCAAGACTTCAAGTCTGAGACTCAAACCACAGTAGACCACATGGTGGTCTAGTACCTTAGTGACTATGCCACCTGTTATCCTCAAAGATAGTTTTTAAATGTTTTCTAGTCTGGCTATGATTTTTATGAAAAGATAATGATGGAAATCTTATATAAAATGGGAGATTATGAGTAAATGGTATGAAATTAATTGCAACTAGTTGTAAAGGCAAAATTCTAAGACTGTCAGGTGAAGACCCAATAAAAATATGTAATTGCACTTAAGTGTAGAGAGTCCTCTTCAGAAACTTGAATCAAAAATAGGGGAAGAGTTTGGTAACTGGGATTCATGAACACTTGATACAGGTCTTTTTAATGACTCTAGGACTTGTTTGCAGTCTGACACAATGTTACATGTAAGCTTGGTAAGAATATGTATTATGCTGCTGTTGGACGGAATGTTCTGTACAAGTCTGGTAGGTCCATTTGGTCACTACTTAATATTTTCTCCATTTATAAGCCTTTGAGAAAAAAGTTCCTTCAACAATTCCTATCTAAGATTAACTATGTGCTATGATATCAAAGAAATTTTTATTCCCCCTTAAATTTTACTGCTAGTAGAACATACCAAAAGGTATTAATTTTTCCTTCAACAATGTCTTGATTTTCTCTTGCTGTTGTAAAAACGATCACAAATTTAGTGGCTTAAAACAACCCAAATTATTACCTTACACTTTTGGAGATTTAAAAGCTGCTCAAGTGCTGAAAATTCAGGTATGCAGGGCCATTTTCTACCTCATGTTCAGTGGTGAATCCGTTTTCTCATCTTTTCCAACTTCTAGAGACTGCCCACACTCTTAACTCCAGTCCCATTTTTGGGACAATCAAATTATTCAATCCTCTGTCTCAGATATAAAATATCCTTTTCTGATTTCCCTCATGAAGTCTTTTGTGATTACATTGAGCTTCATCTTGAAATTCCAGGATATTCTCATCTCAAGATTTTATCTTGTTTATTCCTGCAGATTCCCTTTTAGGTGATGTTATAAACATCTTTGAGGAAGAGAGTGGTCTTCTGCATACCCAATTATTTGTCTAACATTCATGAAAAATTAAAGATGTGAACACAGAGAAGGAATAGTGGAGAGTTTATTAAGAGAGGAAAGATCAGAGCTCTTAGGGGTGGGTGTGAGACTGTGTCCAAGAAAATCTCTTGTCAATGAAAAATTAAGGTAAGGATTTTTATATGTGTATCAGAGGAGCTTTGTTTGGCTTCTTATTTTCATTTAGTCTTGTATGGTCTCTGAGAAACTGACTTTATGTGAGAAGAGAAGCGACTTGCAGAAGGACTGGAAATCATTGATGAGAAATGCCAGCTCATTGAAAAGCTTAGTGCTGCTTAAAAGGAGCTTGCAGGGAGTTACTTGCAAAGAGGGCTGCTATAGGATGGAGGAGTTGAGCTACATCATGTAAAAATTCTAGGATCTTTAGGTCCAGATCCTTAAGATAAGAGATTTGTCCTGAGATGCAGCATGAAAATTCACAAGTACATTAAAGTAGGAAAGAGAAGTTTTAATAGAAAAGTTTTGTTTTGTTTTGTTTGTTTTGAGAGAGATGTTTGCTATCGGGTATGTGCACTCGCTGGAGAGACAGAGAGACAAAAAGTGAGAAATCACCCCTCAGGGGTGATGACCATGCCCCAATCCCTTCTGCTCTATCAAGATTTCTAACAGGGGGACCAGCATATGGTGTAATGGTTACATCGCTGGACTCTCACATGGTTGACTGCAGTTCAATTCTCAAATCCAGCAACTTAACCTCAAGCCAGCAGCATGTTGCATGCATGCCCCCAAATCCCGAGAGAATAGAGAGAAAGGATTGTGGCATGGCCATCTGCCCTAAAGGATGATTTCTCACTTTCTGTCTCTTCATCTCTTTCTGTCTCTGCAGTGCGCTCACGCAACTTACAGTAAAAATCTAAAGAAATTTTAAAAGATTTCTAATAGCAAGGAAGTACACCCACATGCCTGAGAGGCATGTGAATGGGAAGCTGCCTGAAAAAGATTGCATTGGGCATAATGTTAGGTGTTATTTTTATCCTGGAGGTTGGTAATGGATATTTAGCAGGGGAAGGTCTGTCACAGCATCTGAATTCTTTGTTTGGTTTCCCAGACTTTTTCCTGTGCTTGTGCATCTCTCTCGGGTGAGGAATTTATCTCAGCACAAATGCCCAGGATAGTCTTTGAGGGATGAGCATCCATATCTGGATGCACTGCTTGGATGCTGACTTGGTATCCTATCTCAGTGGTGAGATTCTGTGTGTATGTCTGGGACAGCAGATAACAACCTTCCTGGTGCCAAAAGCTAGATGGGAAGGGTGGAGGAAAGGAATCCTCAAAGAGTTCTGGTTGCATTTCCTGATAGGCTGTGATTGATCAGGCAAGCTGTAACAAAGCTCTGGTCGTAGGAAACTCCTGGTGTGAGCAAGCCGTCAGAGTTGATGTTTGATTTTTAGTGAGAGCAGTGAATGACCCTTAAAAACTTGACCACAGTCACTCATTTTATAAGTTGGCTTGATCTTAATATATGTGTGTGTCCATTTCTTATCTTAGTGACTCTTCTTGGGGATCCCTGCCCTATTTTACCTACTCATTGGTCTAATTCCTGCAGCAGTTTAATACAATCATAATCCTATTAATATGTTAAAGGACAAAAACTCTTTAAATTCTACTAAATTTGATAGTTCATAAGTTGTTAATGTTTTGATAAATATTATTTCATTTGAACATAAGAGTAACATCTCTTTAGATAGAAGTAATGGGAAACACTATCTAACCATTAACATTTGAAAATGTCAATCACTGTTGCTAAAGAAATTTAAGTAAAAACAATTATATTTTATGTGTGGTTGCGAGACTTTCCTATAATTTAAGTCAAATCCTCCTACACATTTCTCTTATTGCATTCTTCAGATGTTGAAAGCTAGATAAATGCAGAATTAATGTTAAGATATTTAGCTATTATTCACTTAAATATTCCAAGTTTTATAGATTTTTTTAGCAATTTCTTTAGTCAATGCATTAACATTTATTACAGATAATCATCTATGAAATGGCACTCAGCTTTAAAAAATTTAAATTAATACATTTTCTCAGACATTCCTTAATATCGCTAATACTTTTCAAAAGGTGATAGCAAGGCAAGAAAAAAATGCCAGCATAGTTATTAAAACAATTTTGCAAAATATCCAAAGAAGTTTTAGTCATGCTGAATTTTTCCAGTAATGCAATCAATCTTTGTCTAAATATGATAAGAGGAAACCCAATAACATTTCTCTAACTTCTGTTCTGTTGAACCAGTTGCAAAGAAACTTTTTTAAAATCACTTTTCCTCATAGTCTGAAAAAACCATGGCCAGAATTTTTTTTCATTACTAAATCCAATAAAGTACATTATGTCTTATGGGACCAGCAGATAGTGTAATGGTTACGTCGCTGGATACTTACGTGGTCAACTGTAGTTCAAGTCTCAGATCCAGTGGCCAGGCACGTGTGCATGCATATCCAAAATTCCAAGAGAAGGGTGGAGAAGACATTTTAGCATGGTCATCCCTGCTAGGGGTTGATTTCTAGCTTTCTGTTTCTCAGTCTCTATCTCTCTGGAGAGGGCATGCACCCTATTACAAAAAATCAAAACAAAACAAAACAACTCTCAAAAATAAAAAGCCTTATTATATATATATATATGCATATATAATCATATATATATATACATATATATATGTTATTGAATATCAGTGTTTTTCTGTTATTTAGGATTATTAACCCTAAAACAAATGAATAAAAACAACTTAAACTGAAAAGACTGTATAATACATGACAGTTTTAATAACAATGTCCTTCACTTTTCCGATTTTCTTTTAAAATTTGCTGTAGGGCATGTGTGCTCACTAAGAAGAGTGAGAGCGAGAAAGTAATAACGCACCTCTTATGCGGATGGCTACGGCACAACCCTGTCTCCTCCATTGTCCTCTCAGGATTTTGGACATGCACACCCATGAACCCAATGTGCCTTTTACGCAGTCAGGTCCAGGACTCATACTGCAAAGTTATTCATGTGGGATCCAGCCACTTTAACTACCATACCACCAGCTGATCCCAACACTTTCCAGATTAAAGTATAATTAAAAATGCTTTCTGGTCTTATTCCCAGATGCATCCTTTAAAATCCCTGCTCATATGACTTCTCATGACCCACAAAGGTATCCTGGCCCACATCTCCATGACATCTCACCTGGATTGTTGCCCTAGCACCTACAACTTCTCTCTGCCTCCACTTCTGTCTTTCTACAGTCTCTTCTCAGCAAAAGCAATTTGTATGTTTCACTTAAAATATAAAGTCACATCATGTCACCTCAGTATTTGTACACTATGTTAGTTTTTCCTATTTGGATAGAAATCAAGAGTTCTTAAAATACCTTAAAAGGACTTTAAGGTACGAGTGCTTCTCCCTCCCCCCCACAAGAGATCCTAGCTTCGTATTTTACTCCACTCCTTTTTCCCACTTCATGGTACAGTAACTTCTTTTTCTTTTTTTTTTTTTTTTTTGAGAGGTTTTTGCTATAGGGCGCGTGCGCTCGCCAGACAGCCAGACAGACAGAGAGAGACATAGAGACAGAAAGCGAGAAATCACCCCCCAGAGGGGATGGTCACGCCGCAATCCCTTCTCCTCCATTCTCCTCTCGGGATCTTGGGCACACATGCACACGCGCCCGGCGTGAGTTTTAAGCCACCGGGTCCGGGATGCGAACCGCGGTTCACTACGTGGGAATCCAGCGACATAGCCATTACGCTAACTGCTGGTTCCCATGGTACAGTAACTTCTTGATGTTTATCTATCATAATATCCATGTCCCAGCTTCATGGCATTTACATGCGTGGTTTTCTCTTCCTGATACTTTTCTCTCTCAGACACGGTGTCACACCATTCTCATCCTTCGAACCTTTCTCTGTCAGGTACTAGTGAGGTCCACCCTGGCCATCATATAACAGACTCGCTCCGACCAATGAAAGACTTATTTGAAAGAGTCATGCAAATTCAATTATATATATATATTTTTTTTTTGAGAGGTTTTCTCTATAGGGCGCGTGCGCTCGCCAGACAGACAGAGAGAGACATAGAGACAGAAAGCGATAAATCACCCCCCAGGGGGGATGGTCACGCCACAATCTCTTTTCCTCCATTCTCCTCCTGGGATCTTCGGCACACACGCACATGCGCCCAGCGTGAGTTTTAAGCCACCAGGTCCAGGATGTGAACCACGGTTGACTATGTGGGAGTCCAGTGACATAGCCATTACGCTAACTGCTAGTTCCCAAATTTGATTATATATTTTTACAGCAACCTTTCTGCCACAGTGCAGTTGAGTAGTTCTGACAAGATGTGAAGTTAACAAAGCCAAGAATATTAAGTGCCTTTTACAGAAAAAAAAAAAAAAAAAAAAAAAACTGCTGACATATGTTTATATAAGGGATTCTTGTTCTTAACTCTTCTAAGTACAGGAGTAGCTATTACTATTATTGCACTCAATATTACTATTAAATTATTAAAATCAGATTTTGGTAACTTGTAATAATTAAGTTTATGTTAGATCAGGGAATGTGGTTTTGGAGTTATAAATTTTAGATATTACATTGGTGACATATAAAGGAATTTTAACATTTCTGTAAGCATTCCCTAAGAATTTTTCTTAAGAGTATCTGATAAGATCGATATAAAAACAAAACAGAAGATAGTTACTTAATAAAACACTTTAAAGAGATCATTGAAAAGTAAGAGAAGGCAATTTGAATATAAGAATTATGGTTCACTGAGATGCATTGTTTTATCTTTGAGAACTTATGTGGAGAAGAATATGTAATGTTTAGTTCCATTGAGTAATTAAATATTTAATGAGAAAGAGCACTAATTGGTAGGAAATGCTCTCATTGATTGTTTCCTAACCAGTTAGTAATTGCATATAAAATCGTATATTAGGGACTTAATGAGCAATACAAATTACTCTGCCAAATATGTCATATCATTATCACAGAATTTATGTTGTAGCTGCCCTCATTTTCCCCCTATAATATTGAAACTTTAGTAGAGGAAAGCATATTAAGTTTAAGTTGATGCTTTGCAGTATTTTTCTACATCTGTTTAATTATTGGAATGTTAAGTCATGTATTTGCTAAGACTTTGATACTATTATGTAGAATATGGTTAGGAAATAGGATTTATTCCCCTCAGCTCCCAGGAAAGAAACTAATGTAACAAATGAAATTGAATGAGATTCTTGGATGAAAACTCAATGAAATAGTCAATATTTTTACATTAATTCCTAAGAAATATTTGCCATAATTAAATGAGTTTGTTTCAAAAAAGAAAGAACACAACACCTTTTATTTCAAACTTGAATATTTTGAGTTTAGTGAGAATTCAGTCAAATGATAACTTCTAATTTTTTTTTTCCTATTATCTACTGTCTAGGTTAAGAAATAGTACTTTTCACTCATTCCAGAAGATCATTTTCATTCCCCAATAAGCTAACTGCTCTCTTCTTCCCTTCCAGATAACCACAGTTCTGGTATACATAGTAATTCCTGCATTTAAATCTAAATTTATGTATTGTCAAACAAGTGCCTGTTATTAGATATCAGAATTGAGTTTTCTTTATGTTTTTAACCTTGCAATGCCCCTTGTCATGCCATATTTCCATCCCTTCCTTTTCCTTATTATTTATCTGTTTTAGAGTTTGTGAAGTTTTGCCTGAGAGGTTTTTCTTAATCAGTCTGATGTCACAAATGAGGGAATGAGACACCTGACACATTTGTGTCTTTCCAGGATGTCAGCTTTAGTTGCATCATAAAACTTAGCATAACAATGCAGTCAGGTCAAGCGATGGTAACAACTCAGACTAGCCAATAACCTTGAGAAATCTCTGGAGCCACTCTTGAGTCCCAAGATGTTCCAAAATCCTACCCTCAAAGGCTGGGAGACATCTCATTTGTTTCTGGAGGTCTCACTAAGGTCTGAGAACAGACACTGAGCTGGGACCATGGAAGCGAGTCTCAGGTGCCAAGGTCCACCAGTCTCTCAGCATTCAGAGTGGCCAGGAGTGATGTGCTTTGGTCATGACGGAGTGGCAGAGTAGCTTTGGAGAGGGCTCCTTTTCTGTCCCAAGAAAAACAAAATCTCTTAGATTAGCCCTTGTGTCTAAGATTAGTACATGCAAGTCTCTCCCTCTCTGCTTGGATAGACCAACATGTCTGGAGCTATCAGGTCTGGGTGTTTCTATTACTCCTGCATGGTATGCAGGATTCATAGGGCACGAAGGGAGTTCCCATTGTGTCCTTTGAGTTTGGCAGACAATAGGGGGAATTGGGGTGTGTACATGTTATAATTTTACTCCTCACTGCAGTCTTGTTATTACAGTGTTTGTAATACAGTGCTTATTATTATGGTACTTGTTTCTCCATTTTGTGTAACACAGTCTTCTCAATAGCTGATTACAAATTCCTGGAGCAGTTTGACATATTTCAGAAAAAGATATGATGAATGTCTTTAAATGTTAATGTCTTATTTTAACATAAAGCAGAGGATGTCTACTTTCTTTTTTTTTTTTTTTTTGTCAAGCCTAGTCATGTTCATTTCATTTTCCATTGAGTGCTACAAATATTGGTAATTTAGATGTAGCATTTTATTTTAACTTTTCAGCTGCAATGATATTGGAAAGGAATGCTTAATTTTAAACTTTATCTACTAACTGGTTATCCAATGATACACAGTTCATGTACTAAAGGTGTGGAAACCATTCAAAGCTATTTACCATTTTCAGTTATTCAAAATAAATTCGTTCACTGAATTCTCAGAATTTAGTTGACTTTTATTTTCACATTAATATAAACTCATGGCTATATGATGAATGTCGATTCATTATACTATTTTTTTTTTAAGGAGATTTTTTGCTATAGGGCACGTGTACTCACCACAAAGACTGAGAGAGACAGAAACCAAGGAATTACACTCCAGGGGGTTGGCTACACCACAATCCCTTCTCCTCCATTCTCCCCTTGGGATCTTGGGCGGACACACACACCAGCCTGGTGTGAGTTTTAAGCTGCTGTGTCTAGGACTAAAACCCTGGTCAACTATGTGGGAGTCCAGCGACATAAACATTGTGCCATCTGCTGGTTCCTCAATCCATTATACTTCTTAATGATTCTGGAGCTCAAATTGTTCTGTCTTCATGAGCAACACCTCAGCAGGTTGGCTCTAAAACCCTTCAAGCATGACTATATTGGCATTTGGTAGCTTCCTTGCTATCTACAGAGTGAAGATAGTCCATACTCAATTGTGTTCATTTACTTCCACAGACATAAAATAGTCTATTTCTCCACAAAACCCATGATTTCTTTTATTGAACTGTCCCATAATCTGTATTTATCTTTTCAAGGTCTTTCCAAGGGATTTAAAATCAATAGATGCAGATAAAGACATGCAGATAAAACACTCTGTGAGGACATACTGATATTCATATTTTTATTTCCAATCCAAAATTATGGGGATTTTACTTGAATTCATCTCTATTGTGTCACCATTCTTATATACTGGCAGTTCTGGTACTCAAGCACACAGAGTATAACAGAGTAAGTCTATCTCTTAATTACATATTGGCCTGATTCCACATTGTATATACAACTGTTTCAAAATAACAATACTAATATTATCAGATCCAGTTATTATTACCAAAAGAGTTTTCTGGTTGGTGGTTTGCTTTTAATAAATGACAAAACACGTTCATGCATATATGAGGGAGAGAAAATGAGGGAAAAAGAAAGAGAAGATCACCTCCCCCAAGATCTGGTCATGCCACACCTCCTTCCTCCAGTCCTTCAGCCTGTTGAATTTGGAACACTAGTACATGAGCTTGGCATGTTTCAGACCGACTGGGCCAGGGATTTGAACCCAAGTCACTGTGCGGGATCCAGCTTTGTCAACTTGTGTATTACTGCTGTAGCCCCAAAATTTTGTGTTTGCTGTTTTGTTTTAGGTTTTATCTATTTTTCAGGTTTTATGATTTATATGTCTATGATTTAGATCTCTGCTTGTTTCGCCATCAGTCTGTCTAGATTATAAATTGTATTGATCTTCTCAAAGCACCAGTTTTGCGTTCTGTTGATTTATTTATTGTTTTGTATGGCCAAGTGTTCTAGGTTTGCCCATTTGGTCAGTGTGCCTTGGTCTCTTGCTTTCTGTCAGCCTTTTCCTTTTTCCTTTTCTAAAACTTATCACTATTTAGTGATCAGGGCAAAAATCAAACATAACTTCTCCCACAAAGCCTTCCTATCTTCTTCTAGATAGGTTTTAAACTGAAAATGTTCTCTTATTTGAAAACATTTTACTTACTTGTGGTAACTAGTCAATTTTATAATTGAACATAAGTAAATTTAAAGATGGTTTGAATACACAAGGTTTTTTTTTTTTAATTTTTCTGAGAGAGAGCAAAAGAGAGAGAGAAAAAGAGAGAGAGAGACCCCAATAGGGTCTTGACACTGTGATCCACCTCCACCTTCAGCCAACTCTTTATCATAGACATGGGCTTGCACAGCATTTGGAAATGTCTCCAAGTGCAAATGTGGGACATTTTCACATGGGATTGCCTCACAGAGTATGATGTTTGACCATGTTTTACTTCTGTGCCAGTCAGGCCTCCTGGTTAAAATATTTGTCTACAGATAGTATGCAATAAGTGAGTTTGGGTATTTGTTTGATGTGGTTTAGTAAAAGATGTAAGTAATTCTTTTATTTACTTTACAATTTACATTTAACCACTATACATCTTTACAGTATACAACATAGTTTTTCTCAGCATGAATACAGGGCATCTTAATCAAATCAAAGCCATTACCATATACACTATAATCAGCAGATAACTTTTCATTTTTGTGTCTATTAAATGTATGGCGTAATTAATTCTTGAAATTTAATGAGAAGTTTAAGTAAAGTTTCAGAACAATACTTAAAAATAGTAGAGACTAAAGAAATATAAACCAATAAAATTTCCTCCTTTCATAAACTGAAAATGCCCCGTATATGATACTGTTATAAAAAAACTTGACATGTGTATTGTGATTTAAAAAACATAGTTTAGATGAAGTCATATATATATATATATATATATAATTTTCATGAATGTGGTTTCCAAGCTGGATACACACCAGTCACTGGAGATAACAGGGAACAGATCTTCCTTAGAAAACTGTTTTTCAATGTAGACGTGAAAATGAAAACTTTTTAGAATCTGTTAGTAGAAATCTGCAGATACCTATCCTACTATCTGACAACTCTAACAGTGGGTCTCCCAGCTCTAACAGTGATGGCCCCACATGAAAGGAAGGATCAGATATACTAAAACAGGAGAAATACATAGTGATTACTGAAAAAGTGACAATTTCATGTCACACTCTAAACCTGGATTTCTGCAAAAGTTCTCCTAGATAGATATCAAGATATTTTCAGGTATTGAAAATGAAAGCAAGACAGCTGAGTAAAATTTTTTAAAAAATCAAAGAATTCCATTTTTTTAACCATTTGATTTGAGACAATGATTTTTAAAAAAGGGGTATCAAAAGCACAGAGACAGCATTAAAAATAGCATTGTTTGTGACTAAAAAAGGAAAACTGTACTATAAAAATAGGTCCTAGTAAGCTATAATGGACAATATAAGTTTAACATTTGGAGATAAAGTCAATAATCAGTTTAGTGAAAGAGTATGGACATTTCAATATTTTCACCATGTTTATGAAAGAAAAATATCTATTTATTGTCTGATTGCTCCACTGAAACAGCACTTGACATTAAAATGTGTCCAGTAGTACTGACATTTAGACATTAATTAGTTTAAGATGGCATTTCAAAAGGGAGCTTGATACCCAGGTTGTTTATAGAGAAAAAGAGAAAGCAATTTTTGCCATTACTATATAAAGCCTAAAATAATGTATCAGTGCTTGCTTGGAAAATAGAAATGCTAGTAGTAAATAATAATCCAGCCTTCCTAACAGGTGGTACCAGATTTTACTGTGCTCACCTTCCAAACTACCAGAATACTATATTATTTTTAACCATAGCTGTATTCTTTGTATATATTTCACACTTTAGTACTTTATAGTAATAATAATCTTTTGGAGGTAGACATATTTAATGATACTTTTTTATCTTGGTCATTTTTATGTGCTGATTCTAAAGGGAATAAATATATCATCATGTAAGGAGATATATGATTTAATTTTGAAAATTAACATTTTTATATTTTCAGTAAATGTTACAGTAACTTACTTCAATAGGAATTATGATTTAATTATGAAAATTATTCAAAATTATGATTTAATTTTGAAAATTAACATTTTTATATTTTCAGTAAATGTTACAGTAACTTACTTCAATAGGATAAGTACACATATGTATATTTTTCTTTATTTTTGATAGTATACACGTATAGACAAGAGAGAGAAGGGGAGAGACAGAAAGGTACCCTCCATAGGGCCTGGTTATGTCATGTTCCCCTTCTCCCATTCCTAGTTTTGCAAGATTTCCTGCATATATGCACTCGACTTGCTTCTAGACTGACCAGTCAAGGATTCAATGGTCACTAGGTCATCAGGTGGCTTCCATCCTTTCCGGCTGACTATTTCTCAGACACTGGACCAAGGAAATATATGTCTTAATGGTATAGTTTACTCTGTATTTTCAATTATCTGTAAAATGTCTAATAGAACATATTTACGTGATTGATTTTAGTAATTGTTTTCTTAGTTAAAGATTGTTCAACTTATTGTCTTTGTCCTTATGTGTAGGGATAGGACACATTGACTTCATTTAGCTTGAAGAGATGTTGATACTGAGAGCGGTGTGGAAGTAAAAAGTATTATTAACAAAATAAGAACTCTTGCTTGGTAGAACTCTCATCTCTCTTTTGTGTGAAAGAAAAATGCACTTGTAATTTTTTATTCAGTTAAAATATCTTATAATATAGTAATATAATTTAGATCATCAGACTGACAACTCATTTATTACAGTTAACTCTGTCATGTGAGCATTGTAATTATTTTATTTTATTTTATTTTCTCAATATAATAATAAATAATCTTCTGTATTAAGTAGAATTAGTAGTAAAACATGTTTTGTATTATTTCATGGAAAAGTTGACATAATGTGAAGGGTTAATATTAGTTCTTAAATATCTGTAAATCCAAAAACATTTGAAAGATAATAAAATCTTCTTTCCCCAGAATGTATAATTATTATTATCAAATAATTTTATACTTGCTAAGTATATTAGTCCACCAAATATTTTGTAATGTATTTCTAATTTTTTTAGATTATTACTTATCATAGAATATATGCACATGCACAACTGAGACACACACACACACACACACACACACACACACACACTATAGGGCTTGGTCACGCCATGATCCCATTCTTTTAGTCCTCCAGCTCTCTAGCCTGGATATGCACATGCCCTGCGTGTCTTTAAATTGACTGACTCAGGGCCTGAAACCATGTCTAACGTGTCTATTACCAACTATGCCACTGAAGCTGGGAAAACTCTTAATTTCTAAGGGGAACACTAGAGTAAAAAAATTGCCTTAGCATTTGAGAATTTTAATAATTATCTTATTATAGTTAAAAAATTCTTTTTGGTGACAGTAGCCGGCATGGTGGTTAAGCCACTGGACTTCCATGTGAACAACCACTGTACTAGTCCTAGACCTGGTGTCTTGAAACACACCAGACACGTGTGCATGCATGCTCAAAATCCCAGGAGGAAAAGGAGGAGAAGGGATTGTGACATGGCTATCCTCCTTCTCACTGTCTTTCTTTCTGATAAGCCCAAGCATTCTATAACAAAATCCTAAAAAATAAAATAAAATAAAATAAATTTCTGTTTGACCAGTTTGACAGAGCAATGATGTCTACCACTCTGAGCTACATTCGGTGATTCAAATGTCAGTTTTAAGAAGTTAAAAAGGGGCTCAACAGGTGGCATGGTGGTTTAGGGTTGTACTCCTAGCTGGCTGACCACCATTGGGCTTCTGGACCTGGTGGTTTGAAATCATGCCTGGTACATGTGCATGCATACCCCCAAATCCCAGGAGTAGAATGGAGAAGGGATTGTGGCATGGTCACCCTCCAGTGGGTGATTTCTCACTTTTCCTCTCACTGTCTCTCTCTCTTTCTGTCTCTCCCTCTGTGGTGAACACACACCCTATGCTAAAAAAAAAAGAAAAAGAAAAAGGGGACTCTGTAAATGTTTATATAATGAATAGGGAAACTACTTTTCTTATCATCTCCATTGACCTTTCATGATGACCTTTTTGTTCTTGGAAGATTAATTTTCAAGGTTATGTCTCTTTTAAGGGGGAATCGTGTGTTCTGTATTCTCTTGCTTGTTCAATTTGTCATATTCATATTTGTACACAAAAGAAAAAAAAGAAAATTACCATAAAAAAACAAAAAATGTTTATCATCTCAGCCAAATTGAACAATAATTTCATTTTAAGAAGATAAGCACTGATTATTAAGAAGTACATGTACAGACATAGCTGATAGCACTAGCGAAAATAAATAAAATTATTGCTAGATTTAAAGAATCCTGCTTTCATTTTTTTTCTTCTGTTTATTGTTTGATCACTCTTTAGGAAAATAACAGGAACACTAAGTAAGAATAGTAGTTGACATTACTTAGTTGAGCTCTTTGTACCCAAATCTTTTCTAACTACTTTATACATATTAACACAGGAAAAGATTTACTATCTGTATTATTTACCAATAAAGAAACCAAGTCCTACACAAGTTTATTAGTTTTCAAAAGTAACATTATTAGGGAGAGGATGAGGCAGAACTGTGACTGAGGTAATGTAGTTCAAAGAAGCTATGTTGCTTTTCTCCAAAAAAAAAGTCTGTTTTAATCTTTTTTCTTTCTTTTTTGAGAGATTTTGTTATAGGGCGTGTGCGCTTGCCAGAAAGACAGAGAGAGACAGAGAGACAGAAAGTGAGAAATCACCTCCCCCCGCTAGAGGGATGACCACGCCACAATCCCTTCTCCTCCATTCTCCTCTGGGGTCTTGGGCATGCACGCATAGGCGCACACGCACAGGTGCCCGGCTTAGTTTAAGCCACTGGGTCCGGGACTCTAACCACGGTCGACTACATGGGAGTCCAGAGACATAGCCATTGTGCAAACTGCTGGTCCCTTAAACTTTTTTTTTCTAATTCAGTGATTATGAATAAACTTTTTGACTTATGCAAAATTGGAAGTCTTTCTTGTTTCATAAGCTGAAAAGATATTTCTTCTTAGAGTGGAAGAGAGACCCCTAACAATGAGTTCACATCACAGCCCACCCCCAGCTTCTACCAACCACTGTCATGGGCATGTGAGTGCTCAAGGTGCTCAGGGAAACCTCTTGATGTGAATTCAGGACCAGCCTTTGTGGCCTCAGTATCATGGAGCGCCATGTAACCGACTACCACTTCAGCTGGCCAGGAAATGTTGGTTTGTTCAGTATTTTTTTTAAAATTAAGCACTTACTCTTGTGTCTCAATAAATATATTAGTCAAACTGAAAAGTATAGGTAGTAGAAAGTGAGTTTTGTTCTTTAATTTGGTTAAATAAGTAAATTTATGGCAGCACCGGCAAAATGGACATTTACATTATTTTAAAAGCAATACACGGCAAGTAGAGAAAAATAGGTTAATGCTGAAGTTCTGGAAATAATCTAATTTTGTTCAACAGATACTGCAAAATACAGACAAGTAAAATAACACGATAACTAACACTTTCAGAACGCTTACCGTGTGTCAAGCATCTTTAAGTGTCTTATTTGCATTAACTCATTAGATACAACTATCCTTCAAGTGAGAATGAAAACTAGATATTCAGAATTTGAATTTATTAAATCACGATTTTATTCAGAACAGGCAAACATTAAAGACAGGTGGTTATTACATTCTCAAAATGTAGTTTTATCCTGTTCTTCCACCATATCTCTCTCCTCGCAACCTTTGAAATACGCCTTCAAATATTTAAAAGAGATTATTCAATGGAATCTTATTCTTAAAGCATCTAGCCCAGTTTTCCTGTGACATATTTTGAGTTTATGTCGTTGATTGCAAACATAAGAATGCTGTGTATCGGTACATGAAAAGCATAGCAATTTCCATTCTGTTCTGTCTTTATGAAGCTGATCTAACTTTTCATAGGAGATTAAGAACAATACATTTTGATACCTGTTTTAAAAAAACTCTTTGAACTACTCCAAAAGGTAAAGCTTTTTTACTGTTGTCTTTATAAATATTTGCATGAGAAAAACTACATTTAAAAGAAAATTTATTATTTTTGTGTTACATATAATACTGTCTATACTTTTTTCTACCAAAATTTAGGTCACTCCTAATAGCAAGTCATGCATTTTTCAGGTCATTAATCAGGCAATCAGCTGTTGCAGGATATTAAAAATGGCCTTGCTAAAGAAAAAGCATAAAGGGAAGTTTTCTTAGGAAAACTCAATTATAGATACAACAGTTCTTTTTCTTCAGCTCAAATTTTTATCAAACTCTGTATGTTTGTGTGCATGTATATTAAAATATCAAATTTGATTTTCTAATAAAAGATTTGATTACATATTTAATTAAAAGTAACCTGTTTTTCTCTAAAATTAATTTAAGAAAAGTAATGATTGAGAAAAGTAATCAGTATGTTCTTAGTGACTTGCTTGTCCCTATAGATAGACTGAAAATATAGCCTATGTAATTAAAAAATTATTTATAATGCCCCAAGTTATTCTTCTATTTAAATGTTGAGTTATTCAGGGGACCAGCAGGTGGCTTGATGGTTAAGGCACTCCCACATGGCCAACCACAGTTTGAGTCCTGGACCTGGTAGCTTGCTTTCTCTCTTTCCTTCTCATGCTGTCTGTCTCTGGTCAAATTAAAATAAATTAATGAATAAGTAAAATTTAATAAATATTTTTTTTAAATGTTGAGTTATTCAAACTCATAGGCTCTAATGACTATAGTCATTTCTTTCATAGAAATAAAATTTTATCCTGTTTCACAGATGCCCTTTAAAGACTATTATACAATTTCTGTTTCAGTTAGAGTGGACATACTCCTAGAGACCAGATAATGACTATAAGTAGAAATGATGTGTGTCACTTAAAAGTGGCCTAGGCTGGCCCTAGATGGGAAACTGGGGCTTCCCTTTCTTTTTGTGCTTTATTATAGGCTGGAATGCTGGGTTTTGCTTCTGTGTCTTCAACCCACTGGACAAGTAACTAGAGATAACAGATAACAGAGCAAAAGATGGAAGAAATGGAGTCAATGCCATGAAGTTTTGATGCCTATCTTTAAAAACTCTCTGGATAATTATAGAAGACCAACATGAATTCTAATATTGTTTGGACCACTGTTTCAGGGTCTTTTGTTAAAGTAACTTTTCATTTATTCAGTCCAAGAGGAATTTTGATAAGAAGATGTGTGAACATGCCAGGGAAGAAAATCTATTTGACATCTTACTAATGCATTAAAGAATAAATAGCAACAAGAACACAAATATTGCTGGCAGGAAAATTAAAGATCCTTATTAACATGATAGAATTATCCCCTGGGGTATTTTGGAAGACAGACTATGTGCCTTTAGAGCATCTCATTTCATATATTATAACAAGATGGAAAAAAAGAATAAACATGGCGTAGCTTCTATTTGCTGCTTCTGTAAGCAAAGTTCTACCATAGACACACTTAGGCTGGTTGTCAGCAATGACCCTGATAGAGAGAAGAGTGGGAGAAAAAGTTGGCTCTATAATTCTTTCCCATCATCTTGTATTAAGATTTTAGGGTCTAGAGTAGGGGTTAGCCAGTTGCAAACGTCAAGCCATATAAATTATTTTTTCTTTAGCCTATTACTTCATATGATCCCCAAACAAAGCCAATCTGTATGATGGTACAGGCCATTCAATTTATAGAGGATCCGGGCCAGGAAGACAACTCAGGTTGAAATCTAGCCTGATTCCGATGGCCTGGCCTTGGTTTCTGATACAGGTCTATGTCTACTAAAGAAAAGGTATATAGTTTAATTTGTGCAATTTCATAATCCTCTCATCAAGGAGGGTACCTAAGAGGCTTTTAATGCTTTGTTGTTTTAGGGTAGTATTTCTGTCTTAGTCCACTATTGTGTTGCTTAGAGAAATAACTGAGACTTGGTAATTTATTAAAACATAGAGGCTTATTTGGCTCACAGTTCTGGAGACTGGAAAGTTCAAAGGCATTGTCTGGCATCACAACATGGCCGACAGAAGCAGAGAGCATTGTGGGCACTTGTAGAGAGAGCATGGACTGTGTTCCATCTCTCTCATGTCTCATTCCTCTCTCCTTATAAACCCCTGAGGTGTCATTCATGCCATCCCTGCTCTGAAGACCTTAATTCTAATCTTTTTCTGAAAGCCTCACCTCCCCCACCCCCTGCATTTTACTCATGATAACTGTGTGCATACACACATTAGACAGAGAAAGAGACGCAGAGAGAAATGCACCCTCCACAGAATCTGGTCACACTGCAATCTCCTTCCTCCCCCTTCTTAGCTAACTGATGTTGGGCACTCACATATATACTCTGTGTTTCTGAGTGAGTGGGCCAGGGATTTGAATTGTAGTTTCCATGAAGACCTGGCTTCTCCTGACCAACACATTACCTCTGTTCTTCAGAGCCTGCCAAAATCTCCACCTTTCAATGTCATAATTGAAAGTTTCACCCATTTAATCCCATAGCTTACAACATGAAATTGCGGGACAGCAGAGTCAAACTATAGCAATATTCTGATAATCTACATACGTATTTTATGAAAACCATGCCAGCCTTATTCAAATCTCCCATTAATTAAAGGTTACCAAGATGTGGGAAAAGTGCATTCACCTATAAAATATAGGTCAGATTTAAAATTAAGAAGCAACAGTACAACAGCTACAAAGATCTCAGCTCTTTTTTTTTTTTTTTTCTCTTTTTAAGACCTCAGCTCTTTATAAAATTATCTTTGGCTTTGATTATTGGCACAGAAGCAAACAAATGGAAGCTTACTGATATTTTCAAATTGTGTTTTCCACCACAAAAATAGCCTTTCCTGCAAAAGCCTATGAATATTCAATCCTTAAAGTAATCTATAGGACCCTAAAATGTTTCATTATGAAACAGCCAATGTTCTCAACTGCTTAAAGTGGCCAAAGAAAATAATGTACAAGGAGGAATCTCCCGTAGATAGAACAGAGCTCAAAATTTTCACACAAGTTGCATGAAAACTCATTGTAGAGTTTTTCTTTCTTTCTTCCTTCCTTCCTTCCTTTTTCTTTCTTTCTCTCTTTCTTCTTTCTTTACTTCTTTTGTTTTGTTATTTTTTGAGAAGATTTTGCTATTGGGTGTGTGCACTGGCCAGAAAGACAGAGAGAGATAGAGAGATAAAAAGCAAGAAATCACCCCCCGCTCCGGGGTGATTGCCATTCCGCAATCCCTTCTTCTCCACTCTTCTCTTGGGATCTTGGGCACACACGCACAAGTGCCCATCGTGAGTTTAACCCACCGGGTCCAGGATTTTAACTGCGGTAAACTACATGGGAGTCCAGTGACTTAGCCATTATGCCAACTGCTGGTCCTGAGGGTTTTTCTAATTGTTTAACAAACTTTGAAATTTACCATTGACCAAAAATCCCTAGGGTTTCTTATATTTTCCTTTTCCAAAGCAATGTTTTGATGTTAGTGCCTTTTATGTAATAAATTTATAAAGAAAGATCGCTAGGAATAAGAAAACTCATTTAGTAAAACTCACCCAACAGATACTTAGCATCATTTCATACCTACCTACTCAGAATGTTTTATTTTCCTTTATCGGAGAGAGGCAGAGAGAAAGAAATAGAGAAAGAGGGAGAAGGAGTAATAGAACTACTTTTGACAGGGTCTTTCTGTGTTGTGATCATCCTGCCCTGGTCTCCCAGTCAGTTAGGATTGCAGGCACAGAACTGTGTGTGTCCAGTGCATTCTGGTTAGCATGGAGATTAAACCCAAGCCTCCCATGGGGCTTTCAGACTCCCAAGTGGTGGTGCTGTCTGTGCAACACCATGGCTCGACCTGAATTTTGACCTTGTTCTTTTTTTTTTTAAATATATATATATATACACTCCCAGGGGGATGGCTATGCCAAAATCCTTTCTCCCCATTCTCCCTCAGTATTTGACTTGTATGGAGTACACCTTTGGTTTATTTTTGCTGAGGTGAAAGGGATTTGATTAAAGTGTTTAAAAGACTCACATGGATGTTTTGACTTTTAAAATAATGGCCTTAGGAGAGATTGAACTTCTCTTACATTAATATGAGTTTTAATTTTGTAATATGGCTCTCCAGGTACACTATGTCGGTTTGGCTCCCTTGCAAGTAGGTGGTAACATGTGATCATGTCTGGCCCTATGGAATAAAAGTAGAATATGTGCAAATTTTGAATGACTCACTATGAAGGATATGAGCTTTCCCTCACTTTCTCTCTGTTTTCCGTGTATGCAGTAGTATGTGAGAGTGATACAACTCAAAATTGGAGATTAGATCACAGACAGCAAGAAGCCCTCAAACCAACCACAGTGTTAGGTTAGCAATAACTTACAACTAGTTTGAAGTCCTCTGCTTTGGGGTCTCTTTTTTAGTAGCTTCTCCTATACCCAATCAAATATTATATCAGATTTACAAATGCTAAATTAGCAGTCACAGAATCTAAACCTTACATAATAAGAGATGTATTTTATAAATTATGGTTTTTCTTTTATTTCTGTTCATAGTTTTTATACTCCAGTTCACATATTTATTATCAATCATGATTGTATTTATATTTATGTTGGTAAAACAATAAATCATTTTTTGTATGTAAGAGATAATTTTTCAAAAGATTTACTAATTTATAAATGATTTTACATAAAGTTTTATGAGCTCTGTATAGACACTGTTTTTAATAGCATTCCAATCCAACCACATGAGAAAATAGAATTAACTGAGCCAACCAAAGTTTAACTTTCTGCAAAATAGTTTCAAAACAAATTACATCAATGGAGACTCTCTCCCCTTTAAATGTATACATCTGATACGGAGCTAGTAGGTTTCTCTGTGTGAATGAAGTCCATGCGATTTGCTTTTCCTGTAATTGTTTCTCCCACTAAATTCAGATAGTTTGCTTTTTGTTCTACTTCAAAATTTCTGAACAGGGGTACTTATGTGATCTTCAAGATAAGATCACATTCCAGATAAGATCACATGTATTTAAGGAAAGCAGTACTAGGCAGAGATAGAATTAAGCAGGATATGAAGTGAATTATCTGAAGATTCAACTTAGAAAAGTTATATCTCACCATAATTAAACCAAAATTTTTGTAATATTGTAAAACATTCAGAACTTTAGTCACCTAGCTACCTCCTTTAGTGTAACAAATGGCTTTATAGAAAATTCACATCTCATTTAATATATCTCAGTGTTTTGGGGGAATTGAAAAAGAACACACAGTAAATAAATCAATGCCATTTTTCTTTTCTTTTTTTCCTAATTATTGTTTTCTTTTGTCTATTTTTTTAATTTTCACGTTGAATACTAAAACAAAATACTTACTTAAAAATATACTATACAAATTCTACTTGAATAATAAAGTATACAATTATTGCAATAGCAAGCAAAGACACTGGGTTGAAGAAAAATATATTGCTATCAAAATTTGTAAAGTTAGATGTAATAAAGTAAACAAATACTCACATGTATACTACTAGAATTTTTTTCTTAGTTTTTTTTTTTTAATTTAAAGTTTGTGCTGCCACCATTACGACTTTGTTATCACCATACATTTTGAAAGTGCATAATGGAAAATTATATACTACTATTTAAACTATTTTGATAACTGAATTTGCCAAATTGAACCCTTTTATCTCTGAACCCTTTTTATCTTTAAAATTATATATATATATATATATATACATAAAAATATATTTCTGAATATCAAAGATTAGAAAATAACTCAAACAAAGTCTTACATGAGAAAC
>NW_006204597.1:166726-172422 GCF_000334495.1 Tupaia belangeri chinensis
CTAATTATTGTTTTCTTTTGTCTATGTTTTTAATTTTCACGTTGAATACTAAAACAAAATACTTACTTAAAAATATACTATACAAATTCTACTTGAATAATAAAGTATACAATTATTGCAATAGCAAGCAAAGACACTGGGTTGAAGAAAAATATATTGCTATCAAAATTTGTAAAGTTAGATGTAATAAAGTAAACAAATACTCACATGCATACTACTAGAATTTTTTTCTTAGTTTTTTTTTTTTAATTTAAAGTTTGTGTTGCCACAATTACGACTTTGTTATCACCATACATTTTGAAAGTGCATAATGGAAAATTATACACTACTATTTAAACTATTTTGATAACTGAATTTGCCAAATTGAACCCTTTTATCTTTGAACCCTTTTTATCTTTAAAATTATATATATATATATATATATACACATATATATAGTATGTATAATATATGTATATAGTATGTATAATATATATATGCAAATTGAACTCTCATATGTTTTTCAGATTTGCAAGACACTAGTCCTTTTAGGAAACTGATAAACAAAACAATATTCTCTCTTTACAGGACTTGTATACTAGCTACAGGAAGCAGCTGATAAACGTGTGTCACTCCTTCTTGGACAAATGCTTTAACATTTAGAAAACATATTAACTGATGTGAGGATGTACTGTACAATAGCGAGGTCAGGGAAAGATGAGCTGATGCGGTGACTTCTGAGCAGATACTACAAGGATGTGAGACATCGCACGGCACAGGATCTTAGAGGACCCTGCTGGAGAAGAGGTAGTGGGACCCACATACGGAGACCTCTAATGTGCTGAGGAGCTACAAGGGACAGCCAGTATGAGGAGTATGCAGACAGCAGAGTTTGGTAGTGACATTCATAAAGGGCCAAACCATGGTGGTCAGGCAGACGGGATGCTGCTATGTGATGCTGAAGCTAACATGGGAAGGCTACAGGTTCAAATCCCAGGACTACCTGAACATAGTCTTAGCTGGCTATAGGGCTGGAAGGAAGATCATGGCATGAAGACCCTATGAAGGGTGCCTCTTTCTCTTTTTGTCTCAGGAAATAAATAAATACACTTTTTTTTTTTTTGAGAGATTTTCACTGTAGGGCACGTGCGCTCGCCAGACAGACAGAGAGAGACATAGAGACAGAAAGCGAGAAATCACCCCCCAGGGGGGATGGTCACATCGCAATCCCTTCTCCTCCATTCTCCTCTCGGGATCTTGGGCACGCACGCACACGCGCCCAGCGTGAGTTTTAAGCCACCGGGTCCGGGACACGAACCGCGGTCGACTACGTGGGAGTCCAGCGACATAGCCATTACGCTAGCTGCTGGTTCCCAAGGCACTTTAAGAATAGAAATGAAGTCAGAGAAAGAATAAGTGGCTTAATTTTGTTGAGTATGATGTAACCTCTTTGAGGTTTTAAAATTAAACCTAAATTTTATTTCAGGAAACTACCTCTGGCTTCTGTGCAAATAGAGACTACCGGATCCAGGAGGAAACAAACAGTGAGATCATTTAGACGGATCCTGCTATAAGAGGTTCAGTAAGATAACGGGGACTCCAGAGTTATGGCTGAGGATGATTCAGTGGGATGGGGCACAATGCTAAAAAGGGTTGCTGAGCTGCATTCTTCCCTGGACTTGAAGAAGAACTGTGCTACCTTAGAGGCCCTCTCCTTGAACCCAACCCTATGAGGTTCTGACATTCAAGGAGATGGAAGAAGACCTTTTCTTTAGATGTACTTGTTTTAGGATCTTGCAACTTAACTTTCTCTGACACAATGTAATATAAATGTCTTGCCTCCTGGCTTTTGCACAAATGAGGTGGTCAACTACAGAAATACCTAAACACAAATCAATAGTGCACAGATTTTTCTGTCTTATTCTCTCCCTAATAAATAGTTCTGTTGTTTCTGAACTTTTCTTTCTAGTTTCATGCTTACTGATGTAAGATAAGAATGAGCATAGTCTGGACTTATTCTTTCATGGCAGTAGACCGCAGGGTGAGTTCAAGAAACTATGTTGGGGGAACCAGCAGTTAGCGTGATGACTGTGTCGCTGGACTCCCACGTAGTCGACCACGGTTCGTGTCCCAGACCCGGTGGCTTAAAACTCACGCCAGGCGCATGTGCGTGTATGCCCAAGGTCCCGAGAGGAGAATGGAGGAGAAGGGATTGTGGCGTGACCATCCCCTCTGGGGGGTAATTTCTCACTTTCTGTCTCTATATCTCTCTCTGTCTGTCTGGCAAGTGCACGATATATTAGTGATTAAAAATTGTTGAGGAAAATAACATGTTATGTTGGTTAGGGCATTGTACTCTCACATAGTTAACTGCAATTCGAGTCCTGGACTTAGTAGCTTACTTTTTACTCTCCCTCGCTCTGATTATTAAGTAACAATAATGATAATAAAATAAAATTTTAAAATTGGACTGTAACTCTCATGTCAAATTGAATAAATAATAAAGAAGAAGGAAGAAAACAATTTAAAGA
The DNA here is from genome assembly GCF_000334495.1 of Tupaia belangeri chinensis. NCBI lineage: Eukaryota > Metazoa > Chordata > Mammalia > Scandentia > Tupaiidae > Tupaia > Tupaia belangeri. Next base: position 169,237 of record NW_006204597.1, read on the forward strand.
TAAATTTTAAAAATGATCAGAGACATCAACAAATGAGGTATACAGATGGAAAATAAGCTCAGGAAAAGATGTTCAACATCGTTTATCAGTAGGGTATTGCAAATCAAGTCACCCTGAGGTATCAAACATACCTATTCAAATGTGTAAACAAACAACCTCACAATACCAAAATGTTAGCAAGCATACAGTAAAGGATTGATCATGATGCATTTATGGTGGACATGCAAAATATTACAGCTATTTTGGAAAATAATTTGTCACTTATTTACAACATTACAATTACACAACATTACACAATTTACAACATTACAACATTACAAACACACATATTTGGGCTGGAAGGTGGTGTGGTGGTTAAAGGCACTGGACTCCCACATGGCTGACCATGGTTCAAGTTCTGGACTTGGTGACTTGCTTTCTCACTTTCTCTCTCTCTCTTTCATCAAATTAAAATAAATAAAATTAAATAAAGTAATTTTTAAAAAGCATACACTTATCATTTGACTGACTAATTCCATTCCTATATTTTTGTTTAAGTGTAATATAATCTTATGTTTCACAAAAATTTCTACAAAAATTGTTACATCAATTTTATTTATAATAAACAAGAAATGGAAAAAACTTAAATCTATGCCAACCTAGAATTTAAAAAATAAACCATTATATATATAATGTATGCATATATAATATACATATATATGTGTGTGTATATATATATACATACACACACACACACACACATACACAAACACACACACACAATGGTGTATTAATGACCATGTGAAAAAACACGAATACATTCAAAAGTATAAGTAAATTAATTTGGGACCAGCAATTGGTGTAATGGCTATGTCACTGGACTCCCATGTACTTGACCACAGTTCAAGTCCCAGATCCGATGGTTTAAACTCACGCCGGGCACGTGTGTGCATGCGTGCCCAAGATCCCAAGAGAAGAATGGAGGAAAAGGGATTGTGGTATGGCCATACCCCCTGAGGGGTGATTTCTTGCTTTCTGTCTCTCTGACTCTCTCTGTCTGTCTGGCGAGCGCACGCTCCCTACAGTGAAAAATCTCTCCAAAAAAAAAAAAAAAATAGTTTGTATCCATTATTCATGGGTCACACTTAATATAACCCTACATTCATATCTTGTAAAGAAAATAAAAAAGTTTGTAGAAAGAGTTAAATTATGATAAATGGAAACTAGGTCTTCAAAGGTGATATATGTAACTAATTTAACAGTCAATGAATATATGCCATATTTAACATGTAATAATACATGCAGAGTGTAACTCTAGTCTATTAATTTTATGATAACAGTTTTATAAAATGTATTAGAATATAGGCATAATAATAATTCCTCATTACTTGATTACATAAAGTCTTATGTGTAATGGACTTGTATTGAAAGCAATAGATGGCACTATTGGTCCATTATTAAAGAGAGGTGATACTCTAATCTCTTTTACCCCTCATCAATGGAAACTTCACTATCCTACAGTTTTATAGGCCAATCTATGAAGATATTTCAAAAATTAGTTTGGAGGCCTTATTTTCCTAGGCAATGTTGATTTGCGTTTCCTCTCTGTAATAAATGTACTAACTCCAGAGTGTCAGGAATAGGAAACAGACGTTCTTTTATGTGTGGCCCGAGACTGATCACTCATAAATCACTTGGATATTGTCACAGTGTGCTGCTTCAGGACCATCTCCTCTGCAGGTTTAGTTCATTGAGAACACTTGTTCCTATGAACTTTTCAATACTTTTTCATAATATCTACCTGTCTTTTGAAACACATTGGTTGAAATACATGCTCTAATTGTGAGCCTAACCCAAATGCAAAGAGAAATAAATAAATCACAAAACTTGATTTCTGTGATCCTGCAGGAAAAAATATATAAATTTTGAATAAACAATTAGACATTATATAGATAAAAGCACAAATTTTGAACAGTATGGGAATATGAGTAAGGGGGATGCATTAAGACAATAGTAATTGTCATTATTATGTTATAATTAATTGTGCACTAGATTATGAAAGAAAGAAACAAAGGAGACAATATTTTATGGGTTTCCTGACCTTTGTTCTCTACTATAAATTTCTAACACAATAGAGACAATTGATCTGACTTACAAAGCTTTTCTAAGCCACAGATATATTGTGGTTTTTGTGGGATTGATAGTTGAGTGGGACCTCTCATAAGCTCCATATATTTAATTCTGTTGGCTTTTCTTTCAGTGACTATGTTAGCTTTCAAAACAAAATAAAACTTAAAGGCTATATTTTCCGTTTTGTTAAATAGAAAGATAAAATAGCAATTTAAGTTAATAACTAGAGTAAGAAGATCCCAATTTAATATCATCAAATTGTTATGAAGGCTTTCAGCAGTAAGAATGCAATATCATGGTGTCACACTAAAGTGCTGTGTTATCAATGTTCCTTTTTTTATGTGCAACATAATATGGCACATTTTCGCACTGCACCATAAGTAGCAACTGATATGGGAGCAGGCTGAGTTCCTTGAACAATTTATAGGATAATTAAGACACTCTGTCACTTCTTCTTTTTGAATTATCAAAATTTGAAGACATAGTTCAAAATTATTAGTATCAAATTTTTCTTTGTGTTTTGACAACTGGTTATTACCTTGTCCTGTTACAATATGCAAGTTCAAACTAATGACAATAAAACTTCAGTTTACCTAATGTGTGCTAATTACTAAGCTCTTTGTGAGTTTTTAACATTTCTTTTTATTCTGAAAAAACTCTGTAAGATAGTTAGGTCAGATATTATCATATTCAAAAGTCAACTGTCATTTGAGAAAACGACAACTCAGTGTCAACAAATAAATTGCTTAAGATTAAATACCAATTAACTCAAAGAGTCTTCAAATGAAGAATTTTGCTCCTGAATCTTTCAAGAACTTTGTGTAGTTTTCAATTTGAAAATCATTCTTTTAAAAATTCAATATTTGGGAGGCCACTTCTGTAGTGAAGTGGTTAAGCACTATGCCTAGGGAGCTAGATCTCACAAGGTCAACTTTGATTTAAGTCCCAACGGTAGTGGTTTGAAATACATGTTGGGTGTGTGTGTTGCACATCCAAGGATCCTGATGGAATGGAGAATTAAAGATGGCAAGATTTCAGTGTGACTGGACCCTACTGAGGTCTACTTTCTCATTCCTG